>NC_141353.1:8674994-8862494 GCF_057382095.1 Aulonocara sp. 'chitande type north' Nkhata Bay
GCATTGGAGGCTGAGCCAGCTGGAGGTAAGAACACCTGGAAGAACTGTCCAGTTTCTGGATCCAGGAGCATCTTCCTCTGATGCTGCAGGGACGTGTCAGCATAGAAGAACCGCCCACTTTTAGGGTCTAACATCAGTTGACAGGGGGCGGGAACTCTGAAGAAGGGTCCAGGTGCTGCAGCAGAGCCCAACACATCGACAAGGAAGTCCCCAGATACCTGTGCAGGTAAGAGACTGGGAACGCTGCACAGAATCGGCTGTGGATGCAGGCGCTGCTGCTGAAGCTCTTGTTGGTTCTGGCTCGGAAGCGTTGCTGTCCCGCTCTGACCCTCTCGCTCTCGTTGTGTTTTGGTCGGGTCCACTTGTTCAGAAAAGTTTCCAGTTTGCCGGTTCGGGAACTCCTCGGACCTAAAGGGCAGGTGGATGCTTGCACCAGGTGTGGACTGCTGGGTCTGGATGTAGCTCAAAGGGGTGTGGACATAGCCAGCCTTCCCCAGGTGAGGGTGCAGGCTGCTGGGGAAGGGGATCTGCAGGAGGTGCTGGGAGGAGCCAGGGGCAGACGGAGAGGACACACCCAGGATGGAGCTCTGTTCCTGAGCACCGAGCAGTGGCCAGGTGCCCTGGTGGGAAGGTGGAGTCACAGCTCTCGCTGATGGGTTGGGCTTCAAAGTGGGTGGGTCTAAGTGGTCTAAACCTTTGCTGATAATTGGCTCACTTCCTCGTCTCTGCTGTGCCATCGGCTGTCTGGATGATTTACTTTGCTTCTTGTCTTGTGATTGGCTGAAAGACACAGCAACCTTGGAGAAGTGACCTTTGACCCCCACAGCCTGCTGGTAAGTGGGCATAGGGCTATCCTCTTGGCCAACTGCTTTGCAGCTTGTTGACTTGTTGTCCTGTGACGCGGCTGATGTGGTGAATGAGTGGCCGTATGAGTGTTTAACTAAACTCCTCACGTCTCTCACCACGTGAACCGGAGCTCTGACCCCGCCTCCTCCTGTCTGATGACCCAGAGGCAGGACAGGTGATACCTCCGCGTTCTTCTTCAGGTTTTTCTGTTCCACCTGCATCTTTTTCGACAGCACGTTCTTAATGAGGCAGGATGCCATCTTTGTTTTGGTTTCATCCAGAGAGAACGACTTCTGAAGACGCTGAGAGTTTCCTCCAATCAGGAGCCCTGAAACCATCAGAAACTTCATCAAACTCAGATTCTTCGTCTTTCATCATCAACAGAACAAAAACAAAGACGTGTATTAATAATAATAATACTCAGTAGTAGAGTTGCACCTCTTCGACAGACATGTTGAGGCAGCATTTGAAGCTTTGGTTTTCATGGCTTGCGGCGCACATTAACTGTTTTCTTCATGCAACCAATAGAAATGCAGAACGTCAGGGAGCGGGCATGTATACTCATGAAGACCCCGACAATGATGCAGTACAGGCAGAACACAAACTTTGAGCTGCATCCTCAGTGAAGCACGTGTCGCGTCTATTGTGAATCAGGGATCTCAATCATGCAAAAATCCTTGTAAATCATATCCTACCATCATTTAACTCAAGGCCATGACTTCATGTCTGTACTTGAAAATGAGACTGTAGTCTCAATGAGACTTTTACCTGCATAAATAAAGGACTGATGCGAAAGGAAAGCTCTCGTTAGACACAGTCAGACACTCTGGAAACATGTAGTGTGGAAGTCGTGAAGTCTGACGGGCTGTGATCCAATATCATGCTGTGCTACCCGGTGATTGAAGTTTTATCCACTGAAAATCAGAATATTAAATTATTTTCTTAGAGGTTTTCTTCTGAGGTTAGGGTTAGGTTGGAGGACCAACGGGTTCAAGCTAAGTTCTAGTTTCTGAGATTTTCTGCAGTTTGCAGGGAACTATGTAGCAGTGTGTGAGACTGTTATTTGACACTCAGGCCTCTCTGCTATGGCAACCCACGGCACAGCAATCACACCAGCGTGGTATCAGCTTGAGTCTATTCAGATGTGTGTAATCAGTGCACAGCTCAGCAAAGAAAGCGCCCCCCTGCCCCCCCTCGTATTTCATGTGCGAACTACAACCCCAGTTCCAAAAAAGTTGGGATGGAGCAACAAAGGCTGGAAGAGTAAGGCGTACTAAACAGAGACAGTCAGAGATTTCAGAGCTTATCAGGTCAGACATGGTCGGGTACAAAGACATCTCCACTCTGCTGGAGTCTACACAGCTGAGTGTTTATTTTTTGTTCTTTTGTGTATAAAATGTGTGTTAATGAGATTTGTAAGTTGTTGCATTTCACACAGTGTCCCAACATTTCAGCATCGGGGCTGTTTTTGCTTTCTGCGTTCGCCAACCGAAGCCAGCATGCCGTTAGCTAATGACACAAATCAGCTGAGTGGGAGTGTTTACTTCCTGTCACTTCCTGATTAAATACATGCCTCCCTCTGTTCAGGGATCTGATTGGTGGATACAAACTAGTTTCTCTTCATCATGGAAAGGATCCTGTGATCATCCCTCTCTGCTTTTGTCCAAACTGATAACCTGAACCAGTGAATATGATCAATAACAGTTTATTTTTTCAGTGCTCCCCAGGGTGGCGGGTGGGCGGTCCTTACTGACAGAAACAGGGAGCTTGTTGACAGGTAGACGTGCTGTTACCTTGGCCAGCCCCTGCAATCAGGCCCTTGTAGACCCCGTAGCTCTCAGCATCACTGCTAGTATTTGAGGTGGCGTGAAAGGAGGTGGGCATACTGTGTTGCCGTAGTAACAGTTCAGGCCGTGATCGAGTAGTGGGACACAGCAGCTCATTAGCTGACGTATTATTGTTAATTCCTCTGCCCTCAGCAGGAACATCCTTCAGTATCACCTGGACAGGTAGACCAACAGGTGAGCAAACAGTTAAACTGGCAGAAGACATACCTGTAGTTTATCAGTGTTTACCTGTTCAGCGCCATCCTCGCCGTCCTTCTTCTTCTTCTTCAGGTGAATCTGCCGTTTAGGCACCATCTTTAGCCCCTCCGCATCCTGACCTTTCACCTGGACGACAGGAAACAAACACTGCTGGTAAAGATGAAACTAGGCCCCACACGTACGTTCATCTAACCAGCTGATGATGATGATCGCTCACCTGTGTCTCTATGGTGATGTCAACACACTCAAAGCCACTCTCTGGATCAGACGTTTCATCGTCTGATTGGATGAGGACAGAGGGAGAGAAGTGGAGTGAGAGATCTTCCTCCGACCAGTCGCTGACACTCCCTTCGTCTTCCTCTTCCTCATCTACCTCGGAGCGATGGGTGGAGCAGAAGTCCAGGTAATCTGGCTCGCTCTCACCTGTGCAGGTGAACTCAGAGCTCTTGTCTGCAGGAACTGGAGAACAGCGTGGAAGGATTTGTGCCTCAGCAGTTTGATGAGGCAGCACGTCGACTTCAGGGCAGCGGTGAGCGCTGAGGAAGATGCCCCGCCCTCTTTCTCTTTTTGCTGTGTCCTCGTGGCCGCTCATGATTGTGTCTCTGGAGGACGCACAAACAAACATGGAGACATTAATGAAGCAGTTTGAATGAAATGATGATTTCCCACTGAGTCCACGGTGCTCCATGATTTAATCCCACTCAGTTCTACTGATCCACGATCGCCATCCAGGGAAAACCCTCAATCTTAAATCCATGAAGCGGACCCGGCTGCTCGGGTCATTATTAAACTAAAGCCGTCCTGCCCTGTGATAGTTCCTCCAGAGCTGGGGTTCAGAGGTGATTCAGACAATCAGGCAGACGTACAGAGGCCGGCCGAACACGTGATACCTGCCGTCTGAGGAAGGCTGGGACAGGTACGCAGTGCTTCCCTTTATCAGCTCGCTGTCACACTGCGGCGATTCGATTAACAACAACAACAACAACAATCTTTATTTATAGAGCACATTTAAAAGCCTTGGGCATACCAAAGTGCTTTACATAAAACAATAAAAAATAAAACAGTTCACACATTAACATCAAATACATAAAGGTAACGAATTATGTTCACAGATAAAAGCCACCAATAAGAGTAAACTGCAGCACATAGGTTATAGCGAGGTAAGACTGTACCACCATGATAAAAGACACCAATAATGGAAAGATAGCAGAGAATTTAATACAATAGGTCAATAGGTCACTGCAAGAAAGCCAGCATTTAACTGGTAGAAAAGGCAAGTTTAAAAAGATATGTTTTTAGCCGTGATCTAAAAGAATGAATAGAATCAGACGCTCAGATGCCAATCGGGAGATTGTTCCACAGCTCCGGTGCAACTAGAGCAAACGATCGATCACCTCTAGATTTCAGTCGAGATCTGGGCTGAACCAGCAGTAACTGTGAGGATGACCTTAACGCCCTAGCAGGAGCATATGGGTTTAAAAGTTCCTTAAGATAGCTTGGTGCAGTGTTATTGGTAATTTTAACAGTAAACAACAAAATTTTAAATTGAATACGATATTTGACAGGCAACCAGTGCAGATCAGCAAGGACAGGAGTAATGTGGGCAAACTTCTTGGTTTTAGTTAGAATGCGAGCTGCAGCATTCTGAACTGTCTGTAATCTATGTAAAAGGGAAGAGTGGAGACCACAATAAAGTGAATTACAGTAATCTAGCCTTGACGTTACAAAGGCGTGGATGAGCTTTTCTAGGTCTTTATACGGGATATAGCGCCTGGCCTTAGAAATAAGGCGAAGCTGGTAAAAACTGGATCTGACAACAGCAGACACTTGTTTATCAAGTTTAAATGAGCTGTCAAATAAGACACACAGATTCCTGACAGTGTCAGAGAAAGAACTAGTGAGAAAACTAAAGGCATCCCGAAGTTTGGCACGAAGGGCATTACTACCAAAAATCATAATTTCGGTTTTCTTATCATTAAGGATAAGAGTATGACGTATGAAGTATAACGTAAAGAGGGATCAAGAACCTTACTGAAACTGGCAGATCTGAGTAATAACTGCAGGTAAAATGGAAACGTGGCTTTAAAATGTAACCTGTGATGCTGTATGCTGATCATCATTTATCTGATTTAAACATGCAGAGAGAAGCAGAGTGAAGCTCTGCACTGATGATGCGCGCGTTTACCTGAATGATGAAGCTGAAACATCAATGATTTAACTTTTACAGCTGAAAACTGTTTTACACTTACAGCTGGAACAAGTGCCAAATATTTAGAGGAAGAAATCAGGTTCAGTCATGAATAATAACCCAATAAGTGAGTGTTAGCATGTCCTTACCTGAAATCAGCTTAGCGTTAAACTACCGACAGCACCGGGACCAGAATCAGGATCATGTCCTGCTGTCAAACATTCAAGGTCAAACTTAGTTCGGACTTCTCCGGGAGAGCCTAGTCCTGGTTCTGGTCCTGGTCCTGGCTCGGGTTAAAGCCGAAGGGTGTGTTCCTGGTCCAGGAGCAGTGTTCAGGCTCTCAGTTTAAATCCAATTAAATGAAATTTTCAAAGTTTTCAGACTCAGAAATGTGGCTGAGAGAAAGTTTTGGAGCAGCGGGTGAGTTTGATGTGAACACCAGCTCAGTGTGGGGCGACCCACAGCACCTGTGGGAGTGTTGCTGACAGGCTGCAGGGAGAGCGAGAGATAAACAGAGAGAGCGGGGCGGTGTCGGGCTGCAGGTTTCTATTTCAGGAGGTGAGTGACAGACGAGGCTGCAGCTCTGTGCACCGGCTCTGACCCGGGGGGTCACACAACAACCCACACAGCAGAGTGAACCTGTGCATGTGAAGACTGTTCTCCAAAGGCTTTTGTGCAGTTCATGAATCCTTTGGTGTGTTACACTGTGCAGACTCTGGTCTCCACTGTGATCCTACAGTTTAGAACAGGCTGATGAAAGCAGTGGCACTTCCCCTAATTAGAATTATTTTACTGAAATATGTTTATGCTAATCAGGTTAAAAGGACCTATATCCGTGCAGATTTTGATGATTAATGAGATTTTTACTCGTCGTTCTGTCAGTAGGAACGACGTGGCTGCAGGCCGGGGATCGGTCTGCCCCCGCCGGCCATGAAAGCAGTCAAACCTGAATCTGTTCACTTTGAAATAAACTGGTTTAATTAACAATTCAAGAGCTCTCGTCGGAGCCTGACCCCGAGTCTGATTTCGGTCACACTCCGCACCGCGTGGCGGTGGTAGAGCCACAAATCGACGTTTGTGTGAGCCGCTCACAAAGAAGAAGAAGCAGCGGAGCAGCACCGGGCTGTGACTCCGGGGAGTTTCCTGATCCTTGTGTGGGTTTCGTTGGTCCGTGGTTCGGTCCGTGCTGGTTCGGTCCGTGCTGGTCCGGTCTGTCCGATGCCCGGTTCTGGGTCCGCGTGCTCGCAGGTGAGCTCTGCCTTTGAGTCTTTCTCGCTCAGCTGTGATGCTGACGCCGTTAGAGCCGCTCCCGGGACGGTTCCGACCCGTTGGCGAGGATCAGGACTCTGACTTGGGTCACCGAAGCTAAAGAAAAGCCTGTTAGCCTGTATGCTAACCGCTAGTGGCAGCGCGACAGCTGCTTTACGGCAAACAGCTGATCAGTCCGGAAGTGACCGAGACAGAAAGTGCGCATCAGAAAATCCGCGAGGCTCCGAGTGATAGGTACCTGATCAATAACTGATCCAGTGCACGTATTCAATCAGAGATGAGCTGCGCAGGCGCAGAACTAAGGATTCTGTTCAGTCCGGGGCGCGTGCAGCTTGTTCAGGTAAAGCTCACCTGTCAGCAGCTAAATGCTAACTGCTAACGGCTCCCAGAATTCAAATACTACTTAAATACTGCAGTAAAACTTTATTTATAAAATAAACATACTGATTAAAGGAACTGATCTGGGTCTGCGCGTGCAGGGGGAGGGGTCTGCTCAGGTGTGTCACTCTGGTATACTGGCAGAGGTATGTTTATACCCGACTGTAGTACTCCCTATAGTACTGTAATACTCACTGTACTACGGTATGAAGTACTAACTGCAGTACTCTCCTAACTGTAGTGCAGTCTGTAGTACTGATGTTCCCAAACGAGGGGATAAAAGTGTAAAACTAAGTCTGTAATCACGAGTGATGTCATGAGTGATGTCACAAGTGCTGACCTGTGCCACACCCTGCAGTTAGAGTCCAGACACACAACCATGTTCTTACCAAAGATGTTCTCTTATTATTAAAATGTAACAAGTCCATCTCAGCTGTTTCATTTGGTAGCTCTTGCTTGGCGTGCTTGTTGCTGGTCTCGTGTTGGCCTCAGGTAACGTGGAAGTGTTACCGTGCCAACTGTATGTGCGTGATAACAGCTGTAGACAGTCACTGCTCCCCAGACCTCACGTGTACGACTGTCAGACGCAGGCCCATCTACCTCCTGTGTGTTCACCGTATGCAGGATGGCTAACCCTTACATTCCACCGGATGCTAATGCTAATTCAGCCCTTGGACACTTGGTAGCGTGGTGTTCCTCTGCCCTCTTCTCTTTACAGCACGGCTCAGCCAACCTGAGCAGCAGCAGCAGGCAGCTGTGCTAAGGTGTCCAACATGTCCCCGATCAGAAGACTCAGAGCTGCTGAGGGTGACGACACAACGGCAGAAGAGCCAAACCTCTTCACCTGTTTTGAGGCTACACCACCAGTGGCGGCTACACCCCCCGACTGGCCACAGCAGCCTCACCCTGTCAGTAGGGCTGGGCGACATGAGGAAATCTAATATGACCATGTTTTGGAGCGACATCAGAGACGTGATCTGTATCGCCACACGTTCTAACGTTGGTCCACCTCTGTGTTTGTTCTACTTTGATACAGGAAGTCAGAAAGAATTTAAATGTTTGAACCATCAGCTGCACAGTTTCAGCTTGGGAGGGGGGTCAGTGCTGCATTTACAGAGTGTGGGAGAGAAAAACTCTCAATTGCATGCAGACAGATTATTGTTGCCATGGTAACCCATACTCTATGGTTACGATAAAGCCACGTTAACCATCGTACGTGGAAAACCCGCGATACATCACCCCGCCCTAGTCTGTAGTACTGTCTGTATTACTGACTCTGGTACAACTTGTAGTATTGTGTGTAGTACTAAGTACAGTACTGTCTTTCTATAGTACTAACTATAGTCCTCTGTAATACTAACTGTAGTACTGATGTGTGTACTCTTATGTACTCAGGAGGAGTTGCTGGTGGGGGCGCCACGCGTCCTGGTTACCGGGGCAACAGGCCTCCTGGGGCGAGCGGTGTGCCGAGAGTTTCACAGCGCCGGATGGACCGTCACTGGGACGGGATACAGGAGAGCCAGGCTCCGCCTTCTGCGCTGTGACCTCACAGACGAGGACGCCGTCAGAGGACTGCTACACGAATACAAGGTACTGCATGCAAGCTGTGTATTCGTACAGAGTACTTCGACAACAGTACTCCGACTCCATGTGGTTCGTTGACCTTATTAGTGACCTCACAAGAGCCTCTAGGTCAGAGTCCACCTAGGAGACTTTCCTGAGCATTAACCCCGCCCCCACAGATGGATCGAGTCACCTGTCGAATGTGACACGGTGACAGAGGGGGTCCCTCATCACCTGTGTGTTTGACCTTCACGGTCACCATGGAAACCAGCTCCACATGCGAGCTCACCAAGTATCAGAGCTCATCACTCTGAGAGCTCACCTGGTGGAGTTGGGGAGAACAAGCACCTGGCTGCTGCTGCTGGGGGGACGGCGAGGTGGGGCCACACCCCTTCTCAGGTGCTTGGGCAAACAGATACAGGAGTGGATCCATCCATGTTGTTCTGCTGGGCCGGGTCGCGGGGGCAGCAGCCTCAGCAGAGAAGCCCACACCTCCGTCCCCTCCACCACCTCCTCCGGCGTGTCCTGGGTCTGCCCCGGGCCTCCTCTGAGTGGGACATGTAGGAACTCCTCACCCTGTCTCTAAGGGTGCGTTCACACCGAACGCGATAGACGCGACCGGAGCTTCAGGTTTACGTGTAAAGAGGAGTGCGATGAAGCGCGACTGGGGGTCCCGCGAAACTTCAGAAGCAGATTTGCGTCACGAAAGCGCTTTTCTGCCTGATTTGCGCAACCAAGTAGTGCGACTGATGCGTTGGAAGCGCGAGGTAAAATGTGCGCTGCAGTTTGTGTGTTGCATGTTGTGCATTCGCGCTAATCGTGTCTCCCACTCGAGTTGGAAAAATCTGAACTCCAGCGTCAAGTCGCTGTAGTGACTGATGTGTAAAGCGTCCTTTTCGCCACTGCTCTGCTCTCTTCAAACGCTCGACAGCTGCCGTCTTGCAAACATACCGTCTGGCACTACTTCCTCCCACATTTCTGCTTCACACGCGTCAAAATTGAGTATTTTAAAGTGCGACCAGTTTGCTTTGGACGTGCTTCGAGGTGCGAATGTGCATGCGACCAGCTAGGGGCGTGTGGTGCTTTTTGGTCACGCCTATCCTTCTGAAGGATGATGGTGTTTCTGGTATAGCACAACTTTATCCTTCCGGCAGCTCCCGGGGAGCCCTATGGGACATTCATATAGAGATCCTCCAGCTTAAAACTGCATCACCCTCCCAGGACCTGAAGCTCGGTAAAGCACCCCACCGACATTGAAACCATCTGTTCTCTGATTGGTCACAAATGTAACAATCCAGTCAGCTGAAAGAAAAAAAACTGGGTCAGAAGTCGTACTGGTCAGTTGCAACGCACACAGCCAGGAAGCTGAGCGCAGTTTCACCGTAGTTTTGTGCTTTGTATCTGTTAGAAGACCTTAACAAAAACTATTTGTAACCTCTGTAAATGTTTTTAAAAACACACAGATTCTCATCTGTAGATGCACAAGCGTAACATTTTCAGATATTTTGGTTTACAAGATACAATCTCAGTTCACAGCGACTCATTTGATTTACAGAATATGTCTGAGCCCAGTTTGAGCCCATAAGGAAGCTCATTTCTGCCGCTTGTATCTGCAATCGCGTTCTTTCGGTCCCCGCCCACGCCTCGTCACCATAGCTGAGGGTAGGGACGTAGATTGAGCGGTTTCACACTCTCTCTTAACCACGACGGTCCGGGACAGTGCTCGCATCACTGCAGCGGCAATCCGTCTGGCGATCTCCCCTCGCTTGTGATCAACGCCTCAACATACTTAAACCCCTCCACCTAGTAGCTCGTCCCTGACCCAGAGTGGGCGCTCAGAGTGGGCGCTCAGAGTGGGCGCTCAGAGTGGGTCCGTGGCCTCAGACTTGGAGGTGCTGACTCTCGTTCACACTGTGCTGTGAAACTGTGAGTTGGAGCCAGCAGAACCACATCGACTGTGAGAAGCAGAGACTTTAGTCCTGACACCGGCAGCTACACCCAGAAATCTGTCCATAAAATTATGCAGAGAATCGGTGACAGAGGACAGTGACGTGTCCTAGGGCTGTTCGATGTAACGATATATATCGGATGACGATATAAAAACGTCTATTGTTTCCTATCACGCTATCGTTTGTTTCGTGGTGTCGCAAAATAAACTGTTTACAGCAATATTTTTCATGGTTCTGATGTCATTGTAGTGGCTATATTCGTTTAAGTTCTCTCTTTCTCTTATATGTAATATAACCACACTACAGATGGACAAGTGCCTGTTTTTATGCGTTGTCGTTAGCAACAACGACAGTAACAGCATCGCGTGTCCGCTTGTTTATGTTCCACATAAACCTTTCACAATAAAGCTCAAGATCCTGTTGAGACTTTTCAAAATAAACGGAATCACGTGAAAGATGCAGATTATTTACGGATGAGAAGTAAAAAAGACGCCAGGTGCTAAAAGATAAACCTTAGACTCAAACGTTAGAGCAGGCTTTTCCCCGCAGCACGCCGTGTAATAAATACTCACAAAGAAAACGGCGCCGTTACAACTGATGTCTAAAAATGTATCGTTTCATGCATCGTTAAAACACTCGACTCAGCTACACGACGCCCAGCAGGAAACACTTCACACAAGTCGAGCTGCCCGAGATTCACAGAATTTACAGAAAACGTTACATTTTTGTGATTTATATCGTTACCGGGGCGATAGATGTCTGATATCGGGAGATGAGATTGTGGTCATATCGCACAGCCCTAACGTGTCCTTTGGTGTGTGTGGAGACGTTCACACACTGAGTTGAAAACACTCTTCACCTTACACTGGATGATTATCAGCTGGTGGAATAAACTGGAAGTACTTCTGCCTTTGACTGCAGTAGTTTTACTGCATGTTTGACAAATGACAACATTTAGCTGGACATCCTGGTGAGGTCCAAACTCTCTCTGTGTGGTAGGATATAAACGCTCAGTGTGTCGGGGAGTCCCAGGTCCAGCTGGGATAACCACTCACATGTTCCTCTGCTTCCCTGGACACTGTGTCTGTGGGATGGTAACATCCCCAACCCTCACTCTGTGCTCTCCACGGGACTCAGCTGTACATCTGCATCTAAAGGTCAAAGTTCACTCTTTAAGGATCCCAATGTGCACATGTTGGACAGAGAAGACAGAGGAGTGAAAGAAGCGTCTATCTCCACTGTGAACAACCCTCTTTGGACAGAGGGCGGGGCTTATGACACTGTCCGCCATCTGTAGTCCAGTCTGACATCCTTCCCAGACGCCTTAACGCCCACTCACATCCTGGTCATATGACCTCAGCAAGTCACATGATAGGGTGGGGCTAGGTCTCACAATGACCTACACCTTCTTCACACCTTGGCTCGTGTTATGGGTCACAGGGTCAGTAGTGGGTAAATGATCGTCCCACTGGGGGACCCTCCCCCATCTTTGCCCACATCAGCGTGGGAGCGCTGCACCCGGGGACTCCAGGGGCGGGTACTCTGAGCTGAGCACAGACAACACTCAGGACCGTCTCGTACAGGCAGCGGGCCGAGCGGTTACCAGGATACTGATCGGGTTTATGGTTGGTCAGAGGCTGTGAGCGAGCAGGTGCAGCTGCTGAAGGACGGACACGACTCACCTGTGAGTCAGCTGACAGGGTTCAGGCTGTTTGTAATGGTATGTTCTGGCATCACTAGAGACGGCACGATACCACTTTCTTATGTCCGATACCGATATGAATCCGATGTGTTTTAATCAATAAAACTGTTTTTTTAATATCTTGCTGCATTTTGTATAAGTTCAAACTCAAGTTAAAAAACACTGAAGCTATTCTGTTACACCTGTGTGTAAAAAAAACACACTGCACCCAAAACATGTCATAGATCAGCAAAACTGATCAATCTAATAAACTTAAACCTGCTCCATCCTCCCTATTCTGGTATTTTAAAGAGTAAGCAGCCTAACCAATAGGGCTGCAAACTCCCAGCAAAAACCCCCCAAAAAATAGGGAACCACCCCCCACCCTCCACCTCATGATGCTTAATCGATGTAATCAACTTTAATTTGATGCAGTGTGAAAAAAATGCACAGAAATCAATTATTTTTCAAGAATAATTAAATAGATTCAACATCTTTCTTCAACAGAACTGCAGACTGCACAGATGGTTCCCAAAGGAAAAAGTACTATAGCTTACTAGGGTATATTAGACTTAACAGTTACTATATACAGTAATGGACTTCTATACATTTGACATCAGATTAAAACTTTGGGTATAAAAGTCAGATAATTATTTATTAAAAGCTCGACATTTTAAATGAGAATAAGAAAGAAAAGTATGTCTTTGTGCCCCCTTTTCCCTGTTCATGCCCTATCGGCCCCCCTGGCTAAACTTTGCTAGATCCGCCCCTGCACAGTTACCAGCCGTCAGCTACGTAGAAAAAGATCCTGGAGTAGAAAGTAATATTAAATACATTCTAACAACAGCTGATC
Organism: Aulonocara sp. 'chitande type north' Nkhata Bay; assembly: GCF_057382095.1. NCBI lineage: Eukaryota > Metazoa > Chordata > Actinopteri > Cichliformes > Cichlidae > Aulonocara > Aulonocara sp. 'chitande type north' Nkhata Bay. The sequence continues at coordinate 8,687,767 of NC_141353.1, forward strand.
AAGCTTAAACGCGCTGCTGTTGTTCAGCCGCTGGTTTCCTCTTTCTGCTGCAAAGTGGGCCAAAAACAAACAAACAAACAAGACTCGCGACAGAAAAGCCGATCAGCTGATCATTGATCAGTTTCACATTGAAGCAGCAGCAGGAGAGAGAGAGAGAGGCAGTCGCTCCATATCGGTTGTTAAGCTTAACGCTGGAACGCTTTACAAACATTCAGAGATGAACTTACACACTTGCTTCACTTCTCTCTGGGATCACTTCCTCGGAGATGAAATGCCGGATTGCTAGCGAGGCTACAAATACTCACAGCCGCTCTATCACGTGACCACACTCCTCCGACGTGCTACGGTTATGAGCCGAGTTACGCCGTGTCGCAGGTTTGGTGAGGTGCTTTTTTGATGTTTAATGGATCGGATTACATTTTTTATTTCTCTCTGATATCCGATCCAGTGATTTAGGTCAGTATGGGACCGATACTGATACGTAATATCGATCGGTCCATCTCTCGTCATTACTGTAAAGCTGATGGTCACTAAATAAAGTTGTTTTGAATGTGTGTTTCAGCCTGATGTGATCGTCCACTGTGCGGCCGAGAGGCGTCCAGATGTTATGGAGAGACACACGGAAGCAGCTGTTAATCTGAACGTGCACGCCACGAGCACACTCGCCAAGGAGGCAGGTCAGTGAGCCACCACACCATCACCAGATATTCTTTGGCCTGACACAGGTGGGGGCACGAGAAGGTTTGGGGGTGGAGCTCCTGTAGTGCGCATCAGAGCCCCGCCCCTTCACACATCACGCACCTTGATTTCAGTCCAGCTCTGTGTGAGCGCGCCTCCGTAACAGGTAACGTCTGTGTCTGCAGCCACCTGCGGGGCGCTCTTCCTCTACATCAGCACCGACTACGTGTTTGACGGCAGGAATCCTCCGTACGGTGAGGACGACAGTCCAAACCCGCTCAACGTTTATGGGCGGAGCAAACTGGAGGGGGAGAGGGAGACGCTGCGCCACTGTCCAGGTATGTCTCAGTCACCTGTCTGAGTCTTCTGTCTCTGGCCTGCCCCTCAGTCACCTGTTTGACCCGTGACCCTGCCAGGTGCGGTGGTACTGCGGGTGCCCGTTCTGTTTGGGGAGGTGGAGTCGGTGACGGAGAGCGTGGTGACGTCGTTGTACCTGAAGGTTCAGGAGGCGTCAGAGGAGAGCTGCACGCTGGATCACGTCTTGCAGAGATTCCCCACTGACGCCCGAGACGTCGCTGCCGTCTGCAGGAAGCTGTCTGAGAGAGCACGACAGGTGAGCGTCAGAGAGACAGGTGAGCATCAGGTGGACTTCGCTCTGCCCGTCTCACCGCTGTCTGCTTTTCCGTCAGGACCCGTCCATCAGAGGAATCTTTCACTTCTCTGGGAAAGAGCAGATGACTAAATATGAAATGGCGGTCGCCATCGCTCAGGCCTTCAACCTGCCGTCCGGCCACCTCATACCTGTAAGTGGTCACACACCTGAGCCGCCTCATACCTGTAAGTGGTCGCACACCTGAGCCGCCTCGTACCTGTAAGTGGTCCCACACCTGAGCCGCCTCATACCTGTAAGTGGTCCCACACCTGAGCCGCCTCGTACCTGCAAGTGGTCCCACACCTGAGCCGCTTCGTACCTGTAAGTGGTCCCACACCTGAGCTGCCTCGTACCTGTAAGTGGTCCCACACCTGAGCCGCCTCGTACCTGTAAGTGGTCCCACACCTGAGCCGCCTCATACCTGTAAGTGGTCCCACACCTGAGCCGCCTCATACCTGTAAGTGGTCCCACACCTGAGCTGCCTCGTACCTGTAAGTGGTCCCACACCTGAGCCGCCTCGTACCTGTAAGTGGTCCCACACCTGAGCTGCCTCGTACCTGTAAGTGGTCCCACACCTGAGCCGCCTCGTACCTGTAAGTGGTCCCACACCTGAGCCGCCTCGTACCTGTAAGTGGTCCCACACCTGAGCTGCTTCGTACCTGTAAGTGGTCCCACACCTGAGCCGCCTCATACCTGTAAGTGGTCCCACACCTGAGCCGCCTCGTACCTGTAAGTGGTCCCACACCTGAGCCGCCTCATACCTGTAAGTGGTCCCACACCTGAGCCGCCTCGTACCTGACACAGCTCAGGCTGTAAAGCAGTGACGTGTTTTTCTGTCGCTCAGTATGTTTTAGCCCAACCACAGCTCTACAGCTTGTCACCAGAGTTTAATGTTCTCGAGGTCGTAGCAGTGCAACAACCAGCTGACCACGAACAGCAGCCAGGGCTCTGATTGGTCATCTGCCTTAAATGGAGATGAAGTAAAGCCAGTTTATGTCTGTGAAGGTTCTCAGTCATCCAGGTCATCGTAGTCAAAGGAGCTTGAAAAGAAAAGCGTCTGGACTTCTTTAAGTTACATGAAGACGTTTCACCTCTCATCCGAGAAGCTTCTTCAGTTCTAAGGTCAAATGGTGGAGAGTCCCAGATATAAACCTAGTGGGAGTTTCCCCCCACAGAGGGACAAAAGGACCCCTGATGATCCTCTAATCGCCTGAGCCAAGGTGGGAAACTGGGTGTGGGTCCCAATCAGCCAGAGTTTCGGGTGTGTTCATTGTGAAACCTGGCCCCACCTTATCATGCGAGTTCCTGAGGTCAGATGGCCCAGGATGTGAGTGGGCGTTAAGGTTAAACTGGTTAAAGCCAGTTTAACCCGCCTGCCTGCGCAAGGATGTAAAGTTATGACCTGAGGGCCTGCACACCTGAGGTGTCGATCTGTTATCTGGGTTCACCCCGACATGATGCCGATTGGCCGATTATCAATCAGCTTGGCACAGATAACGATCCCTGTGAGTGTCACCTGCTGAGTGTTTGCAGCAGAGCGACAGACAGCAGCGGCGCATCAGCACGTGAACACATCATGGTTCAGTCTGAGCTGCTGGAGCGGCAGCTGCGCTTCCTTCACGGTTTCCAGGACATCGTCCTGAAAGTGGCCAATCAGAGAAAAGTTTACTCTCTGACCTCCTGACCATTTCAGTTTATTCTCTCAGCTGTTTGTAAAGATCACATTTACAGACAGGATTCAGACATCGGCTCGGTCCACGAATCTGATCTGAGGTCAGCAGGTACAGCGCAGGTGTTCCACTGATGCTTATAGAGCAATAAAGCTGATAAAGTTTTATTGATATTATTATGGTTATTATTATTATTGTCATTACTGCTCATCGGGGAAACACAGACCCCGCCCCTTTCCCCACAGAGCTCTGAGGGGCTTCAGGAATGGCGATGCTGTTTTCTGAGGATCTGATTGGTCTATAGGTGTTGATGTCATACCTGATAATCTCTAATCTTCAGAGCAGGTTTGGCTCATAGCATAGGTTACCATGGCGATTTACCCCAGTAAGAGTGATCCACCTTTGTAGTCCAGAAAGCCAGAGTTAACCTGAGGTTAGCTGCTTCGTGGTGCGTGGCTCGTTTTGAATCTTTTCATAATCAGCAGGACTTTGCACTCATTATAAACAAACTGTATCACCTGTGGTCCCGACCCTGTCTGTGTTCTTGCAGCTGACCGAGCAGCCGGCGGCGTCGGCTCTTCGTCCAATCAACAGTCAGTTAAACTGTTGTCGTCTGGAGCTGCTGAACCTGAGCGTGGAACCGCGACCTTTCACCTCCGCCATTATCGACTGTCTGTGGCCGTTCACGCCCGACAAACGCTGGAGACAGACCGTCTTCCACTGAGACGACTGGATTAGCAGCGAGCCGGATGTACAGATTATTTAGTCTTTGTGCCCCAAGTCCTGTCTGCAAGCTCTGCACTGCTGATAGTATTAACAGGTCATAGTCCTGCACCAGATTATACTCGGACGTTACCAGATTACAGTCAGAATAATGTTCTGGGTTGAGTGTTGTTAATCCCTAATTGTTCATGTCTTGTGTCAGTGTTTGCATAGATTCACTTTATATCAGTGTGAACAAGCTGAGTGTGCTCTGTAAGATTCACACTACACTTCAGTGTGTTCTGACAACAAAATGTTACATATTATATCACCACCTCCAATCTTCACTCTAATCTGGAATTTATTGGGTTAGTCCAGACGCTGTTAGTTTAACCTGGACTCCTTTAGTTTAATCTGGACTCTGTTAGTTTAATCTGGACTCTGTTAGTTTAACCTGGACTCTGTTAGTTTAACCTGGTCTCTGTTAGTTTAACCTGGACTCCTTTAGTTTAACCTGGTCTCTGTTAGTTTAATATGGACATTGTTTTTGCTGTATGTATGGGACCTGAATAAATACCGGTGATTTTTATGTTTGAAGTTCAGGTTTAATCAGGAAGTTTGAAGTCGACCCCAGATTAAATCCGACTCGGTAAATGTCCTGCTGTGACAGGACATTGTGTGTGTTTCTGCTGTAAACGACACCTCAACATTAAATACGTGAAACTGTCAAGCCTCAGTCTTTCATTGTGAAGGTTATCCTCCTCCTCCTCTTACCTGTCAGGTCACTCACCTGTTCTTCAGCACTTGGTGAACATCTGAAACTTCCTGAGAGCATGTCTGAAAGAGGATGTTGCCATCAGGGAGCGTCGACTGTAGCATTTCAGGTACAGTAGTAAATCCACAGTGAGTATTTAAAGATGATGGGTGTGGTTTAATATATGGGGTCAAAGGTCACCGGTTACAAACAACAGTTGGCTGAAGACTCTCAGCTCGGATAAAATTATTATAGAATAGAATAGAACAGCCCTTTCTTGTCACTGGACACGTAGAACAAAGTTATGGTGCTCCACAGCAGCTGTGCAGGAGTAACAATTATAGATGCATCCATACAAAACAAGGCCTCGATCAGAAGTACCGGACTCTCGGGTATAATTCTGCCTCCTGTGTGAAACAAAGCAATGAATGGTAAATGGCCTGTATCTGTATAGCGCTTTACTCGTCGCTTTACACATCCAGTCATCCACACACTGGTGATGGCAGCTACATTGTAGCCACAGCCACCCTGGGGCGCACTGACAGAGGCGAGGCTGCCGGACACCGGCGCCACCGGGCCCTCTGACCATCACCAGTAAGCAACGGGTGAAGTGTCTTGCCCAAGGACACAATGACTGTTCAAGCCAGGCTCGAACCGGCAACCTTCCGATTACAAGACGAACTCTTGAGCCACTGTGTTGCCCCGAAGTTATAACTTTGCTGCTTCTGCTGGCTGAAGTTAATAACTTAGCAGATGTTGATTTGTGTGACGATGTATGTTTGACTGTAGTGGGAAGGTTGTGTCATGAGTCGCTGTGTGGCAGGCAGGAGTTGGACCCAAAATGCAGGCACTCAGGCATGAGGTTTAAACACAAAAAAACTCAGCTTTATTTGCTGGCAGGGGAAAGTCATAAAACAGCAAACTAAACTGGGAACTCATAAACAAAACTCACAGTGAGACACAGCGCGATCCACACAGCATGAGGGACGACGCGACACTGACTCAGAGAAACACAGGGTTTAAATACGCTGGGAAGTAACGAGGGGAATGAGACACAGAAGGAGGGCACAGCTGGGAGAAATCAGGACTGACGAGACAAGGAAGCGTAACCTGAACACACTGAGATAAGACAGAGACCTTCAAAGTAAAACAGGAAACACATAACACAGACTGAACAAAGACACAGACTCACATTCAGGCACTACAACAGAGGGAACAGAGACGTGGGACCAGGGCAGACACTGACACTGACTGGACACGGGGATATAGCAGACAGGGGAGACAGCAACTAAGGATTACACAGAGACAAACCATAAGACATGACTCTAACAAAAACCCAAAGACTAGAAATTATAAATAATATAATAAACTCAAAAACCCTGGGTCAACGACACAGGTGGACGTCACGTGTGCGCTGGAAAGCAGTCTGTGTAATTTCACTGCTAATAATACCGTGTAGTTGTATTCTCTACTACACTGCAGTCATTTGTCGGCTGTTTAAGCTAACGTACATATTTGCAGTTTAATGGTTGTTGTGTTGTTTCTGATGAAATAGCTCATGCATGTTTGTTTTACCTGTTTGACCACCTGCCTATTGTTGCCTGATGCTAACAGACTGCTGTCAGTGCTCGATGGAGTTCATCTGCACGGTCACATCCACACCAGTGCTCCCAGTAGAAACCTGTACAATGGTTACAGCTGAAACTACCACACCAGCTTTATTTATAAAGGACTTTAACATAAAACCAGGGTTCACAGAGTGCTGTACATATACAAAGGCATAAACAACAAAAATTAAATACATGGTAATGCTGCAGAGCAGCCAGCAGGTGGAGCTCTCAGGAGGTCAGAGGTCAAAGACATTCCTCACACACTGAGCTGCTCAGGTTACCTCTCTGTCCTCCTTCACACACACACCTGAGGCTCAACCTGTTTAAACCCACGAAGAAGAGTCTCTCTCACACACACACACACAGGTGAGCCACACCTGTGCCGGTCTGACTGGTGAGACTTCACTGTAAAACTGTCAGAGTTGGATCAGCTGACTTAAAGGAGCCTCACCTGTTCTCACCTGTGTGTGACACGGAGTCGTGCTCAGGCTGCACCGAGGCTCCAGCGGCCTGTAAATGTCGATCACATCAGGAGGCCACACGTCTGTTCATACACACCAAGTGTTCATGTAACGTGTCGCACTGAGAACGCCGCCCTAAACACGCACACACACAGGGTGGATTTAACGCTCTGTGTTTATGAGTGCAGGTGGAGCCGCAGCTCGATGACGTCACGCACACACAGCACACGCTCACAGCTCAGACAGGTAAGCAGGCACGCAGGTGACTGAGGTCCCGATCCAGAGGAGCTGACGGACGCCAAGGTAACAACTGCTCTGTGTGTGTGAGTGTCCTGTAGTCTCCATGAACAGATCAGCAGAGAGTCAAAGAAACTGTGTGTTTCACTCTGACTTACACCGAGGTTTGTTGACGAGCTCGGCTTTGTCGTGTTTAAATGCAGACGTTTTACTGTGAAACTGAAGTTCCTCTCTGCGTTCCTCCTGAGGAGGAGCTCGTCCTGAAGTCAGACTCTCCCTGTTTCCTCTGAAGGCGTCACACAGCTGTGCGCTCACAGCTGGATTTGAGCACTCTGACTGTGACATCTCTAATCACTGATGCTGTCTGACCTGGCGCTACACCGGGTCATGTGACTGGCTTGTGTCATTAAAACATCTGTTCTGAGCTGCTGAGCAGAGGGAATCATGGGAGTGTTTCATGTTTGTAATGAAAGCTTTCCTCTTCGTTCTCGGCGAGCATTGTGCTGCTCGCCGTGTTCCCTTCACTGGAGCGCACCGCCTGTCAAACTTGTGACGTGCCCGCTGTGATCTCACTAGTTTCAGCTTCAGAGTGAAACGTGAGGTCGGAGGCGCCACGTTCAGGTCAAAGATAATTGCCTCCATCCAAACGAGGATTGTTAAAAACTCCTCTGATCAGCTTCTGAATGAAAACCAATCACAATGATCAGATCACTAACGGCTCTTCCTGTCCAGCAGATGTCTACTCCTCCCATCCCGAAGCCTCGCCGCTGTTACTCGACAGGAAATCGAAGCTCCACCTCCTCACTGGGAAGGTCAGATAATCTTTAAATCTGCCAACTATAATGAAATCTGTGCTTCAGTCTCATTTCACTGATTTCATATCTCGCTCACACGGAGAGACAGCAAATCAGCTCAGAGTCCAGCCTGAGTTAGGATTTATTTTGGAGGGACAGTAAACAGGAAGTAGAGGTGGTGGTGTGTGGTACTGCAGAGTTTAGTGTGGATGTGGTCGAGTGTGTTACTGATACTGTGTCGGAATCATAATCGTACGGTTGCATGAAACAGACGACACAAACGTCTTCACACATGTTTGAGCTCAGCTGTTTTGTTCCCAGTTTGATCATCTGAACGTAGTCTGTAATCAGATTACAGTAGCAGCTGGGTTCACATATAACACATCAGTCATGGCTGCGACCTCTGACCTCTGAGCCGCGGTCTGTCTGAGGTGTTTCCTTCGTCCTCTTCTTTTGCTTTTTCTTCTCCTCGCTCTCTTGTGTCTTTGTAGAAGGTGGAGTTGTTGTCACAGCTGTGACATCACTGCTTGGTCATGTGACCACAGGACAACCAATCACAGCAGAAACTGAGTCCTAACGTTTGTGTTTCAGTGCCAAGGCTGAGGGAACTCTACAGCCAGCAGTTCAGAGTCCAGGTACACACACACAGACTCACACACACACACACACACACACACACACACACACACACACACAGACACATAGATACACACGCACACAGACACACACACACACAGACACATAGATACACACACACACAGACTCACACACACACAGACACATAGATACACACACACACAGACTCACACACACACAGACACATAGATACACACGCACACAGACACACACACACACAGACACATAGATACACACACACACAGACACACACACACACAGACACATAGATACACACACACACAGACTCACACACACACAGACACATAGATACACACGCACACAGACACACACACACACAGACACATAGATACACACGCACACAGACACACGCACACAGACTCACACACACACACAGACACATAGATACACACGCACACAGACTCACACACACACAGACACATAGATACACACGCACACAGACACACGCACACAGACACACACACAGAGACACACACAGACACACACACACACACACACACACACACACAGACACACACACAGAGACACACACACACAGACACATAGATACACACGCACACAGACACACGCACACAGACTCACACACACACAGACACATAGATACACACGCACACAGACACACGCACACAGACACACACACAGAGACACACACAGACACACACACACACACACACACACACACACAGACACACACACAGAGACACACACACACAGACACATAGATACACACGCACACAGACTCACACGCACACAGACACATAGATACACACGCACACAGACTCACACACACACAGACTCACACACACACAGACACATAGATACACACGCACACAGACTCACACGCACACAGACACATAGATACACACACACACAGACACACGCACACAGACACACACACACACACACACACACACACACAGAGACACAGACACACACACACACACAGAGACACACACACACACACACACAGAGACACACACACACACACACACACACAGAGACACACACACACACACACACACACAGAGACACAGACACACACACACACAGAGACACAGACACACACACACACAGAGTAGAGAAGGCACAGGGATGTGAAATTGACCTTACACGGTGGGCTGTGTGGAGCCCACTCTAGATCACAGTGGGCTCTAGATCACAGTGGGCTCTAGATCACAGTGGGCTCTAGATCACAGTGGGCTCCACACCAGTGAAACTGCTCTGTAACACCGGATCCCTGAGATGCTCATCCAGGAGAAAAACAGTCGTGTAGGTGGTTTCTGTCCTTTCATTGTTTATCAGTTAGTAATGTCTTTGGCGTGTGTGAAGGGCCACAGTGGAGGTAAGGCTCTAACACAGGTAACAGTTATAAATCTCTGCTCTCCTTCACATTTTCCAAAGACATGCAGCAGACTGGACTGGTTCTGGCCCCCGGGCCTTATGTTTGACACCCCTGAAACAGAACAGAGCATGTGTGTGACGTCCTTACTGCTCCTGATCCATGATGACACTTTGGTTCGGTCCAAACCTGCAGCAGGTCTGAGTGAGCGAGAGGGTTCCTTTAAGATGCAGGAAAGCCTGAAATCACCCTGGAATCATCTTGGAATCATCTCCTCTCTAACCAACACAGTCAGTCTTACACTGCTGAACCCCGACGATACAGTGATGATGATTCAGCAGACTCTGGGATCAAATGCTAAGAACTGAAGATGGTCCAGCTTCTTTCAGCTCCTACAAAGAAGACGACTTCATCAAACACACGAGACACGAAGGAAAGAATGAAACAGGAGGTTAAACACAAACATGTGAAGACCTGAGCATCCAAACAGGAAGTGAGAGACCAAAATAAAAGCTGCAGGACCTCGTCAGTTTCATCCTACCAGTCAGCTGCTGGCGTTTTTTCAATGCGAGCCGGTGAACCTGTTTGTTCGGGTGAGGGAAACTCCTCCCACTGTTTGTTCAGATATCACAAGTGATTATCTCAAACCAGTTTGTCTTCCTGTGGTAATCAGATAATCTCTGTAAAGATCGCGTCACGTCATGTCCCGGGCTGCTCCGACCAGATCACTTCAAAGACGGTGGAAAAATTCACAAAGTGAGACTGTGTTGGTCGTCCTTCTACTGCCCCATAGAGCTCTGCCCAGGAAGCTTTTATTATGAAAGTGTCTCTCCAGGGAACATTACCAGACTCTTACTCTGAAGGACTCTTTCATGAAGCTCCCCATGCTGTCACACTTATTGTGACATTCCAGTGTATTATTAGATGACTTACTCTGAAAGCCCCTGTAATTATATTGCAGGTGTTATTATTGAGAAAGTATCACTAATATTGCTGACCTTTTATTGTGATAGTCTTTTTCACTGTTCTCTAAACGTAAAAGTCTAAATGAAAGTTTAGCATTTTTATTGTGAATCATCATTTGGTATTACAAGACTCTTATTGTGAAAATGTCAGTGATCTTTATTGAAGTCTTATTGTGAAAGTTTCTGAGCTTTTTGTTGTGAAATAATGATGAAGCTGATGTCATGTGTCCTCCTCAGATGAAGATGCTCACAGTGCACTGAGTCGTAGCCTCACCTTGCCAACTCTGGACGGCGTCACTGGCGTGATCGCCACCAACATCCCTTCACTGGCAGGAGTCGCTGCTTCCATTGGAGGCTCCGCCCCCTGGAACCCCTCCACACCCTCTGCTCCCCCCTCCTTAGACAGCATAGCTAATAGCATTACCACCCACATACCTGACTTAGCAGAAGCTGCTAGCACTGAGGCTAACCTTGCGTCATTCAATCCAATGCCACCTGGTGCTAACACAGATACTGCTGTGCTAAGCCCCGCCCCCTCCACCACACCTGCACCTGCTCCTAGCTTGGACAGCATTTTTAACTCACTGGCTAACATTCCCAGCTTTGCGGGGTTTGTTAGCAGTGTGGGTAACCCTGCTGTGAGCTTCTCTCCATCAGCCCCACCCCTCCCAAATACTAAACCCCACCCACCCTCGCTGACGGGAAGTGGAGCTGGAGATGCTCGTACAGGTGCAATGACAGGTACGACCACCAGAAAAAGGACGTTTGTGTGTAATTTTTATATAAACATCAGGAGGGTATGATCCACAGTTAGAGTGCAGCTTCACTTCCAGCTGGTAGAAAGTGTCAGGAGGTCAGGTGCAGGTGATCACCTGAGGTGGTGCACAGCTTTAGGTCACCTGAACGTTAAACATTCTGCAAGCTTAAAAGGATTCAGCCCTTTTTGAGGGTAAGAAGAACTAACACATGCTCTTTGTGTTCCTCTGAACCTGTGTCCAGATGTTGGAGCGCTGTCACAGCTGGTGACATCAGCTTTAGACCCGACTGCTGCAGTCACGCTGCCACCTGTAGAGGGTGCTGCAGGGTTAACAGGTGAAGGTACTGTTAGTATTTCTTCTGCTGGGCTTCTTCCCACTGGCTTCCAACTGCTTCAGTTTTTCCTGGTTCTGGTTCCAGTTTTATCTCCAGGTCCTCATAGCACCAGAGCAGAAAACCCGTCGGACACCACGTTGGCCTGCTGGACGACCCAAGAGGAAGCTGAATCTGAGTCATCCAATGAGGAGGAAGAATCAGGTGTTAGCCCCGCTCCTTCTACAGCTGAAGCAGATCCTCGTTCTGCCCCGACGACCAACAATGACAAGTGTGTATGGTTACTGTGAATTCAGACCGTTCTCACTCCCGAGGCGTAACATCCTGATGTTTTGTCAAGTCGTGCGGCGTTCCTGAGGAACGCGAAAGGTGACCTTCCGTGTTCATATGGTACACGCCGGGTTATGGATGAAATCCAGTGACAGTCCTGCGGAAACAGACGTTCCAGTCCTAAACCTAACCTTATCCTTAACCATAACCTTGTTCCTAACCCTAACCAGCACTTTAATGACGTTAAATAGTGTTCTCCCAAGCGATTTTAGGAAAATGAACGAACATGTGTAGATTGAGTCCAAATGGTTCTCATACTATCTCATATTATATTTAGGAAAAAACGTAATGTTGACGGTTTGTCACCTGGCGTGAAATGTTTTTGGGATGAGAACGTGTCGGTAAATTGTATCACTGTAGGGTTTACCTTACAATGTAAAGCTCCTTAAAGGGTTTGAAACATCTTTCTCATGGTGTCGTTGTGTTTGTTCTGCAGAATCTCGACTAATACTTCCTTTCGTTTGATACCTACTCGGCCGGCCCCGCCCCCTCCCAACACAGCAGGCCGATCAGGAAAATCTGTCAGACAGAAGACACCGAGGTAAACACAACTACGCACAACGCCTGCAAAACTAAATCGACCTTCAAAGTGTTAACGTGGGTGTGTCCTGCAGGGCGGCCACCATCCGAGTGTCAAGGAAGAAGGGCGCCAGCGGGAAACCTACTCCTCAGAGCCCTGTCGTCCGGGCAAGCTGGCTGGACGTCTGGAAAGGCTTCAGGTAATGTCAAGGCCATCACAGGTTTCACAAGTCGTGCTTTAGATTCACTCCAGGACAGAGTCGGCCTGGGCCTCAAAACCTAAAGGGTGTCCACAAAGACTAGGTTCTCGAGTGGTCCGTACTATCTACTGTTGGGATATTTATCATGTATCAGCACCTAAAGATCTTCATAAAAGGTTCTTCATTTTCTGGTCTTTTGGCCTCACCTGTCTCGTTCGCTGAAACAAAATCCCATTAGAAACTCATGTTTCCTATAGTATGAGCAGAACCAGCTAACCTGGGCTAATCAGGGGACCCAAAATCATGTGACTGCTTACTTGTCAGTTGAATGGATGATGAACTTGTTTTCTGCCTTTAACAGACATAATGTATTATGGGCGACGCTGGACGGACAGCTGATGTCTCTGTGGAAGAAACGCACAGTAAGCTGGCATCTCTCACCTGTCTCACTGTGTTATTTACCTCACTCTGTGTACCTGTCTCACTGTGTGGACCTATCAATTCAATTTTATTTATATAGCGCCAAATCACAACAACAGTCGCCTCAAGGTGCTTTATATTGTACAGTAGATACAGAGAAAAACCCAACAATCATATGACCCCCTATGAGCAAGCACTTTGGCGACAGTGGGAAGGAAAAACTCCCTTTTAACAGGAAGAAACCTCCAGCAGAACCAGACTCAGGGAGGGGCGGGGCCATCTGCTGTGATTGGTTGGGGTGAGAGAAGGAAGACAGGATAAAGACATGCTGTGGAAGAGAGACAGAGGTTAATAACAGATATGATTCAATGCAGAGAGGTCTGTTAACACATAGTGAGTGAGAAAGGTGACTGGAAAGGAAACACCCAGTGCATCATGGGAATCCCCCGGCAGCCTACATCTATTGCAGCATAACTAAGGGAGGATTCAGGGTCACCTGGTCCAGCCCTAACTATATGCTTTAGCAAAAAGGAACGTTTGAAGCCTAATCTTGAAAGTAGAGATAGTGTCTGTCTCCTGAATCCAAACTGGAAGCTGGTTCCACAGAAGAGGGGCCTGAAAACTGAAGGCTCTGCCTCCCATTCTACTTTTAAATACTCTAGGAACAACAAGTAGGCCTGCAGAGCGAGAGCGAAGTGCTCTAATAGGGTGATATGGTACTACAAGGTCATTAAGATAAGATGGGGGTAATGCCATCCAGAGTAAGAATCTGGTTAGATACCATATTTCTAGGCTTTTCAGGGCCGAGTACAATAACCTCAGTTTGATCTGAATTAAGAAGCAGAAAGTTAGCGGCCATCCAGGTCTTTATGTCTTTAAGACATTCCTGCAGTTTAACTCATTGGTGTGTGTTATCTGGCTTCATGGACAGATAGAGCTGGGTGTCATCTGCATAGCAGTGTAAATGTATGCTATGTCTTCTAATGATGCTGCCTAAGGGAAGCATGTATAATGTAAACAGAATTGGTCCTAGCACTGAACCCTGTGGAACTCCATAATTAACCTCAGTGTGTGAAGAGGACTCTCCATTTACATGCACAAACTGGAGTCTATTAGATTGATATGATACAAACCACTGCAGCACAGTACCTGTAATACCTACAGCATGTTCTAATCGCTCTAATAGGATATTATGGTCGACAGTATCGAACGCTGCACTGAGGTCTAGCAGGACAAGCACAGAGATGAGTCCACTGTCAGAGGCCATAAGAAGATCATTTGTAACCTTCACTAAAGCTGTTTCTGTGCTGTGATGAGCTCTGAAACCTGACTGAAACTCTTCAAATAAACCTCTGCAGATGATCTGTTAGCTGTTTGACAACTACTCTTTCAAGGATGTTTGATATAAAGGAAGGTTGGAGATTGGCCTATAATTAGCTAAGACTGCTGGGTCTAGAGATGCTTTTTGAGTAAAGGTTTAACTACAGCCAGCTTGAAGGCCTGTGGTACATACAGTGGCTTGCAAAAGTATTCGGCCCCCTTGAACTTTTCCACATTTTGTCACATTACAGCCACAAACATGAATCAGTTTTATTGGACTTCCAGGTGAAGGACCAACACAAAGTGGTGCACACGTGAGAAGTGGAACGAAAATCATACATGATTCCAAACATTTTTTACAAATAAATAACTGCAAAGTGGGGTGTGCGTAATTATTCAGCCCCTGAGTCAATATTTTGTAGAACCAGCTTTTGCTGCAGTTACAGCTGCCAGTCTTTTAGGGTCTGTCTCTACCAGCTTTGCACATCTACAGACTGAAATCTTTGCCCATTCTTCTTTGAAACAGCTCCAGCTCAGTCAGATTAGATGGGCAGCGTTTGTGAACAGCAGTTTCAGATCTTGCCACAGATTCTGGATTGGATTTAGATCTGGACTTTGACTGGGCCAGTCTAACACATGGATATGTTTTGTTTTAAACCATCCCATTGTTGCCCTGGCTTTATGTTCAGGGTCGTTGATGCTGGAAGCTGAACCTCCGCCCCAGTCTCAAGTCTTTTGCAGACTCCAAGAGGTTTACTTCCAAGACTGTCCTGTATTTGGCTCCATCCATTTTCCCATCAACTCTGACCAGCTTCCCTGTCCCTGCTGAAGAGAAGCCCCCCCAGAGCATGATGCTGCCACCACCATATCTGACAGTGGGGATGGTGTGTTCAGAGTGATGAGCAGTGTTAGTTTTCATCCACACATAGTGTTTTGCATGTTGGTCTCATCTGACCAGAGCAGCTTCTTCCACATGTTTGCTGTGTCCCCACATGGCTTGTGGCAAACTGCAAACAGGACTTCTTATGGTTTTCTGTTAACAATGGCTTTCTTCTTGCCGCTCTTCCATAAAGGCCAACTTTGTGCAGTGCACGACTAATAGTTGTCCTGTGGACAGATTCCCCCACCTGAGCTGTAGATCTCTGCAGCTCGTCCAGAGTCACCATGGGCCTCTTGGCTGCATTTCTGATCGGCGCTCTCCTTGTTCGGCCTGTGAGCTCCAGGCGACCGTGGCTCAGGGGGTTGGTAAGCGTATCTGTAACCAGAAGGTCGCCGGTTCAATCCCCGGGCTCTCTTTCCTGGTCGTTGTGTCCTTGGGCAAGACGCTTCACCTACTGCCTACTGGTGTTGGCCAGAGGGGCCGATGGCGCAATATGGCAGCCTCGCTTCTGTCAGTCTGCCCCAGGGCAGCTGTGGCTACAACTGTAGCTGCCTCCACCAGTGTGTGAATGCGAGAGTGAATGAATAGTGGCATTGTAAAGCGCTTTGGGTGCCTTGAAAAGCGCTATATAAATCCAATCCATTATTATTAAATGTCTCAATAACTTTATCCCTGACCTGTCTGGTGTGTTCTTTGGACTTCATGGTGTTGTTGCTCCCAATATTCTCCTAGACAACCTCTGAGGCCGTCACAGAGCAGCTGTATCTGTACTGACATTACACACAGGTGCATCTATTTAGTCATTAGCACTCATCAGGCAACGTCTATGTGCAACTGACTGCACTCAGACCAAAGGGGCTGAATAATTACGCACACCCCACTTTGCAGTTATTTATTTGTAAAAAATGTTTGGAGTCATGTTTGATTTTGGTTCCACTTCTCACGTGTGCACCACTTTGTGTTGGTCTTTCACCTGGAAGTCCAATAAAACTGATTCATGTTTGTGGCTGTAATGTGACAAAATGTGGGAAAGTTCAAGGGGGCCCAATACTTTTGCAAGCCGCTGCAGCTGATTATTAGAGATCGTAGTTACATGCGGCTGTCTTCTTGTTTGATGGCAGATACTCCCTTCACCCTGGCCAAAAAGGCCAAAATGACCAAAGAAAAAGTGGAAAACAGTTAAACATGAGAGGTTTTTGGACAAAGTTTGAGTTTTTTCCATTGTTTAAGCACTGCTTCCAGCCAAGAGTGATGCCATATATGCCCATAGCTGCAGAAAAGGCTAACATTGTTATTTAAAAAAAAACAAACAGCTAAAGCACCAGTTCAAGCACCGTTTAAGCACCGGCACCGTTTCAAAAGTACCCGTTTGGCACCGGCCTCGGATAAAACCTAAACGATACCCATCCCTAGTGGTGGGTGGGTTCTTTTACATTCTGAGAGAAGCCAATTGGGTCTAATAACAGATTAAATGCCATGTTGAGGCTGTCATTTTTAGCATCCACATTAGGGCTGCCACAAACGATTATTTTTGATCAGAGGCGGAGCCAGACATTTGAAACACCCGGGGCTTAGCCCAAAAGGGTGGTGGGATTTTTTTTTCCGGGGGGGGGGTTAGAAATGACTGAAAGATTAATTGGCTCTGTTTTGAGTTTTGTTCAAAAAAGAATGACTTCATATAGGGAAAAATATATATCACATGTGCAGGACACCTTAAACTAGGTTTTTAATTAAGCAGCGAGGCAGAACAAAGTCGGGCTGTATCAAGACACGAGGACTAAACCCCGATTCAACCAGACCCAGGACTGATCCAGAATTAAAACAGGACTACAACAGTTCAAAATCAGCACTACTGAGGACTTAACCAAGACAGAACCAGAATCTGAACTAGATGATAGCAGCACTGAAAATCATCAGACCTGCACTACACTTATTTTTTAATTCTACCAAAGTCCACTGTTTAGATTCAGAAAAGTTTCTATAATTATTCAGCCTTGTTGTGCAAACAAGCTGCATAACTTAATAAATATAGAATTTGAAAAATAACAAACCTAAAAAGAAACACGAGGTACGAGATACATGAGGACCTGTGATACGGTGATACTTTTGGCAAACAACCATGTGACTAACAGGTGTGTCTCACCTGCTCTTGTTCCCTCTCTGTGCTGACAATCATCAAATCTACAGTTGAAACCAGATATTTACTCTTCAGATCAAAACACTTTTTTAATTGTAACATCAAATCAGACTAAATGTTTATTTTTTTAGATAAATATAAAAACATATTTGTTAACTTTAAGAGAGAAACTGTCTGTATTTCTTAATTGTAAATGGCACCAAATTGTATTCAAACTGAGCCACACTTATGGAGCTCCACAGTTCTGTTCCTGCTGTTTTGGTTGACATCTCCTGATGTTCCCATGTCACAGAAACAACCTTTGTGTTTTGCCTTATATGCATCCACAGCTGTGCCACCAGTTTACTCACATGGACTCTACGAACCAATCAGAAGCTTCTTCAGCTCAGAATGGAATCGTCTGCAGTTTATTATTAATTAACAATAAACTTGGTGTACAGGGAGTGCAGAATTATTAGGCAAATGAGTATTTTGTCCACATCGTCCTCTTCATGCATGTTGTCTTACTCCAAGCTGTATAGGCTCGAAAGCCTACTACCAATTAAGCATATTAGGTGATGTGCATCTCTGTAATGAGAAGGGGTGTGGTCTAATGACATCAACACCCTATATCAGGTGTGCATAATTATTAGGCAACGTCCTTTCCTTTGGCAAAATGGGTCAAAAGAAGGACTTGACAGGCTCAGAAAAGTCAAAAATAGTGAGATATCTTGCAGAGGGATGCAGCAGTCTCAACATTGCAAAACTTCTGAAGCGTGATCATCGAACAATCAAGCATTTCATTCAAAATAGTCAACAGGGTTGCAAGAAGCGTGTGGAAAAACCAAGGCCAAAATAACTGCCCATGAACTGAGAAAAGTCAAGCGTGCAGCTGCCAAGATGCCACTTGCCACCAGTTTGGCCATATTTCAGAGCTGCAACATCACTGGAGTGCCCAAAAGCACAAGGTGTGCAATACTCAGAGACATGGCCAAGGTAAGAAAGGCTGAAAGACGACCACCACTGAACAAGACACACAAGCTGAAACGTCAAGACTGGGCCAAGAAACATCTCAAGACTGGTTTTTCTAAGGTTTTATGGATTGATGAAATGAGAGTGAGTCTTGATGGGCCAGATGGATGGGCCCGTGGCTGGATTGGTAAAGGGCAGAGAGCTCCAGTCCCACTCAGACGCCAGCAAGGTGGAGGTGGAGTACTGGTTTGGGCTGGTGTCATCAAAGATGAGCTTGTGGGGCCTTTTCGGGTTGAGGATGGAGTCAAGCTCAACTCCCAGTCCTACTGCCAGTTTCTGGAAGACACCTTCTTCAAGCAGTGGTACAGGAAGAAGTCTGCATCCTTCAAGAAAAACATGATTTTCATGCAGGACAATGCTCCATCACACGCGTCCAAGTACTCCACAGCGTGGCTGGCAAGAAAGGGTATAAAAGAAGAAAAACTAAGGACATGGCCTCCTTGTTCACCTGATCTGAACCCCATTGAGAACCTGTGGTCCATCATCAAATGTGAGATTTACAAGGAGGGAAAACAGTACACCTCTCTGAACAGTGTCTGGGAGGCTGTGGTTGCTGCTGCACGCAATGTTGATGGTGAACAGATCAAAACACTGACAGAATCCATGGATGGCAGGCTTTTGAGTGTCCTTGCAAAGAAAGGTGGCTATATTGGTCGCTGATTTGTTTTTGTTTTGTTTTTGAATGTCAGAAATGTATATTTGTGAATGTGGAGATGTTATATTGGTTTCACTGGTAAAAATAAATCATTGAAATGGGTATATATTTGTTTTTGTTAAGTTGCCTAATAATTATGCACAGTAATAGTCACCTGCACACACAGATATCCCCCTAAAATAGCTAAAACTAAAAACAAACTAAAAACTACTTCCAAAAACATTCAGCTTTGATATTAATGAGTTTTTTGGGTTCATTGAGAACATGGTTGTTGTTCAATAATAACATTATTCCTCAAAAATACAACTTGCCTAATAATTCTGCACATCATCAATGTACTCCTACATTTGATCAAAGTGATGATAAATAGAAGCTCTGTCTCTCTTTATTCTGACATTTAACTCATTCAAAAGATGTTTCAACATTTATCTAAAACAAAAGTTTACTCTAAATTGATGTTGTACAGTAAAAATGTTTTATGTTTTCTCCCTAAAGTGTAAATATCTGGTTATAAATGTGAATATCCTGCTGTGTACTGAAACCCCTCTTGTTTTGCATAGAAATATACTGAACAACATACAAAGCATAATATATAAAATAACATTTACCTGAGTTTTTTCTTTGAAAGAAGCCTCTAATGTCCATTCTTATATTTCAGTACATAACTGAAACCGATTTAGTCGGGGAGGGTAAGAACTGAAAATATGAAATAAACACACGTAAGCTAAGACTCTCTAAAAAAAAAAAAAGCATTTGTTCGGGTTTCATTTCGCCATTTGTTGATTCACTTGAAGAGCGAGTAACGTAATATGGGTCAAGTGATCAGTTTGACATCAATCTTTCGTGATGCACCGTCATATTTACATTATTTGTACGGTACGAATGATTTGCTTTGGTACCTGGTCAAACTTAAGCTCTCCTTAGTATGGCTGGCTCCGTTTCTCCAACAGCGCACTCGCAGGCAGCAGCTGCCCCGCCCCCTCGCTCAGTCGCTTAGTGCCTGAGCTGGGATCATACCAATATCAGGGGGGATTCACGCACAGTCGTAAATTCCCACAGTGTGCACTATGTGCTTCGAATATTGTGTGTACTTTTTGTTTTATACAGTTGTCAGCCAGACATCTAACTATGAAAAAATTACACTCCAAAAGACCCCGGGCTTCTGACAAAACAACCCGGGCTTAAGCCCAGTAAGCCCCCCCCACGCTCCGCCCCTGTTTTTGATAGTCGACTAATCAGATCATGCATGATTAGACATAAAACGTACAGCCAATTACAACCAGCATGAATCTGCTCTTATATTACTGTCATTAGCTCACAGCTTGAAGTGTTTAAGGTGCTAACTAACAATAAAGAGCAGATGGCAGTTTATTAAACTTTTAATGAAATGTCCAGATTGTCTCGGTGGAGTTTAATGAATCGTCCGTCTGCTCCTTGCTGTCTAAAATATATCAGGACACTGGTGTAAACTCTCGACGATCTCACACTTCTGTTTTATCAGTTTTCTGTTTGACGTTTATTCAGCTGTGTGAAAACGAAGGAGGAACCCAACCAGGGGATTAATAGAGTTTTATTTTATCTAATCTAATCTAATCTGACTTCAGCCAAAGCGATTTACTCGTTTGCTTTGCTCTTTAGGACCGGTTCAGCGAGGTGTTGTTTCATGTCTCCAGTATCACCAACGTGAAGAAACTGGACAAAGGCAGATTCTCTGTTTACTTCAGGAAGAAGCATTATGACTTCATGGCTCATAGTGAAGGTAAGAACAGTGACTCTTCTGGTTTCTACTGGATTCTACTGACCCAACACAGGAAGACGACTGGGGACAGCTCCTACCAGATTGGTCAAACCTGCCTTTGTTTTATAGCGTGAGCGATTTTAGCACGATTATAAAAGAGACCCGCGGTCTCGGCTTCCCTGTTTCACGCCTCATATTTTTTCTGCTTGCTTCTGTTTGTCTATCAGAGGTTCAGGACGGTTGGGTCACTTCTCTTCTCGCCACTCGAGGCAATCCAAGCCCCACCCCCCCAGAACTCCATGGACAAATCACCCTTAAGGACCCGCGGGGTCGTGCTTATGCTGCCCTCTGGGGTCATGACCTTTGGATTTACCCTAACAAGGAGGGCTTCCAGCTGGGTGTGGCCTCGTATACCGTCCCCCTGAATGTGGCCTCGGTCAAATCGACGGGGAAACACTCGTTTAGCCTCATCACTCCATACAAGACCTTCAAGTAAACCCCCGTCTGTGTGTCTGCCTGTCGGTCCATACCTGTATGGTGTTTATTTGTTTGCTAAAATTATATCCTCCTCTCTTTAACCCCGCCCCCTACCTACAGCCTGTCTGTTGATTCGTCCAAGGATCTGTCCGTCTGGGTGGACAGGCTGTCTTCAAGTATCCAGAGCGCTCTGTCCTGCTGTCAGGTGGCGCTGCGTCTCTGGGAACACCCGTACAACAAGGTGTGCGGGGACTGTGGTGCGGCCAATCCGGAGTGGGCCTCGGTCAATCTGCTGCTGGTCATATGTCAGCACTGTGCAGGTATGACAGCACACCTGGTACACGTTAAGATTATTAATGCAGAGGGTTGTGTAACAGCAGAATGAGACGCATCGATGTGAACCTTTTCAGGATTCAAACGATCGTTGGTCACGGACGTAAAGAAGCAACATTACCCAGGACTTATGTCAGAACACAAGTATGAAAAAGGCAGAAAATAAAAATATTGAGGAAAATATGTAACACAAAATCGATTTTAATCTACCAAAACAAAGGCACAGATTCATGTCCAAGAGACCGGACCTCCCTGTGCTGTTTTTAAAAGATCAGAGACTCAGAGCTGTCCTCTTAAGAATCTGGATGCTGTGAATGAGCAAATATAACCAGGTGCAGAAGATCCTCCAAAGTGCCATTAAAGGCCCAGAAGAGAAACCAACAAACACTGTTGTAAGATCTCGGTGATATCACAGGAGTAGCATACGTCCAAACCAACAGAGCAGAAAGCTCTGAGATAAAGAAACGAAACCAAATGTGAGCCTGACTCACTGACTGTTAGCTGGAACAGTTTATATGATGCTGATTAAATGAAACGATACCAGCGTTCCAGTTTCACCACTGCCAATAAAACGTGTGCAGTCTGAGGGAAACACACCTGTCAATAAAACTCACCTGCTGATAACACACACCTGTAGACTGTTGATACACTGTGATCACTGCGAAAACACAACCTTCACACATTTTCTTTTCTGTTGTTAAATAGAAAAAATATTTGAGGACTAAAGCACTGGGCAGCAACCCTATCCTCACTTTTTCATTCTTATTCACAGTCTTGTAAATACTATATTCATTCATTTATTTATTTATTTCATTTTTTCTTTGTTTAAAATTTATTGTACATACTTATCCTCTTAAAATTGCCCTTTTTTTCACTTGTAGTGAATTGGTTTGTATACAGTTTTTGTTGTTCGAAAGCACAATGACAACAAAGATTCTGAGATTCTGTAGAACCCACTGAACGCAAAATGCTAACATGTTCTCAGGTCACCATCGAGGCCTGGGCAGCAACCTGTCGAAGGTGCGCAGTCTAAGGATGGACAATAAAATCTGGACTGAACCACTGATACAGGTGAGTGGGTGGAGATTGAACACAGTGCAACACAAACACAGTCCCAGTTCAACCAGCCAGTTAGCAGCTACAGCTGCCTTTGTCACCACCCACTGTTGTTATGATCTATCAGGTCTTTAAGTGATGACGTGATGAAACATGCTACTCTGCGTTTAATAAGGCTGTTGTGTTTTTAACATGTTTTAATGCTTTGTATCTGGTTCTATTTATTCTCAAAAGCCCCTAAAAACAGTCACTGATCACGGTCGGCCTCTCTCAGTTTTTATCACCACTGTTCATTTTAAAGCTCAGTTTTTAAAACCTTAGGATGTAACTGCAGCCCATGCAGCAGTATATGAATGACTAACTATTGTGGATGGATTATCTCAGTTCTCCGTTTACAGCATCCTGCCATGCGATTGCATTTGTCCCTGATCATCGGGAACTTTTATTGAGTGGGAAAAAAGTTTATGCTATGCTAACATAGCTGTGTCGCTAGCGGTCACGTAGCACATCATTATATACCAGCTAGCCAAACTAAAGTAACCCTACAAACGTCACTGCTGTTTAGTTTTCTGTCTTCATTTATTTCAGAAGCGATAGCAGAGCTGTACGTTTGAATTTGTTTTAGAAATCTCTCAGTCGGGACAGGCTATATTATATTTAGACGGAAACTAGCAAGCTAACTCCTTGCTAACTTCTAACTCTGTTAAGTTTAATAAATTCAGTTTTCATGGATGCCTGAACGTTAAACTTAACCGTTACACCTGGAAGAGCAGCCACAGTGATCGTTTGGCTTATGGACCTGCAGCTGAGTCTGGGCCCAGACACGGCTAATGACGTCAGACTTAAAGACCGGATAGAGACCAGTTTTTTAGTCTCAGGCTGTAAACATGTTTATTTCTGCTGTAGAGTTTTAACATTGGAGTCAATGCTGCCTCTGCTGGACATTATGGAAACTGCAGTTAACTTTTACCTTCAATCTTCTGCCAGCTGTTCGTTACCTATGGTAACCAGCTGGCAAATCAGGTGTGGGCTCCAGCGGTGCCAGCGGCAGAGCAGCTCCGCCCAGAGTCCACAGATGAGGAGAGGTCAAAGTTCATAAAGGATAAATACAGCAGGGGGCGCTACAGACGAGTGCACGCTCTGGCCTCATTTCCCTCCATGATGGAGCAGGTCTGACCCAGAATCAGCTCAGCCACCGCACACGCTCAGAGGCGTTACACAGGTGTCATATGTGTGACAGGTGTGTGTGTTTGTGTTTCAGAGGCTGTATCAGGTGGTCTGCACTGACGACGTGGAGGAAACGATGTCTCTGATCTGCTCCGGAGCAAAGGTACTGTCCTGTGTTCATGATGCTCGTTAAGCTTATTAAACATTTATAACACACTCCCTTCTTCAGCTGAGGCTCTCACCTGTGCAGGTGTCTTCATCAGACCCACAGACCCCCTCCCTCATCCTGCTGGCAGAGCGAGCCAATCAGGCTCTGCAGACCGAGCTGCTGCGAGTCAACGAGTACACAGGTAACACACACACAAAGGTAACACACACTCACACTCGCACACAGGTAACACACACACACACAAAGGTCACACACACACACACTCACACACACTCACACACAGGTCACACACACACACACAAAGGTAACACACACACACACGCACAAAGGTCACACACACACACACTCACTCACACAAAGGTCACACACACACACACTCACTCACACAAAGGTCACACACACACACACTCACTCACACAAAGGTCACACACACACACTCACACACACAAAGGTCACACACACACACACTCACTCACACAAAGGTCACACACACACACAAAGGTCACACACACACACACTCACTCACACAAAGGTCACACACACACACACTCACTCACACACAGGTCACACACACACACTCACTCACACACAGGTCACACACACACACTCACTCACACACAGGTCACACACACACACACTCACTCACACAAAGGTCACACACACACACACTCACTCACACACAGGTCACACACACACACTCACTCACACACAGGTCACACACACACACACTCACTCACACAAAGGTCACACACACACACACTCACTCACACACAGGTCACACACACACACACTCACTCACACAAAGGTCACACACACACACACTCACTCACACAAAGGTCACACACACACACACTCACTCACACACAGGTCACACACACACACAAAGGTCACACACACACACACTCACGCACACACAGGTCACACACACACACACTCACTCACACACAGGTCACACACACACACAAAGGTCACACACACACACACTCACGCACACACAGGTCACACACACACACACTCACTCACACACAGGTCACACACACACACACTCACGCACACACAGGTCACACACACACACACTCACTCACACACAGGTCACACACACACACACTCACACACAGGTCACACACACACACACTCACGCACACACAGGTCACACACACACACACTCACTCACACACAGGTCACACACACACACAAAGGTCACACACACACACTCACTCACACACAGGTCACACACACACACAAAGGTCACACACACACACTCACGCACACACAGGTCACACACACACACACTCACTCACACACAGGTCACACACACACACACTCACGCACACACAGGTCACACACACACACACTCACTCACACACAGGTCACACACACACACAAAGGTCACACACACACACACTCACTCACACACAGGTCACACACACACACACTCACGCACACAAAGGTCACACACACACACTCACACACACAAAGGTCACACACACACACACTCACTCACACAAAGGTCACACACACACACTCACGCACACACAGGTCACACACACACACAAAGGTCACACACACACACTCACGCACACACAGGTCACACACACACACAAAGGTCACACACACACACACACACACACACACACACACAAAGGTAACACACACACAGGTGACAGTAAATGCTGATCTGAGCTCACCTGCCGCTCTGTGTGTGTTCTGTGCTCAGAAGTCCCGCCTCACCAGCCGCTGGCAGGTAGAAGGAGGTTGGACTCCGCCCCCTCAGGTATGCAGTTCAAATGAATCCAGGTGCCCTCGCAGAGATCAAAACGCTGTACATGAATATGAATGTGGTGATATGTCAGAGTCTCTTTGATCCTCCCAAACATCAGCAAACACTCACCTGTGTCATCTGTGCAGGTGAGGAGAAGGAGGAGCTTCACGGGAAACTGGAGGATGATCGTTTTCTCTTCTCGCTAGAAAACGAATCAGCAGCCTGCGACGTGCTCGACCTGCGAGAAGTCCTGTCTGTCTTCCTCAAAGACGGGTAAATATGCAGTACTAATACCTCTGGTACCACAAGTACTGCAGTACCTCACAGTAATACTGCGTTTTAGAGGTTTTAGCAGAAAAACACCTGACTGACCACAGGCTGTGTCTGAAAGGCGGAGGCCACCTTGATGAGGCCACGCCTCTGTGAATGTTTTTTTGTGAACTTTGAACTCATTCATGGTGATGTCAGCAATGATGTAAAGCTCAACCATCAGTGGCCGGGGTCACGCGGCACACCTGTCAGCTGGTTTGGGACACCTCGGTGTCAGAGCAGGAGGAAGTGGAGGGAGAGCTCGGGGTGTCTCTGCTACGACTGTCAGGAAATTCAGTCCGTTGCACAGTGTGAGGAGGAAGCGGCGTCCCCGTCCCGGGTCACCTGTCTGTTGGACAGTGTTTCCTCCGGGCCAACCCGAACTCGTTCAGAGGTAACGCCATGACAGAATCAACCACCTGCGGCCTCAGCTCTCTACTGCAGCTTCAGCACTGGAGGTGTGGAACGTGGCCCGCTCCGAGTCAGTGGACCCAGGACGCTGTCAGCGAGCCCGAGCACTGCCCCGGCTCCTTCAGGGTCCTTCATTTCATCAAAGGGTAGCTCTGAATCACTCAGGACCAGTTTGTTTGGGGACATCCTAAATCATCTGCACGATGTGTGGATAGAAGAAAGCATCCAACAGATTTAGTGCAGGACACACGGGACTGAGCTCAGACCACTGCCAGCGCCAAAGCTACACCAAAGCAACACGCTGAGCTCGTTACACACAACCGGTGAACGTTTTACATCACAGGAAGTTCCCACAAACAAAACAGGAAGCTCAGGGCAGCCAACTCTGACACCGCACCTCCCTCTGCTGGACACATCTATTCACTGCAAACACCTACAAACCGACTCAAACAGCAAAGCTGAAAGAATCAGTCGTTTCATACGGTTACCAAGGCAACAGAAAAACAAAGTGACTGGCTCCTCAGCTCTTATTGTTACTCTGCAGACGAGTCCTAGCTCCAGGGTGTTTGTGTTCAGGTATCAGCTGCTGTGTCTAAGGTGGAGGTGTGGCCTATCCCAGCTGTCATAGGACGGGAGGCGGGGTCACCTGGGCAGCTCACCTGTCTGTCACAGTACTTTTATAAGAACCATCAATAATAATCATAAACTGTTAGTTTACTGGGGCAGCACGGTGGCACGGTGGTTAGCACTGTTGCTGTACAGCAAGAAGGTCCAGAGTTCAATTCCACCATCAGGTCTCTCTGTGTGGAGTTTGCATGTTCTCCCCGTGTTTGCGTGGGTTCTCTCCGGGTACTCCGGCTTCCTCCCACCGTCCAAAGACATGCAGCTTGTGGGGATAGGTTAATTGGATAATCCAAATTGCCACTAGGTGTGAATGTGCGAGTGAACGTGAGTGCAAATGGTTGTCTGTCCCTGTGTGTTGGACCTGCGACAGACTGGCGACCTGTCCAGGGTGTACCCCGCCTCTCGCCCTATGACAGCTGGGATAGGCTCCAGCGCCCCCGCGACCCTGAAAAGGATATGCGGAAGCGAATTGATGGATGTTAGTTTACTAATGTCATAATGAATCTTTACTCTGATCTATGACATCATAACAGCCTGCCTACTTACAGGTCCTTTAAACCAGGTGTGATAAACATCAGCACCTCTACAGGTCATCCAGAAGATGTTCTACAGGCTGGTTATTAAGCCTGATAAATGAAGTATATCAAGTATAAATGTTGCATATTAGTGGTACAAAAACATCACCGAGGGCATTTATTATTGAGGGTTACAGTGTGTCTCTGTGATGAAGATGACCGAACCATACCTGCTGCTGTGTTTCAGCCGAGCTCATCAGTTTGAGATCGTCACACTCACAGATCAGCTGATCTGTGCAGCTGACAGCAGGGAGGGGCTGTCGGACCACCTGGTCCATATTCTGAAGGTAATGTTGGTTTGGGTCAGACTTTTCCTCTAAATCCACAGCTCAGGTCCTCTGACTGACTGAATTCATGTTTCCAGGTGATTCTTCCAGGGGGCGTGTCTTATGCTGAGGTGGGCGGAGCCTCCGCAGTCAGTAAAGTGTGTATTGTAGAATTGGGCAGAGCTTCCAATCATCCAGAGGCCTGGCTGCTGCTTTGGGAGGATGGAGTCAGCATTCACCCTGTCCACAGAGAATCCCATGAGTCTCTCACAATTGATCTGGGCATGCTCAGTCACCACGGTAACAGTCTGTCTTATGAGTATGCGTCTGTATGTTGTTTTGTTCAGTAGATGTTGAGGGAACACATATTGATCTGTTTGAGTGCTTTCTTGTTGGAAATGTTTTCCACCCATGACTGGATGTTGGTCCTGCAGCTGACGGTTATTCCGTGTGTAAATGTTTTCATTCACACACACTCGTGTAGTTTATTCTTTGATTATCGGTCTGGTGTCACCATCTCTGCCCTACACAGCCTGAACTCTCCGAGCAGCTTTCAGGCTTCTTTGCATTCGGAGCTCTTCTGTGGCTGTCGGCATTGTGTTGTGTGTATCTGCTGAAATCAGTCAGGCTGCTGATGAATGTGAGGACACTTTGATATCATTGACCAGTCTGGCTTTAACTCCTCTTACAGAAATGGATCCATCTGAAAACATCGTCACCATGGCAACTGCAGACAGGTGTGCAGCATCACTCTATAACATCTTCATTAAAACTAATGATGTGAATTCAGAGCTTCTGATTGGCTGACACCACCACAGATATATGTGACATCACAGCTGGTTTCTCTCCTCAGGAGGGTGTCGTTGCGTTTCGAAGAGCAATACAGCTGTCGGTCCTGGTTCACCCACCTTCAAAGAGCTCTAGCCAATCAGAGCCCAGCCGTGCCACGTCCTCCTGCAGCCAATCAGAGCCCAGCCGTGCCACGTCCCCTTGCAGCCAATCAGAGCCCAGCCGTGCCACGTCCTCCTGCAGCCAATCAGAGCCCAGCCGTGCCCCATCCTCCTGCGGCCAATCAGAGCTCAGTTTCTTGGTCTCTGTACCCGGTGATGGATGTGCAGCTGAGAGGTTCGGTACCGCTGGCCATCGAGCGCTGCATCTCCCACATCACCACCTACGGTGAGCCGAGGTCACCATGCCGACACAGTGACAGGCAGCAAAGCATCATGGGATACTTCTAATGCAGCATTTTCTCTCTCAGGTCTGAAGGTGGAGGGCGTGTACCGGCGCTGCGGTCTCGCTTCAAAAGTCAGCCAGTTGGTGGAGGCCTTGATTATATCACCAAACTCCGCCCCCCTGGAGAGTCATGAGCAGGGCGTGCTAGATGCTGGCTCCGCCCTCAAACAATATGTCCGCCGGCAAGAGAGTCTGATTCCCAACGGAGCCCAAGGGCAGTGGCTGCAGGCTGCAGGTACACGAAGAACTACTGTCTGAGCTACTACTACATGTAGTACTGCTGTCTGTAGAGCTGCTGCAGTATCTGTACTGTAGTACTAATAGCAGTAACCTCTGCAGAAACTGCAAAAACATCAGAGACCTTATATGAGCCGCTATTAGCCCTCCTGAAAAGTACTGCAGTTTTTCTGAGTGAAGTAACTGTAACCCGACGCAACAGGAAAACTGTGTAACACTAAAATATTTATATATTTGTCTCCAGAACAGAAAAAGCATGTACTGCAGTATAACCGTAGTACTACTGACAGTATCCTGACAGCAGTGATACTGCAGTAGTCGTAGTACTCGGGCTAACAGCTGCGATAATGCAGTAGTCGTAGTACTCGGGCTAACAGCAGCGATACTGCAGTAGTCGTAGTACTCTGGCTAACAGCAGCGATACTGCAGTAGTCGTAGTACTCGGGCTAACAGCAGTGATACTGCAGTAGTCGTAGTACTCGGGCTAACAGCAGCGATACTGCAGTAGTCGTAGTACTCGGGCTAACAGCAGCGATAATGCAGTAGTCGTAGTACTCGGGCTAACAGCAGCGATACTGCAGTAGTCGTAGTTCTCGGGCTAACAGCAGTGATACTGCAGTAGTCGTAGTACTCTGGCTAAAAGCAGTGATACTGCAGTAGTCGTAGTACTCTCCCTAACAGCCTGTTTGTCTCTCAGGTGTGTCAGACGAGAAACGCAGGTTTAAGGAGTACAGACGGTTACTACGGCAACTTCCTGATGACAACCGAGCGACCCTGAATGCCCTGTTTGGACACTTCTACATGTAACACACACACTCTCACACACACACAGAATCAGAGCAGTTTATTTAAAACAGTAACAGTAACTAACATTAATGTTACACACAGATATGTGTTGTTCAGTGGTGCATTATGGGTAATCTCAGTCCTGCACTGAGCGTGCTCCTGTGACAGCACGTCATGGAGTGGGTGGGAGGTCCAGCACTGTCCTTATCTTAGACAACATCCGCCTCTCTGACACCACCCTAAGGCAGTCCAGCTCCCCTCATGGCTCCTGTCAGTGGGCGGGATCTATCAGGGAGCAGGTGAACATGTTGGCGTCAGAAACAGGAAACACAGCGTCTTTGAGGCGTTCCCACTCTGCAGTTGACCAGCGGTGAAACAGCCAGAGAGTCGCGATGAGGGTGGTGGTGGTGGGGCGGGACCTGGGAAGATGATCGATCCTACAGATGAGCTGCTGACAGAAAGGTGTCCAGCACACAGAGCAGTGCAGTAATTAGGCAGGAACACTGACGCTGCACCCTCTCTAATGTCCAGCAGGGGGCGTCGACCTGCCCAGTTTAAACTGTTTCCTGTCTAACTGAATAAAGTAAAAAGTTCATTTTGAACATTTTGGACTCGGAGTCACAGAGGAACACGAAGTGGAAGTTCATTGGACAACGACTCAGTCAGTCAGTTTCTCAGTCAGCCCCGCCCCCTCGCTACTTACAGTTCCTGAGTCTGGCAGCAGGGGGTGTAAGACGTAGTTTCAGAGCTCGTGTTTGCCTCTGTCTCACCTGAGATCACCTGACAGTGTCACCTGATCACACTCACGTCCCACTAGGAGAATCTCTCAGACTAACACTTCACCCCCCGTTTATCAGAGTCACAGTGGTAAATGCTTCATGTTTGCTCTTTAATGTCATTACCTGGACTGTAGAGCTGGGCGATATAAGATTTCTTCATATCACGATATGTTTTTTTCATTTCAGGCGATAACGATATCTATCACGATATCAGCCAAATAACTATATTTGTAAGATTTAAATGTGCCGTTGCTCACAAGTAAAATGTGAAATAATCAGCAGCTTGTTTTGATTTAAATATTTATTTCCCATAATAAGTTCAACAGGGTAGATGTACTTAAGGAACACGAGACTTTTTCAGATAAATAAAGGCAAATATTGCAAACTACACAAAAGGCAGCCGCTAAAGCGTTTAAGTTTCAAAATAGAACAAACGAAACAGACTAAATTGTCAATTCCACTTAGAAACAAAATATTAATTCTAAAAATAAATCTTAGTTTGTTTTACAGAAGAACAGACAAAACTGACTAACTTTTGTCAATATCAAATAAACTGAGAACTAAAAGGAAATTCTCAATCTCTCCTTGTTGTATAGCTGAGCTTTTCAAACAGTTGTAACAGTTACTTTAGTCTGACAAAAGCCGAATGACGAATTAGCGCTTCCAGTCAGAGACTGAGCTGCACCGGCTTATTGTATTTCCAGACTTGCTTTCGGCACATTTACAGTGTAGCTGCTCTGTTTGACTTGAAATAGCTGAAATACCTTCACACTACGGGACTTCTGTGGCTCTTCCGTTCGACAATCTCTCCGGCGTTGGAACCATCATCTGTGTTCTCTTCGGTAACCTTCGGTCACGCTCGGTTGATCTTTCTCTAGTCGGCACACTCATTTCCTCCATTACCCGGGTGGCACGGCAGCTGGCTGCTTCCCAAACAAATACACGTGTGCGGCTTGGCACGCGTGCTGTACGTAACAAGTCACGTGACGCTGCGGCTGTGATTGGTTCGGCTCTGCGCTACTTAATTTGGATTGGCTGTTCTTTTTCTTTTTTTAAGAGGACAAGAGCGGTGAGGCCTATCACAATAGTTTAACTTTTCTATCGAGAAAACGTTATTTTACATATCGTATTGTTCTATCGCCCAGCTCCACTGCACTGACGTGCAGGTAGGAGGGCTGGAGTCACCTGAGTTTGAATCGAACGCTGATGGAACCTGTTAATATGATTTATTTAGTCTGATCATGAACACAGTGAATGAAACCAGCACACAGAACATCACCTGCTCACTGACTCCTCCCTCTCTCCCTCAGGGTTCAGGTGTTCTCTCAGGTGAACAAGATGTCGGCCCATAACCTGGCTGTGGTCCTGGTCCCGTCCCTCTTCCAGGCCATGAACCAGGACTTGATCACCCTCACTAGAGAGTTCATCATCCACCACACCCTGCTCTTCCTCGTAAGTTTGCTGCTTCCTGTTTCCTGTTTCTACGACGAGTTTGGGCTCAGCTGATCCAGCTAACCCAGAGAAAGCCTGACTGATGTGACGTTTGTGTGCAGACCCCAGACTCGGCTCAGAGGCAGGAGCAGACCACTGTCTTCTGATGAAGATCAGCCCGTTTCTTTTAGCTTACTGTGAATCTTTTGGGATGTTGAGGAAACTGTTGTTATTGAAATCACTGACCAATCACTGTCTACTTCCTGTTTCCTGTCAGTTGAACTACGGCTATCAGAGAGAATGATTACTGCTGGCTGCTCTTTACGGTGGTTGTTAAATGAATGTTAATGTGAGGCTCTGCAGCTGAGCGGGGTGTACCACTGTGTAAGCTGAGCACTCACTTTATGAAATGTTATCTTCAAATCTGCAAATAAAACTGAATCTGAACATTTAATAAAATCTGCATTAAATTCTTGTTTTATTTTGTAATTAAATAATAATAGATCGACTTCATTGAATTTAAATAATTGACCATTCCCGTTCAAAGACCCTACATTATGACAGAGAACCCCCAACAAACAGACCCCCCCATGAGCAAGCACTTGTGACAGTCGGAAGGAAAAACTCTTTAACAGGAAGAAACTTCCAGCGTCACCAGGCGACGGGTGAGGAGAGAGCCAGAAATGCGTAATAACTCATGACTACATGCAGAGAGGTGCACTATGACAATGCAATGAAAGCTTTGACCAGCAGGCGGGTTGTGTGCACACGAAGCGTCACACAATGAACCTTTGTGAACCATCTGGATGGAAAAAGCTTCATGAGGCTGACCATCACTAGCAGTGAATCCTGCTATGTGAGCATCAGCTCAGGGTAAACATACTCAGACCTGATTGGTCCACCTCTGATCAGCTGTAAAGGAAACTCCTGGATCAGGTCCCTACGCTGTTCAGTGTAAATGTCATCTGCAGGAAGAACGAAGCCCTGTGATGGTGAGAGGCACACAGTCTAACCACAGTGAAACATGCAGCCTGGGTTTAATGTTTGATGCTTGTTAGAAACCAGCGTGACGATCCTGGAAACAGTGAAAGCAACGAGGACATGCAGTTTGTGAACACACCGTCACAGTGTCAGTGTGTAATATGAGGCCAGAAACCCGGGTCAACTGGAACTCGACTTTGTGTTTAGTGCATTTCTACCCCCCTCCCCTCCAGTAACGCAGCACTGTAGGGTGGTCATGCACATCCTGTACACTAACACAGTGGTTCACAAAGTGGGGAGCGCGACCCCCAGTGGGGGTGCAGAGCCATTGAAAGGGAGGGCGGGGTAAGAATTAAAAAAAAAAAAAGCATGCTTGGACCCTGCGAGGATGATGGACAGCAGGAGCGTTTTTAACCCACAATCAAAGCACTCCAAAGATTTCTTACTTTTTTGACAGTATTTGCTGTTTGTGTGACACACTACTAAAAATAAACTTGGTTGAGACGTGACATTTTAACAACAAAAGTATAGATACCCCCCCTCCAAAAAAATGGTTTGTTCCAGCTCGCCTGTCCCCTGCTCTGGCGCCCTTTCTGCCAGAGCGATGGTGGCTTAAAAAAGGACATGTTGGCTGCATTTAACCTTCAGTTGCATTTAACCTTCAGTTACTCTTTATACAGTTGGTAGGAGTCAAGCCGTGTTTCTTTTTAGCTGAAAACATTACACCAGGTAACCTGCAGTGTGGGAAACGTCTTTTCTGACGATGTTTGCTGCCCTACAATCCGTCCTGCTCTGTAGTAAAATCAATAATGCATTGACGCCGTGCAGGCCCAGGTTATTTGGCCCGCTTCCATGTGTTCTACAAAAATCAGTGCTTTGTTGTGTATCTGACAGACGAAAGCTAAACCAGTTACACACCACTGAAGCTGCAGGATCTTTACAAACCAGTTCAGGTTCATCCGTTTCATTCAACGATCTGCTTTTTCTACCATGTGTGTATGAAAACAAAGGCACTGGCATATGCGTTTTACCCATATTCTATCGACATATTTTACTTTCTTATCGTTGCCCAACATTATACTGGTATTACTGTGAATGGTACGATATGGCCCAGCCCTTAATAGGTTTTTTTCATATTAATGTCATTTTTTCATTTAATTGAATACAACCTATTTGTGTATGATTGTCAGTCCAAAGAGGGAGAGAGGAAAGAGGGAACGTGAGGACAAAGTACAAGGTCAGGAAGAACCAGGGAAGAAAACAGACGGGGAGCAGTGACAGGCAGAAACTGTTAAACCAACAAACTACAGTAGATGCAAAAGTATTGGGCCCCTTGAACTTTCCCACATTTTGTCACATTACAGCCACAAACATGAATCAGTTTTATTGGACTTCCAGGTGAAAGACCAACACAAAGTGGTGCACACGTGAGAAGTGGAACGAAAATCAGACATGACTCCAAACATTTTTTACAAATA
Source organism: Aulonocara sp. 'chitande type north' Nkhata Bay (assembly GCF_057382095.1). Classification (NCBI taxonomy): domain Eukaryota; kingdom Metazoa; phylum Chordata; class Actinopteri; order Cichliformes; family Cichlidae; genus Aulonocara; species Aulonocara sp. 'chitande type north' Nkhata Bay. The sequence goes on from NC_141353.1 coordinate 8,722,659, forward strand.
AATAACTGCAAAGTGGGGTGTGCATAATTATTCACCCCCTTTGGTCTGAGTGCAGTCAGTTGCACATAGACGTTGCCTGATGAGTGCTAATGACTAAACAGAGTGCACCTGTGTGTAATCTAACGTCAGTACCAATACAGCCGCTCTGTGACGGCCTCAGAGGTTGTCTAAGAGAACATTGGGAGCAACAACACCATGAAGTCCAAAGAACACAGCAGACAGGTCAGGGATAAAGTTACTGAGAAATTTAAAGCAGGCTTAGGCTACACAAAGATTTCACAATCCTTGAACATCCCACAGAGCACTGTTCAAGCCATCATTCAGAAATGGAAGGAGTATGGCACAACTGTAAACCTACCAAGACAAGGCCGTCCACCTAAACTCAGGCCGAACAAGGAGAGCGCTGATCAGAAATGCAGCCACGAGGCCCATGGTGACTCTGGACGAGCTGCAGAGATCTACAGCTCAGGTGGGGGAATCTGTCCACAGGACAACTATTAGTCGTGCACTGCACAAAGTTGGCCTTTATGGAAGAGTGGCAAGAAGAAAGCCATTGTTAACAGAAAACCATAAGAAGTCCTGTTTGCAGTTTGCCACAAGCCATGTGGGGGACACAGCAAACATGTGGAAGAAGCTGCTCTGGTCAGATGAGACCAAAATGCAAAACGCTATGTGTGGAAAACTAACACTGCACATCACTCTGAACCATCCCCACTGTCAGATATGGTGGTGGCAGCATCATGCTCTGGGGGGGCTTCTCTTCAGCAGGGACAGGGAAGCTGGTCAGAGTTGATGGAAGATGGATGGAGCCAAATACAGGGCAGTCTTGGAAGAAAACCTCTTGGAGTCTGCAAAAGACTTGAGACTGGGGCGGAGGTTCACCTTCCAGCAGGACAACGACCCTAAACATGAAGCCAGGGCAACAATGGGATGGTTTAAAACCAAACATATCCATGTGTTAGAACGGCCCAGTCAAAGTCCAGATCTAAATCCAATCGAGAATCAACATCAACATGGCACCACGGCGCCGGCTGCACGGGCCCAAGGCTGGAGCTGAACAAAACTCCCTGATAACGACTGTGTGATGACTATTCTTCCCATCCCATGCAAGGACACCTGGGTTGGCTGGTAGACTGTTTACTTAGCCTGATAGGGTGAAGGACACTGTCTCAGCTGAACTATGGACACGCACACACATACATTTACACTGATAAGCACTCACACGTCCCCCCTCCCCTTCCAACGCCTTCGATGCTTGTTGCCTCCTGTTCTCATGCTGTCCTCCTGTAGCCCAGCATGAGCAGAGGTCTCTTTTTTCCTCTTGTACTTTCCCATTGTAGTGTACATTTCAGTGTTTTTCTGTAATGCAACCGTTCTCCGACTTGTATCCCCATGTGACGTCTGTGTGTGTAAGGTCGGGGGGCGGGTTCATTCCACTGCATGTGGCGAATAAAATAAAATTTGAACTTGAGAATCTGTGGCAAGATCTGAAACTGCTGTTCACAAACGCTGCCCATCTAATCTGACTGAGCTGGAGCTGTTTCAAAGAAGAATGGGCAAAGATTTCAGTCTGTAGATGTGCAAAGCTGGTAGAGACAGACCCTAAAAGACTGGCAGCTGTAACTGCAGCAAAAGCTGGTTCTACAGAGTATTGACTCAGGGGCTGAATAATTACGCACACCCCACTTTGCAGTTATTTATTTGTCAAACAAGTTTGGAGTCATGTATGATTTTCGTTCCACTTCTCACGTGTGCACCACTTTGTGTTGGTCTTTCACCTGGAAGTCCAATAAAACTGATTCATGTTTGTGGCTGTAATGTGACAAAATGTGGGAAAGTTCAAGGGGGCCGAATACTTTTGCAAGCCGCTGCATGTTTGAGTTCCCGTCTGTGTCTTTCGGTTCTTAGACCTCTGCCTTATGGTTTATGTCTCTGTGTTTCTTAGTTGCTGTCTCCACTGTGTCAAGTTCGCGTCTCTGTGTGATCCTTCCTGTTTTACTTTGAAGGTCCGTGTCCTATGAGAATGTGTCCTGCTTTGCTTGTCTCGTCAGTCCTGATTTCTCCCAGCTGTGCCCTCCTGTGTCTCATTCCCCTTGTTACTTCCCAGTGTATTTAAACCCTGCGTTTCTCTGAGTCAGTGTCGCGTCGTCCCTCATGCTGTGTGGGTCTCCCTGTGTCTCTCTGTGGGTTTAGTTTGTGAGTTTCCAGTTTAGTTTGCTTCGTATGACTTTCTCCTGCCAGCGAATAAAGCTGAGTTCTTTGTGTTTAAACCTCGTGCTTGCATTTTGGGTCCAACTCCTGCCTGCCACACAGCGATTCATGACAGATATAGTATTTACATTAGCTCATATATATGTTTATTTGCCATGTCTCAACACAAATAGTAGTTTAGCCAGAGCAGCATTTCCCATTTTCCAAATACACCCTGGTAAAGAAGGCCCAGCAGCTGCACCTCCTCCGTGTCCTGAGGAAGAAGAACCTGGACCAGGAGCTGCTGCTGACCTTCTCCCCTCCTCAGTGGAGAGCGTGCTCTCCTCCTGCCTGGTGTTTAAACTCAGGGTCCACGACTGAGCAGGAACGCTGGGCAGAGGGCTGTGTCAGGTAAACCAGGGCCATTACAGTATATATAAACCCGTGTTATCTGAGTGACGTTGACCCTGTGAACTGTATGCAGTATAATGTCAGCTGTATCACAGGCCTTCAGACCGCAGCGCCAGCCCCGACGAGTCTTGCTCTTTGTCTTCTGTCAGAGACAGTTTAACTGCAGGACTCATGTCTGAGGAGCAGGTTTCATGTTCAGATAAGGCTTAATCACCATGTCCTCAGAGTTGATAACAGAGCTGGGTGGAGCTGTTTATTTCCCCCACAGTTTATCCATAGCTCATGAGCCCAGTATAGCCTTGGCTCAGTTTCCTGTAAATCACGTGGGAATAATGTGAGTTAACACAACGGACTGGAGGCACTCCCCCGGCCCTCCCCCTGTTCTCCCCCTGCCCTCTGCAGCCTGCTGTACATGAGCACCGGCGGAAGAACTCGGCACATGAAGAAGATTTGACTCTCTGCAAGGATTGCAGTCTTTGAGCTCAGGGTTGAGATTCCTGTAAGTAAAACTTTATCACATTGATTTTTAGTCTCCTGCGCAGGTCACTGATTTAGGCTTTTCTAATAATTTGGAAAATGACTCCAATCATTTTTATCTTTCTTGTGAATGCTAACATCTACATGGTCATATCTGCTGCAGCTTTGATGTTTTCCAAGTCAGTGCTTATGAATCTCTGTCAGTCTACTCTTTCAATTTCAGTCCATTAAAGTTCATATTCTACTGATCAGTCATTTTTGATCGCGGGCCACGTTAAAGTTTTATTTTTATATTAGTTAAAAGTTGCTGTCATGTTTTTACATGTCTTATGCAGCGCTACCTTCAGGTTTCGTAAGCGGTCCTGACCTGAGGCTGAACTCTCAGGTAAGAACAGCTGTAGCTGCATCCATGTGTTAAACAGGAAGTTGAGGTTGCTGTTGGTATTTAATGTTGAGTTGTTGCACGCTATCCGAGAACGAGACTCCCACAGAAGTCAGATAGTTCCTCTTCTATACAGAAAACTGTTAAATAAAGAAAAGCTGATTAAAAGATGTAAAAAAGCACAAAAAATATTTTTAATGAATAAATAATCAGAATGAAATGAATCACTGCTTTCTGGACGGTAATTAAAGTTGCTATTTTGCGGTGGTTGGTTTGAGTGGCTGTAGATGACGTGAACATAAGATGTTTATAGTTGGTCTCCAGGGGAACAGGTTTACTGGGCGGATTCTGACAGATAAACAGGAAGCGAGCTGGTTGGCTGACTTGAGGAAACTGTGACACGTCCACACTGATCGTTTTACTGTAGCTGAAACGGTCTGGATGCTTCTGACTCCCAGTTTTTGTTTGATTTGGAAAACTGAAGGATCATTTGGACTCGGAAATGGATAATGATGTCATAAATAACAGGCAAACAAGGACCTATCTAATATATGTGGCACTACACCTGTATGAGTTGTGTGCACTGTATATATGTATATATATATATGTATGTATATGTGTGTGTGTGTGTGGATTGGGGATGGAGACAAGAGAAAAAACCACAATAACAACACTGGTCCGGCCGGGTTGAGTCAAACGATGATTTTAATGATCACACGCGTGGGAGATGGACACTGTATGCAGACAGCATCAGATCTCAAAATGGTGGAGCATTAATCAAACTCTTATAGCCTCTGGTGCCTCCACCTTATCATAAAAGCCTAAACATTCACATGCTTTCTCTCACACAGCGCCTAAGCTACGACCTTGGCTCCCCGTTTATCTGCTCCTGCTGAGATGGGGCAGAAAACTCCAGCATGTTCTCTTCTAATCAGACAAATAAGGCGATGACTTTCTGCAAACAGTATTTCTTATAACATCATAAAACAATATCATTCATCCACAATAAATCAGCAGTCTAATGTAATGCAAATCAGTTTAACTAATGCAATAGTTATCAGCTTCTTCTAATTCAGGAGAATAATGCAAACTAAAACTACATAATAATTCACAATCTTTAATTAGGGGTCTAACATGGCATAAAATAATATTATAATCTCACACTCCCCCTGATGAGCTCTTTATTCTAAAGAGCTCACCTACACCCTATAATCCAGTGTGGCCGGGTTCCTCTCTTCTCACTCCTGAGGCCCTTTGTCCCCCTGATGGGCGAACCACATGTGAGATGACCTCTGTGTTTGCGCAGTTCAGATGTAAGAAAAACTATTATTCCAACAATGGCAGGTACAGATGACACTCCCCAGTTCTCCCACAGCTTTATTTGGTGCTACCTTATACCCTTCAGACGTACTCAGACTAGAACCTCTGTCCAAGGAGCTTTTAACCTTTATTTTATTGCTGCAGCTACCAGTGTCGTCCAGTTGCGTGATCCTCTGCTCTTCTTACTTCAACCTCAGGGGTTAGACAACCCTTCAGTCGTGGCACAGATCAGGGGATTATTCTGCCCTGATTTCAAACAACGATCTGTGTATTCTCCAGAAAAAGGAACAGGAACACGTCCCCCTTTTGCCCAAGAGCCTCTCGAACCTCGTTGGTCTGGTGTTCCTGGATTTCCGCCAACCCCTTCATGGTTATTGCTGTGTTTATGGGATCCATCCTTTTGTGGTGACTAGCTGGAGCCCAAACGCCATGACACTTGGACCCAGTTGGTGTCTCGGCAGTCACTGTGTCTGACTCTGCTACGGAGGATCCTCGTATCTCTGTGGCCTCGTCTGGTGTCTGTTCCTTTCTCTGTAAGAGACAGAAAACCAAAACACCTCTCTTCCTAACCCTAATAATCTAATGTTGTTATCTACTGACCTTCTGGTGATTCAGAATTGGTCTAAAACATTCAGGATCTCCCAGGGACTTATTCTAATCATATCCTATGTGTGTGTAAGCGTGTTTGCATTTAGCCCTCCGCACTCAAGGCATTTCCTACACTTTATCAGTCCGGACCATCACGCCGAACGAAGCTTATGACCTTCAAAAGGCCGAGTGCCAACTCATTATAAGCACATTTGCAAGGTGTGTTTGAAAATTACTAAAACCGCTCATATTAAGAAAAGACATCAAAAACAAATTAGCCATTTTTAATCCTCACATTTGCCCCCCAAAGATCATGTGTTTGCTTCCACCTACTGTCCCTTATGGAGACACAATATTGCAGCTACAAGGTCTCCCAGGTTGTTAAGTTGATCTGCGTGTGATGCTCTGACTCAAGAATATGATCTTAAATGAATATCGTTTAATTAACTACCACTACTTAAAACTAAAGACATAATTGAATAAAAATCACAAAGAATAACATGATATCAGTGGTATGTAAGCGCGTGCGGCCTTCTATGCTCGAAGTCACTCCACACCATAGATCAGCCAAACATCGCGTTTACTGTAGCTTTTAACCCTCATTAACTTGAGCACAACTCTATAATGAGCAACAAACTGCAGTATGTCTGAAAATGATCATGGTTACACCTGCAATAGAAGATCGTATGATTATCCTGACACCTGTGAATATACGATTAAGAAAGAAGATTAACCTGCGGTTATAACAATCACTGGAACACAGATGTTAGTACAATGTCAAAAGCTTCAATAAATGTTTAATGCAATGCTTGTTATATGATTCTGATGCAATAATAATGCTGATGCTAAAATAAGAGTGAGAACACCCCCTTTTATCCCGTTTAACTTGACACATAAACGTTTATAAATGCCTCTTTTAAATTTTATTTGCCCCTGTTTTCCCCTCACTGACCACAGCAGGGGATCTTAGTCATGAATCAGCCATGATTCACCTGATTCATCAGTGAGCCCCACCGTCACTGGCGTCTGACAGGGTGGCGCTGCATGCTCTTCCTTTAATGTCACTATTTTCAACCTGTTGATTAGAGTGCTTAAACCTGAAGTCAACTACGTCCACAACAAGTCAATACAGCTGTAAATGTGGCCAATTATCAATCTATTACCAATCAATAACAACAGATAACTTTTATTTTATACATGCTTTCAGTCAACCACTCACCCAGAGGATCTCCAATCCCAGGAAATTCCTTCTCCTCCTTTAATGAGTCTGTCCTCCTTCCATGGCCTGGTAACTGGTCCATCCAGAGCCATATGATCTCAAATATACATACAACAAGCCAAACCACACCTTGGTCACACCAACCCTTTTCCGCCCTGAAGATGTTCAACGCCATCCTAGTCTGGACTGTCAAATTGACTTTAACGCTGACTGTTCTGACAATCCATTTTATAACGTTTCCTGGTCAGATTTGCCAATCTCTGCACCAGGGTTTTAATCGTTTTGCCATCTTCATTAGTTTTATTTTTATTTAGTTTCGACTCCAGATTTTCAATTTTTTACCAGTTGTAATCAGTTTTTACCAATTCTTTGCTAGTTTAGTCTAGTTTTTATTTTCTGAAAATCCTTAATTTCAGTTTAGTTTTGATTAGTTTCAGTTATAGTTTTAGTTGTGTTTTGCAAAAATTAAGTGTCACCAAATCCCAGTTCCATTATATCAGTCATGCTCTTCTGCTTATCCTTGGGTATTGAGACTATTAACTCTTGCAGCACCGGGTGCTCCTAATTTTGGTTCAAGTGAATTGATAAACTTTTTGAAGGCGATTGACTCACACATTTATTTAGATGTCCCAGTCCTGTTGTCTTGGGATGCATCACGCTGCCTTATCTGGGGTTAGCTGTTTTCTGGGGATGCTGGTTAAGTGGGGGAGCTCTTCAAGGAGGGGGAGTGTGCTCCCCCTGATGAGCTCTTCAAGATAAGCTAGGTTAACCTTCTTGTGTGAGCTTTTCAAGTGCACTTCAAGGTTTGTGGGATTTTTTTTTTTTTTATAAATGTCCCTCATAACCCCCTGATGACCCAGTACTTCATTTTTGCGCACTGTAGTACACATTTAGTTTTTGCTTGTAGCTCTCATACTCTACTTGCCACTCCTCTAAGTCCTGATGTTTCTTAGCGAGGACAACAGTACCTTTAAAATTATATCACATGTGTGGAGGTGTGGCCTTGCCAATTGTTTTTCCCACCTTTTCAAAATGGCTGGCGTGCCCACAAGCACATTTTATGGAAGAAAGAAAGGTACGCTTGATATTAACATTTAAAATGTTTTGTTAAACTCAGATTTTTATTTTATTCAAAAATAAACATCTAGTAAATAATTTGAGGGGTCTTTAAGAATTAGGCTCATTGTGTTTGACAGAGGAAATGACTAATTTATTAATGTGTACTCTAGTGCACGTTGGGACTTTGTACTTATATTTATTTCACTGTTTCCTAGTAGACAACTCTTTGACAAAGGCGGAGAGAATTCTCAACAGAATAATTGAGCGAGATTCAAACATAGATTTTTCAGAAGATGAGAGCCATGTGAGCCAGATAGGAGAGGGTGAGAACCCAGGAGGAGCCACACAAAGATTATCTGCAGTGGCAGATGTAATAGAGAAAAACACAGGGCCACCTGGAATCTGTCGTCCCACCTGGTCCGAAACCAACATGTAGGAGAATCTGGAATTTTTTATTTTGAGTTAAAAATAAAATATGGGTAAAATGCAGAAATGATTTTCAGTAAAGTAAAAAATAAGAGTCGCATTTATAGCTGAATCCATGACACCTGATTGTTACTACAAGATCACGTCGTTGCTAAAAGTTATCAGTGATCTCAATGTGTGAAAAGAACTCACAGTATCTGGGGTTCAAGCTCCTGTTGGCTGAGAAACCAGGGACAAACATGTGAACAAGACCTGAATAATACCAGTAATGAAGAGTTCTCTCCAAAGATCAAGAAAAGGAGGCCCCAATCTGATGAGAGTGTAGCAAAATATGGTTCACTCCACTTGCCTGAAATGGTTAACAGTCCAAGGCATTTCAGTTGTAGAATGGTTGGGTGCAACAGTAAAACATATGTGAGATGTGGGAAGTGCCAAATGTTCCTTTGTGTCTCCAAATAAAATCACAGTACTTCCTCAGATATCATAAATGAATTGGCTTTTGTGAAATAGAAAGCCCAGTGCAATCACTTGTTCCTGAACCAATGGCTTACAGCTAGTGAAGTGTCAGTGACTTCTAAGTTGACCCCTGATCTACATTTTTATGATATTGTTATATAAATAAGTTTTAATATCCTGCTTACAAATTTCAGTGGAGGATTTAATTTTCTTAAATAGCTCTTGAATTTTGTTAGTTTCACATTCGTGATCAATGAACTCCCCTTGTGCACTGTGGTGCACATGTTGTAAAATTTAAATAAAGTTAGTTAAAAACAATTTTGTTTTTGTAGTGTGTTTTTTTTTTTACCGTCCCAACACTTGATTTATCTGAAAGAAAAAAGAAAAAGAAAAAATGAAAATACTTTTCTTTTTTTCCTATTTTCTTCCTCCCTGGGTCTCAGGAGGACATTGTGTCTCTTTCCACTGCCAGACTCTTGCTATCTCTAAAAAACAGTCCTATTCAAAGTAATCCTAAATTGGACTCTGGCGCTTTCTCCCGACTTTTCCTGACATGATTTCTGCGCGTGGACGGAGCAGCGACACAGACGACTCGACTAACGTACTGCCTTGACTTCTATTGCAGGGCACGCACACATCAATGAAACTAAACACATTTTGCTATAAATCCAGTCAATTTTAGTTAGTTTTGTGAACATTCATTACAGTTTTAGTTAGTTTTGTGAACATTCATTACAGTTTTAGTTAGTTTTGTGAACATTCATTACAGTTTTAGTTAGTTTTGTGAACATTCATTACAGTTTTAGTTAGTTTTGTGAACATTCATTACAGTTTTAGTTAGTTTTGTGAACATTCATTACAGTTTTAGTTAGTTTTGTGAACATTCATTACAGTTTTAGTCAGTTTTCCTTTTTGTTTTAATTTTATTTCCGTTAACGCAAATGTTTTTCCACTTCTAGTTTTCGTTATTTCATTTGTTTTCTTTAATAATAATAATAATAACCTTGCTCTGCACACTGGAATAAACATAATCAACATGATCAACATTTTGCTGCGTATCAATTCACCATCTTATCGATTCAAATGCTCCATCCTTATGTGGTTTGTGACATTATGTTTATCTAAACCTCCACTCTGTCTCTAAATGTTTGAAGAATTTTTCAAGTTTGGGGTCAAATTTTGAAAATTTGACCATAAGTGAAAGTTATGGCGTTATCACCCCCTTTGGGGCTTACCTTTCCCAGTTTTGATGATATTCCTCCCTATTCTTTGCAAGTACCCCTTTTCGGTGGCGAGAAACTGTTGGTGTGGTCAAGCGGGTGCTGTAAAAACAAAAGCTCAGGACAGAACAGTCACCAGTCATGTACTTCATTCAAAATTAGCATATATCGAACTTCATATTGATCCTCTGAGTGTAATGGTAGATTTTAATTTGAACTTCTCAAAGCTAAAAACAATATTTTCTTTATTTTGCTCTTGTTCTTGTGCAGCACCACCCCTCAGCACATGCCCCTGTCGGTTCTATCTTACTTTTAAATTGCAGACTATTTCAAGAAAGCACCCAAAAGACGGGGACCAGTGTTTATCATTACATATCTCCATTTTGAGTGTGGCTGTCTATCATTCCCCTGTTATTCATAGACCTCGTTAGAGGGTTTTTTTTATTTATTTTTTTTACCTCTATAAAAGTTAATTGACTCTTTACATTGACCCGCTATGGTTAATAATAACATGTTCAGTCATGAGTGGAATCAAACCTTTTCTTCACTTTAGCATTTAACATTCCCAACAATATAATGTGATACCTTAATTAAAACACAGCTAATAAAACACAATTTTCTTAATGTAAACATCAGTAGCTCAAAATTAGCAACCAAAGGGTTCAGTCTGCAGCTCACGCTCCTGTGAAACTACAGCCCTTTAGTCTCTGTCAACCCTCTGTCCTTGCAAAAACAAAACAAAGCAAGACAAAACCTCCACCCTTCTTCTACAGGCTGGGTGAATTGTTGTGGACATTCAATAATCCTAAAGTCGGCACCGTTTTTGTCTCAGTATCAAGTCAGTTAAACTTTTAGTCGTCAGTCCGTCACAGTCCAGTCACATGCATACATCCACACACATTCATACCAGATATTGCTGATAATGGAGTCTCACGCGCAGCCTATTCGAGCCTCCATCACCAGCATGATGACGTCATCATTTTAAAGGAAACAGTTCCTTGTTTTTTGACTGGATTGACTCGCTGCAATCCTTTTAGGCTCAGCACTTCTCATTCGATCAGTGTCCCATATAAGTGAATTTTCTCCCAAGCTCATTATAATCATGGAGAAAAAATACTTTGCGACTGTTTTCAGTAAGAATATTTTATAGCGCTTTAAAGTTCAACCTCTCAGGTCTGGATTAAAGAGCTGATTTGTTAAATCAGGAACTCACAAAATACCAAAATATCACCACCGGTGGATCACACCTCTCAGATGTTCTTATCTCAGTGCACTGTAACAAAAGCAAAAACAAACGTAGCCAATAAAACACTCATATAATAACAGATACTGGGGCCCATTGCAAACATGTCCAAGCATAAAACCATCCTTCTCTCTCTTAGAGAAAGAAAACAATCCAAACCTCACTGATAAAATCAACCTAGTGTCAAACAAAACCCAAAAATCAACCAAAGCTCCACCAGAAAGTTTTTCTCCCTCCCGGGACAATATTGTGTAAGCATACCGGTACCGTAACTCCTTTTTGCACTGACAAAAACATGTTGGATTGACTTAACTTAATAGTGGACACTGGTTGCACACAAATGCGTTGCTGTGTGAAGCACAGTAAACAATTCAGTGGAGGCCTTAAGCCATAAACAGACATCACGCACAGACATTGTTTTCACAACCACACTGTTGTGACCTTGTCCCCTAAATCTACACAGATGCCCTCTGTGTGGCATGAAATGCATTTAACCAATAAACAATCAATGAATTCTTGTTGTTGTAACCGACTCCGTATTTGGATGTTTGTGTGCAGCATTTGTTAGTAAAGCATTCTTCATTGCATCAGCGTGTGTGTGTGGATCACTTCTCAGTGAATTGAATCAGCATTTCGATTTTTTCAGGTGTGTGTGTGTCATTTCTCACTCAATCAATGAGTGCATGTGTTCATATGTGTGTTTCTCTTCATTCTGAGTCAATGCATGTAGATGTGTCAGCGGGGGAGCTGGCCCCAGGGAGGGGTTACCTGCCCCTCCCTTCCTTCCCTCCCCATCTCCAGCTGCCTCCCTCTTCCCGCTCCTCCACAACCACCCACACATGCAGGGCCTTGGAGTGGGGGTATGTCACCAGGGTGCAGAGGAGGCTAACCCCCCCCCCCCCCCCCCCCCCCTGTCCCCTTCTGGCTGCCTCTGCCTCAATTTTATCCCACAACTTAGACATTCACATTATTCACACTCTCATTACAGATACATATAGGATCTTGGGGGTGGGCACAATCACGGAGTCCAAATCACCATCAGGGTGTATACCTCACCCCTGACGTCGTTGCCCACCTCTCAATTTTAAATACACTTAGACATTGAGGGCTAGCAGGAGGGACTATGCGCTTACCTGCTGCTCCTTGGCAGGTAGCTCCATGCCCTCCTGGGTTTTAATTGCACCTTAGAACACATATGCATCAACACTACAATGAGCGGGTGGAGGGAGGTTTGGAGTCTTCTCCCACCCCCATTCTCTGCGGCCTGCTGGAGCGGGAGGGCTAGTAGGAGGAGTTGGCCGTCCGACTGCGGTCTGGAGTGTGGGGCCTCCCTGCTGCTGCGGAGTCGGGGTGGTCTGCCTCTCCCCACCGCAGGGAAAAGGGTAACACCACCTGGGTCTGGGTGCAGTTCCCCCCTCCAGGGGCAAGGGTACCTAGACCCGGTTTGTAGAGTACGCTTGGGGAGTGTGATCGTGTGTACAGCGTCTCTTCATGTCTGTCTCCACGTTGGTTGAGTGTGGAGTGAGTGCATATGAGAGCATGAGGGTGGGAATGGATGTTTGTGTCTGTGTGTGCCTGTATGTCTGTGTCTATATGTCAGGTTGGGTGTCAGACGCCACCTCTCTGGGGACATCTCAGGCCCTCCAAGGTTTGGAGGCCTATCTCCACCCACCACCACTTCCCCTGCCGGTGGCGGACTCCCTCAGGTGTCGGTGTGTTGGTGGTTCTTTGTGTCTGGGGGTGGGCGTCCGGGTACACACCGGCTCACTCCTTGGCGGCCGCTTGTCGGGGCCTGGGGCCTGGGGCTCGCTCGGGCCCCTTTGGAGGTGGGGTGCCCCCGGCCTCTCGGCCTGGGGCTCGGTCACTCAGGCGCAGCTGGGGGCCGGCGGAGCTCACGTGCGCGTCACTGCAACTCCCCCTGGCTTCTGCTCTGCGGCTGCTGGGCGAGCCCTCATCTGGGACTCTCCTCAGCTCTTACTGGGACAGTGGCGCGGCTGCCCCTCTGTTGGTCTTCCTTGGTCTCTTGTGTTCTGGGGGCCTCTGGATGTCTGGAGTTTTGATCGCCTCCATACCCGCTTCACACCCTGGAGGACGGGGCTGTGGCCCCCCCACACTCCCTAGCAGATCATTACATGGAGAAACCTTTGGAATGCAAGCATGCTGATCCACACAGGTATGCACACATGGGTATTCACAGACGCGGACTAAAGCTTTCTTGGCTGCTGCCTCAAAGCACACTGTGCGCTGTCTATCTTGCGTGCTGCACAATATCGTTTATTACTTAGTAAATACTGATATCTATGACTAGCTAGTTTATTGTGATGGTGCTTTGTTTTCTCTATTATTATGTTGCTCTTTGTTGTTTGCTGTCTCCTCTGTTTGTTTTTGTTTGTTTGTTTGTTTGTTTTTTTTCTCCATACAGGTGACCCAGGAGTTTTTTTTTTTTTTTTTGTCTCTCTTCCCCCCCCTTCTCACCGTCTCTTCTCCCCTTTGGTTTTCTTTCTTTCTCTCCCCCTCTTTCTCTCATTCATTCCCCCTGTCCTATTTATTAAAAAAATAAAAAAATAAAAAAATAATGACAAAGGATGAACTGAAGCTCTGCCATCACGTAATGTCGCATACTGCTGTTTCTGATGTCATTAAAAAAAAAAAAAGAAAAAAGAAAAAAAAAAAAGATGTGTGTGTTTGTGGGTGTTTGTGTTCATCACTTTCCTGTTCTGGTGTTCTGGGTAAACCACGGGCTGAAGCGTGCCCTGGGTCATGCCCTCCTCCTTTTCAGTCCGTTTGCATCCGTTGGTGCTGCTTCTCAAAGTTCTGTCCATACTGGTTCTGGCCCCAATTGAGGCAGTGCTTTTCTCCAGCGTCCTGCATCTTCTCCTTGTTCCGCTCCTCCTTAACTTGACCCTTTTGCTTCTGTAGCTCCTTCAGGGCTTGCTCATGCTGTTGGAGCTTTTCATCAGGTTTGGCGACCTCCTGCTCCAGCAAGCTCCGGCTTGATTTCAAGTCCTGTGTCTGGGACTCCAAGCCTGATGGGTTCTATTATCAGCCAGCTCCTCCTGAGCCATGTTCAGTTCCTGCTCTGATGCCTTGAGCTCTTACCGAGGGCAGAAACCTCAGAGTCTTCTCCGTACAGGTCAGAGTGAAGTCCATTGATGTTTCCCTTGCTTTGCTCCACGGCCTTCTACAGCTTTGCTGTTCGGCTCTTCTCAGAGGTCAGCTCCTGGCCGAGCCCCGACACCTGTGCCTTCAGCTTATTTTCTCCTGGTGCTTTTGTTCATTCCGAGGTGCCTCCTGACCTCAGTTACTCCTCCTGTCTCTGGCACGCCCTTTTTGCTGCCCGTCACAGCTCTGTCAGCTGAAGCTGTCTGGAAATCTCCCCGTGTAGTGAAACGGGCCTTGGATTTAACGCTCTCCGTCTGCGCTGCATGAGATCGTTTTCCTGCAGCAGTGTTGACATTTTCAGGTTGTTGTTGTGGGTCCAGCTGCTGTAGCATTTGGTCAGGGTCACATCAAAGATGGTGGAGGAGAGAGCAAAGATGGTAGAGGGGAGAGCAGGAGTACAGGTCAGCCTCGGCTTTCCGGGCCGACAAAGCAGCCTGTAATCAAGCATAAAGAGAAAAAACAAAACAAACACAAAACAAAAACGAACGAACAGGAAAATGATGTTATTTTGGCTGCGTTATTCAGAGAGGGGAGAAACAACGGGGCCAGGCCCTGTGTCAGCCTTCTCTCCCCCTCTTTTTGTTTTTTCTCACCATATAATCCTCTCATGACCCACCAAGCTGACAGGACAACACAGGTACATGTTAAAATTCTTAAGATCATGTTTAAAGCACAAAAATGGACTTTTCTTTCACTCAGTAATCACTTGTATTAATCAATCAGCAGAACACATGTCACAATTTGAATCTTTTTACCACTAAATTTGTTGTGTCTTCACTGGTTGGTCAGACCAGTGTCTTTTTTGAAGTTAAGTTGTTGTCCTGCAACCCAGAGAGTTTATTTGTTAGTAGTGGATAAACTTTATCATTTAACAACAGGTGTATGTTAAGTTTCGCTGCTTTAAACTTGCTGGAAAATCTTCACATGTTCATGGATGTAAGCTGTTTCTTCATTGCGTGTATGTGCGTTTGTAGGTGGGTTAATTTAACTTTTTTTTTCTTTTCTTCAAACGAGGCATTCCTCTAACACGTGCCTCTCTCTCAGATTTCTCTGCTTGTGTGTGTTTTTGTTTCACCTTTTTGTTGTGATGCTCCGGACGCCTTCCCAACCTCCACAAGTCTGTTGGCCCCAATTTTATGAGTTAAAAACTTCTCTTAATTTCTCCTCTAATTCTCTCCTAGCTGCTGTCTTTTCCACAGCTGCTGATTCATTTGCATGTTCACACACCGTCTAAAATTAGCTCGCAGCACTGCAGCTGCACGTCACACACAGTCTCACACAAAGCTCTGTTATTTTATATTACAAAGACGTCTTATATTTATAATCACTGCAAGGCCTGACAGATTTAGCGCCTACACAATTTTGACAAATTTTACCATAACGGGTCCAACCGAAGAAAGATAACTTTTTTGCAGCCACTTACCCAGTATCTGTTTCCTCCAGAACAGCCTATGGCCTAATTTCTAAAGTCCCTAACTCAATTTAACTGTGTCCAAAAAAGCACATCACACCGTTTCAAACGGTGAGGAGACTCTAACTCCTAGCTTATTCCAGGATGCCCTGTACCCCACAGATAAGCCAAACTGAACAAACCCTGTTCGCCGACAGGTCAAGACCGCGCGTCCACGGCCAGGAGGGAGCGTAACCTCCGGGCTATGCGCTTCTTAGCAGTTTCCGACTGCTGTCCTATAATAATTTCCACCTAACCATTTTTGACAAATTTTACCATAACGGGTCCAACCGAAGAAAGATAACTTTTTTCTAATCAATTAACTAGTATCTGTTACTTCTGGAACAGCCTCTGGCCTAATTTCTAAAATATACCTAGCCAATTCCCTACCAAACTACTTGAGCCTTTAACTCAATTCCTTGGGACTCTAACCCAGCATTTCTTTTTCAACTTCATTAAATACTCTTAACCGGCTTTAACTGCATAACACACACGGGGATCCTCATCAAAATCAAAACAGACCCTCGACCAGTAATTTCAGTGAGTAGACTTTTAATTTAATCATGTCCAATTTGGCACACTTTGGAAATAATTCAACAGGTAGTGCCTTACCTTTGGATAAGCCGGCTTATGCCCACTCACGTCAGACCACTGGCTGGTGCCTGTCCGTTCGACAACCTCGGACCGTCCAAACCTCTAACTTCCACCCCAATACCACAGGACGAGCCCCCAAGCTGTTACGAGTTCAAAATTGGGGATGGAGACAAGAGAAAAAACCACAATAACAACACTGGTCCGGCCGGGTTGAGTCAAACGATGATTTTAATGATCACACACGTGGGAGATGGACACTGTATGCAGACAGCCTCAGATCTCAAAATGGTGGAGCATTGCTCAAACTCTTATAGCCTCTGGTGCCCCCACCTTATCATAAAAGCCTAAACATTCACATGCTTTTCTCTCACACGGCGCCTAAGCTACGACCTTGGCTCCCCGTTTATCTGCTCCTGCTGAGATGGGGCAGAAAACTCCAGCATGTTCCGTTCTCTTCTAATCATATATATGTATATATACATATATATACATATATATATGTATATATACATATATATATGTGTGTGTGTATATATATATATATATATATAATTTTTTGCGCCTCTGGTATTTTTGCCAATTCCTTTCTGTGTCCCGCTCATGTATTGACCCATGTGCCTGTTCATCTTAGCCGATATGATGCCTGACAGGAGCTTCCATGTAGTACTGAGGCAGGTTATTGGTCGGTAGTTGGAGGGGACCGGTCCCTTCTTGGGGTCCTTGGGGATCAGGACCGTCCGACCTTCGGTTAGCCATTCCGGGTGTCTCTCCTTAACTAGCAGCTGGTTCATTTGTGCTGCCAGACGCTCGTGGAGTGCAGTCAGCTTCTTTAGCCAGTAGGCGTGAACCATGTCGGGCCCTGGTGCTGTCCAACTCTTCATACTGGAGACCCTTTCTTAGATATCTGCCACTGTGATGTCTGTGAAGGTTCTCAGTCATCCAGGTCATCGTAGTCTAAGGAGTTTGCAAAGAAAAGCGTCTGGACTTCTTTAAGTTGCTTGAAGACGTTTCACCTCTCATCCGAGAAGCTTCTTCAGTTCTAAGGTCAAATGGTGGAGAGTCCCAGATATAAACCTGGTGGGAGTGACCCCCCACAGAGGGACAAAAGGACCCCTGATGATCCTCTAATCGCCTGAGCCAAGGTGTGAAACTGGGTGTGGGCTCCAATCAGCCTGATCGTACTTGGGGCTTTGTATCCAATCTTGTGTGGGGGTGATGATATCTCCCCCCTGACCTGGTGTCCTGGCTCCCCCTTGCCGTAGCACATGTGTTGTACCTCGTCAGTCTCTAGCTGTGAGAGCAGTCCCTTTTTTCGAATGTTGGAACACTGAGCTACTAGTTGTTTCGCCGTCAATGTGGATGGTGGATATCGAAGCATCCATAGGGTATTGAAGCATCCATAGGTCCCTCATCGTATTCATGTAGCCCCTTCCGCCGGGGTTACTGGCGTAGTAGCATTCCAACAACGCCCTGTTTTCATCTCTTGCCCACCGATGCCTTCTTGTTCCAGTGGCCCACTTCTCGTCAGGGTGCCCTGGTTCCTCAACACCTGACGCGGACCTTGTTGATCCGGATGACATCCGAGCCGGCATGCCTTCATATTTCTCTGTCTCACTCATGTCTGCGGTAGGCCTGCTTAGTATGTGGGGACCTTACTGGATACAGACGTCCCAGTTGGGAATCCCGCTCCAAAGGCGTGTAGTCTTTCAAATTTCGCATGGTTGGATCTTAACAAGGTTCCAAGTAGAGCTTCAACATGCAACAAGAAGAAGTGGGAGAGAGACAAAATATTTTTTGAGTATGCTATTTGTTGAAAACAGCGTTTAGTAACTATTGATATCTATGACTAGCTAGTTTATTGTGATGGTGCTTTTTTTTTTCTATTATTATGTTGCTCTTTGTTGTTTGCTGTCTCCTCTGTTTGTTTGTTTGTTTTTTTTCTCCATACAGGTGACCCAGGAGTTTTTTTTTGTTGTTTGTTTTTTTTTTCTCTCTTCCCCCCCTTCTCACCGTCTCTTCTCCCCTTTGGTTTTCTTTCTTTCTCTCCCCCTCTTTCTTTCATTCTTTCCCCCTGTCCTATTAAAAAAAAAAAGATGACAAAGGATGAACTGAAGCTCCGCCATCACGTGATGTCACATGCTGCTGTTTCTGATGTCACTTTAAAAAAAAAAAAAATGAAAACAGCGTTTAAACTGAAACAGGCTGTTTTACAGCAAATCAAACGTTTAGGACCACGTGCCTTTAAAAGGCCAAATCTGTGCAAAAATGTGGATTCATTGTCCTTTTCTGTCAGGTAGTCACACTGTCATGACTTTCAGATGGCAAAGGCAAAAAAACCTTTGTTTTTGAACTTGGTTGGGTTGTTAAACTGCATAAGCAGGGTCTCTCACAGCATGCCATCACTGCTGAGGTGGATGCAGTAAGACAGTCATTTGGAGTTTCTTAAATGGTTATGGAACAAAAACGTATATACATATACGCACACACACGTGTCCAGATGAACAGAATCAACCTTTTGGGATTTACTTACCTGGATGACCAACACAATCTCACTGCATATTAAAGATCCAAGTATCCATTTAAGGCCCACAACTGCAGTCACACAACTGTAAGTGTCTGCATTCAGAACGAATGCCGTGTATTCTGTAAAAGTACAGCCCTGATAGTAACTGTCAGTCTGCCAGTACTGTTGGGTTGTTCCAAACATCCACACTCTGGACACAAACCTGATTAGAGACATTCATGTGGTCACAGCTTTTCTCTCAGCACCCAGTCATCTCCACAATGTTAGTAAAACTTCTTCTGACCTTCTCTAAATTCTCTCTTTCATTTGTCTTATAGAGCTTGAACCATGTGGAGCTTCTATACGATACATAATGAGACTCCCTACACATTTCACTACTGTAGCAAGGGGAGAGAGGTAAGTCTACAAAACCAAATGATAAGTTTCACCCTTGTCTGTGGTCATTCATCCTGGTCCCTCCCCCTCTCTTTCCTTCAGGGTGTGCGTACAGTGCGTGGCAACAGCACAGGAGAGTACCTGCATGCATTACCACCATTTTGGGGCCTTTCCTTTAGATACGGAGATCATTCAGGAAGTGACCTCACTGGTGCAGGTGGTGGCGCTTCGTACACCATAAGAGAGAGTAAAGACCACAAAGAATTTGAACTGGTCCACAACATGTTAGGTAGTGTTGTTGACCGTTGTCCTAACTTTGGTAAGTATCAGTCAGTAGTGTGTACTGCTTAATAAGACCAGAGTTCACACACCAGAAAGAAATCAGAAAGTTAACAAAAGCCTAGAGTGACTGACTACGTCACTCTGGATGCTGTAGCTGCTGTGAACAACAGAGCCTCAAATCAGAAGTATTTGACTCCGTGGTATAATTCTCAACAACTTACCTTAAAGCAGACGACTCGTAAGCTGGAGAGCAAACGGCGTGTCACAAATTTAGAAGATCATCATTTAGCCTGGAGAAATAGTTTGCTGCTACATTTCCTCTTCACAGTCACCCACCCGCCTGATTTCCTTGCTGCTCAGGAGGACCTGGTGTGGGACAGCTAATCAGGCTAAGCTACATTGGTCCACACCTGCTCCTGGCCAGTTTTAGGCTTACTTTCAGTGGTTTGTCCTCCAAAACTATGAACAAGCTATATTTATTACTACTTTATATTTATTATTATTTATAAGTACTAACCCCCCAAAATAGGCCACGCAATAACTAAACACTTGACACACTGAACAGGAAAGTGCCATGAAGAAAGCACAGAAACACAGGCCACACTGCTAATGACACAATGAGTGAACACTGAATAAAATTTGCAGCTGATTGAAGAGGAAGTGTGCCCTGATAAATCACACAAAGGTTACAGGATGAAATAAGTTGCTAAGTAAGAGTTTGAAATGAACTGGGCTGCACAGATGTCGCTACACAAGCCACCAGTGTGTACCAGGAACAGGAAGTGACACAGTATTCCAGTGAGAGCCAATACCAAGCTCTTTGCAGTGTAACAGGGTTTCATGTCAGAAGCTTTTAACAAATTAAAAGCAAATTAAATTTCTCTAAGCACGCATTCATTTCTCTACAGGCAGAATTGATGAAGAGAAACGAGAACGTGAGAAACGCCAACAAGAGGAACGACGCAGGAAAGAAGAAGAAGAGAAAAGGCGTCAGGCAGAGCTTGAGCGACAGAGAAAGATCCAAGAGCAGATGGAGAATGAAACATTAAGAAAAAAGCTCTCTGAAGCGCACAACAGGCTTCAGGAGGATAACCTCCAAACCTGGGAGCACCGTCAGCAGCACTCTCACGTTCTACACCAGCTCTTGGAAGATGAAGCACCTCACATAGAGAGAGATGAGGTAGGGTCCAGCCTCAGGTAATAACAGCTACGGGCATCTGGGAAAGGATAGCAAAGAGGCTCTGGGTCCTTATAAATGTCTAACATTTAAGTCATCGTAACCCTATGTCCCAGCCCTGTACTCTGGAAGATGACAAATTTCTCTTTTTTGAAAAAACAAACAAACAATAATGGATTGGATTTACATATATATATACATATACACATATTATATAGCGCTTTTTCAAGGCACCCAAAGCGCTTTACAATGCCACTATTCATTCACTCTCACATTCACACACTGGTGGAGGCAAGCTATGGTTGTAGCCACAGCTGCCCTGGGGCAGACTGTAAACAGTTCAGATCAGTATAATATTATATTAGTATAACATTAATAATTAGCATAATATTTTGTTATATAGGTCTCCTTTTAACCAGGCAAATTAAAAAATCAATTGCTACTCCTGAAGGTCCTCATAGCAGAACATCATCACAGTTCTGAACAGATGTTTGTTGTCCTTACTGCCAGATACCCAAAACATCCATAATAATTCAACATTATGGTCAGGTGAGGATGACAGCATCTGACCCTGCATACAGTTTCCTGCTGCTGACACTGTTACGCTCGTGTCTTTGTTCCTCTTTAATACAGGTCGCTGATGTTAATGAGAAGTTTGAAAAACTTCTATCAAAGTATGACATCAGAGAGGATGAACATTTACAGATCCAGCTGGAAGACAGGATGAAGACTCTCCAAAATAAGCTGACATTACAATATTTTAACGAGCACCCCCACTTCGTCCCCACTTCATTACTGTGGGCTTTGGATCACACTACTGGATACGTGCTGCTGTCTTTGACTGAGAGGTTCAACATCCTGGAGGCAGTGCTGAAGGTGACCTTAGAGGGTGACCCTGATTTTGAAGATCTCCTCCAAAATGGACAAGACAAGAAGACAGAGTTCCTCCTCAGTTTGCAGGAACAGCTACATGCTGACAACCCAACACTGGCCCAACAGGTGTTAGCAAATGTTCTGGATCTGTCCTCAAAGCTACCCCGATCAGGTAAGGAGATCGTCAGTCAAATAGTCTTCAACAACCTCTGGGCACCAAAAGACATCAAGCTTTTCCTTGGAAAGACCTTAAGCATGGATCAGAAAACAGTCACAAAAATCCTCCACAAAGCGTGCACGTACGGGCTGAGCTGTGACGACGCTCTCTCTGCCCTGAATGAAGACGATCCTGCAGAGTACATCCAACATTGTGTGGACAAAGCTGAGCGAGACAAAGATGCTTGCACACTTTTGGCTGAAATGGAAAACAAAAACTTTCCAGAGTGTGTCCCGTCACTCCTGCGAGAAGTCCTGACATATATTGAAGAAGAGCTACCCAAATATGGAAGTGTGGCCATCAACAGGGAGATGATTGAAGACTGTAAAAAGATAATAACTGCTCTTGATTTTAACAATCCTAAGATTGATGCTCTGAAGAAAGTCCTGATCATCGTATCCAGAGCTGTAAAGGAATGCACCGCCTTTACCACTCAAAGCGGTGAACATGTTCAGGGCTACTTCCCAAGACCCAGTCAGCTGGCATCACTGCTGCTGCTCCTGCTGCCACAGTCTGGGG
This sequence comes from Aulonocara sp. 'chitande type north' Nkhata Bay, assembly GCF_057382095.1. Lineage (NCBI taxonomy): Eukaryota > Metazoa > Chordata > Actinopteri > Cichliformes > Cichlidae > Aulonocara > Aulonocara sp. 'chitande type north' Nkhata Bay. Next base: position 8,744,823 of record NC_141353.1, read on the forward strand.
ATAAGAAAGGTTGTCTGTTGGAAATCAGCACTGGAGAGGGCAAAACTTGTATTTTAGCCATGTTTGCTACAATACAGGCCACCCGAGGCATAAAGGTGGACATCGTGACAAGCTCTCCTTTGTTAGCAAGTCGTGATCAGGATAAGTGGAGAAAATTATATGATATGTTTGGTATTACATCATCCACGGTCCCTCCGACACAAATCGATAGCTGCTCTTTTAAAGATCATGACAAGCTGCTTGAGGATGCATACAGCCAGCAGGTCGTTTATGGCACTGTTGGTACATTTGCAGCAGATACGCTGAGGCAAGAGTTTGAGAAGAAGACTACCCGAGGTCCGAGGAGGTTTGAGTGTGTGGTAGTAGATGAGGTGGACTACATGACGTTGGACAGCGGTGTCCAGGTCACGTTCCTGTCACACCAAGCCGGCAGCCTAAGGCACATGGAGCAAGTCCTGGCAAGCATCTGGGCCATGATGTCATCCTGCAAGCCAATAGAAATGTTTGAAACAGGGGAGATCAGTTGGGGAACCAGGATCCAGCACTTCCACAAGGCTGTAATGCAAGCAGTGGTTGGCCCAGAATCAGAAGATGTTTCAGCTGATGACATACTTATTCTTGGTGCCCAGCTGGGGTTTTATCCACAGGAGGATGTGGATGAATTAAATAAAGCAGATGGTCAGACACAAACAGAGACTGACAGCTTCAAGGATGCCAGGTGGAAAGCTACTGAGAAAATCATGGCCAACATTGGACCAGAAGAACAGTGTGAGCTACTGAGACAAGTTCAGACAAAAATAGAAAACGGTGTATCTGTAAATTGTTACTCACTAATGAACAACAAAGCCAAACTTTACAGGAAGGACAGCTCTCATGGAGACCCTGATGTCAGCCTACTTCTCCTGGAGAATGGCTGTACCTGTGAAATAATGTCCGAGGAATCCCTCATCCAAGGAGCTGTGGACAAATTAAAATCGAAAATTAAATATTCTGATGAGTGTTCAGTGAAGTCATTGGATGAGTGTAAGGGATTTATTGTGATCCCCTCTTTTTTGAAAACATACATTGAGAATCAGTTACCAGTTTTTGCCGAGAACGCCTTAAAAGCCATCAGAATGACTCAGGGAAGAGAGTACATGATTGAGAAAGCACCGGAAGCTGACGCAGGTGGTTTCAGTGATGCTGACAGTCATCAGTATGATGCCATAATTCCTGTGGACTTTGAGGCCAGTGGGGTGTTGGAGAAAAACAAGCGATGGGGTGACGGCCTACAACAGTTTCTGGAGATGAAGCATCAGCTGGCCATTTCTCAGCTGTCCAATGTAACAAATTACATGTCCAATGTCCATTTCTTTAAAAGGTACCTCAATGGAAAAGGCATTTTTGGTGTTTCTGGGACATTAGGGGGGCAAGCTGAGAAAGTATTTCTAGAACGGCATTACCAAACAGCAAGCTATGTCATTCCAGCTCACCGCTGTAAAAAGCTTGTTGAGTTGCCAGCAGTTCAGGTGAGTGGAGGCAACACGCAGTGGATCCAGGTGATCTGTGAAACTGCACAGAGAGCTGCAGACAGAGGCCAAGTTGTTCTTATCATTTGTGAAGATGTTAAAACTGCAGATGAGCTGAAGACAAACATGCATGTTCCAGAAAGGCAAGCCAATGAGATCACCATGTACACAATCAGCGAGAAGCACAACATCGAGAAGCAGAACTTTAGCCCGGGAAACATTATCATTGCTACAAACCTCGGCGGCCGAGGGACAGACATACACGTTCAGCAGGACGTAAACGAGAGTGGAGGCCTCTTTGTGCTCCTCACATACTTTCCTAGAAGTCACCGTGTGGAGCGACAGGTCTTTGGACGCACCGCCCGAAAAGGAAACCCAGGGATGGTCCAGATGGTTCTCAACCAGGGCCATCTTGCACCAGCCTACCAAGGCCATTCCATCGAAACCATGAGACAGCTCAGAGAGGAGTATGAGCTCAGACATTTAGACAGCATGGAGAAACATGAACTCTGTGAAATTGACATGAAGGAAACTCTGTTCTCCAGTTTCTGTCAGTTTCTCTGTGACTTTGACAAGAATTACACGGTAGAAGAAAGGAGTGACCTGTCCAAGATGAAGCTGAAGGATGTTCCTGAATATTTTAAGATCCACCAGAACAAGTTTGACTATCAGACTGCACTGGATGCTTTGAAAGAATCGTGGGCTTTGTGGCTCATCCTTCATGAAGAGCACATCAGCAGACATGACGATATCAGCCAGCTGAGAGAAGACCTCACCAAACACTTGAAGAAGACTGGTGACTTCCTCCTGCAGGGGACGAGCTATAACATCTGTGATTACATCAAACAGGCAGCAAGCAGAACTGACCTACACTGCATGAACAAAACCAAATGTGACTTTGGTGCAAAGACTTACTGGCAGAGAGCTGCAGAGTGCGATCATTTCTACAGTGCTGTGGCGCTTTATAATCAAGCTTACATCACACTCAACCTCAGAAAAGGAGACTACATAGCTGAGGCAAAGGAATTACTGGAGGAAGCACAGTCTGCAGTGGATGTCTATCTCTCAGAATCAACAAATACGATGATGTTTTGTAATCTTTCAGTGACGAGTGGCTTTGTTCCACACCACACAAACAGCAACCTCCAGATCCAAATGCAAGCCAGGATGACTATCTTCAAATCTTGGAAAAGATACATCGAAAGTGCCCTGACAACTCTGACACAGCTCGATGGCAGCAAAGCTGATGCAGAGGTAGAGGATTCCAGTGTGTACCATCTTTCCAAAGATAAAGATTTAATCACCACCAATGAGCTGATGATGCTCTATGAGAATGGCCTTAGCACAGTCTTTGAGGTTAAAAAGAAGCCCGAGTTCTGCTATGATGCCCTTGTTTGTTTTGTTCTCGGCGCCCTTCAAGTTGCAGCAGGTGTTCTTGTTTGTGCTCTGTCATGTGGTGGTGCCAGTCAGTTTGGACTTGGACTGATCTGTGAGGGAGTATCTGACATGATTCAAGGGATCAAAGGAATGATACAAGGAGGCTTTGACTGGGCTGAATGGGCAATCTCCAAGGCCATCAGCATCGGGTTGTCTCTGATCTCTGGTGGATTCAGCCGACTAAAGAAAGCTGCAAGTGCAGTGCGTAGTGGCACAAAAGGTCTGATCGCAGGAGCAAAGACTAGTGCCTACACAGTAAAACAGTGTTTTCTGAAGGCAGGGAAGTATGCACTTCAGGAACTGGGGAAGCAAGGATGCGTCAGTGCTCTGAGTTATACTGCTGAGAAGGCATTTAATGCTTTTTTCCAAAACGTTCTGAGGAAAGTCTTTGAGGAAAAGGTGCTTTCACTCATAAAAGCCAACCGTAGCCTGGATGAAGTTCTCACAAGCTTCATTTGCTCAGGAATACCAAAGAATATCCTGGAGAATGGGTCCAGTGAATTCAGAATTCACAAAGACTGTGAGGAAGAAATGCTTCAGTCAGTGGATCTGATAACAAGAGAAGTGATTCCTGACCTGATGATGAATTGTACCATGGCTCTTAAGGCTCTTGATGGACTTTCAGCGGTCTGTGGTGCTGTAACACAACACATAAAGAGCAAAAAAGGGTCCGATCGAATAGAAAGTATTCTAATGGGTTTGGAAGCAGCTAAATATGCCACAGCCTTTGTACAAATATGGAATTCGGTACCAACAGAGAAAATCATTAACAACACCTTTGTTCCTAAGCTCTTGCAAAGCATGGAAAAACTACCTCAGGAAAGCAATGACCAGGATGAAAGGCACAGTTTATCAGATGTAAAACGCTTTAAAGATAAACTCATTAACATGATTGCAGAAAGTGTTTCAAACTCTTATGTTGAGGCCTGTTCCAGGCATATGACCTCCATCATGAGCAAAATGTGCATAAGTGAAATAAACCATGCTGTTGGTGGTGCTGTTAGCAACATACTTGGCAGGGCTGACACCCAAAGTTTCTTTAACAGCCAGGAGTATAAGTACAACATGAAAAGGGTCATCCAGCGTCCACGTGAGTCCCTGTCAGAGTCTGACAAGAAAGACTTGGAGTGCTACATTGAGGACATTTCTGATGTTAACCGCCCTGCTACAGCTTTGGACATCCATGTCCTCACCCAGAGTGATGCTCTGGAAGGCAAAGGAATCAAACTGGTTATGGTGGACAAAGATGGAAAGAAGCTCTCAGAAGACTATTATCCTGGGAAGGAGGACTCAGCAGGCGATATAGTCCTCCAACTGAAGAAGGAGCCAGAAAATCCAACACAGTGAGTGAAGCATACATATTTGATATTATTGCGCCTCTCATTTAATTAAGTCAAAATAATATATATTTTTTTAATTGACCAACTCATATGGGCCAGAAAGTTAATTTTGACCTGTTTTGCAAGGGTAACCCTCCCCATCCCAATTTCCAGACTTTGGTTTTGATACTGTCGGGTTCTTCTACGCTGAGAGAAGTTCAGGAGACAGTCTAGCAGTTCACTCTCTTTTATTATCAGGCAGTTAAAATTGGGCTTGCACAGCTGTGGACAGTGTCAGGCAGTCTGTACATGGAGAAGTGAAGTACAATTCATAATTCAAAGTATATATTAGACACATGGAAACAGGAAATAATTGTGATTGCTTATTGATGGGGAGATGTCGTGGTTGAGGCTCAGCACTCCCTGATTTGTTCCTCATGGCAGCGGCCATTAACCTCCAGTCAGGGATCTTGTCCTGTGTGAGAAAACTCCCTACCTCCCAGATAGGGATGTTTTATTTCCATGCTCCATTCCTTAAAGGAACACTATTAAGTGTTTATTTCTTGTTCACTGGAACGCCCTGTTATCATACAAGCAGCCCTTCCTGTCTGTTCTGTGAGCACGTAGCTACACTCAGCTCTGTTTGTGCCTCTTAGTTAACCTGTCACACCGTGGGGTTAGTGCTCGTATCCTTCTAATGAGGAGCGTATCAACCCTATTATGATCACACACTGCAATCAATGTCAAAAAGAAACTTTATCTAAAAACTTAATAATTATTCTCCTGTCTGATAATCAGGGGACAAACAAACTAACAAACTGTTTTCCCCAAACTGGTGTAGTTTAGTCTGAGGGCAAATCAGAAAACCACTGAACAGCTAGAACTGACACCAGTCATGGTGAATAATAACACAGAGCTGGCACCCTGACATCCTGTGGTCCCACTATAATGACTTGTCCTGTGTTGGTCAACTGGCTGTGAACTGGGAAGGACTCCGTTATTTTCCTGTCCCCCCCCCCAGTTTCTATTTTTTCTGGCATTCTCGTATCACTTCCTGTTCCTAACACAGTGCACAGTAGTGTTTTGTTACCATGTGTGACTTGTTTAATTATATACCTTCAGATAAAGGCTTATGTCAAACTGTAATCTTCATGTGGTTTATCCAAAGCGCGCTTTCTGCTGACTCACCCACAGTAAAGACCCAATGACTGTCTTTAGCGTAGCTATTAGCTTAGCTTGTAGCAGAGTCATTAGTTCCTTCTCAAATGTTTAATTTCTCCTCTGTTCAGCACAGATACTGGAAAGAAATGTTGCCTGATTGTACGTCTGGAGGCCAGGCTCAGTGAATGGAAAACCAGCTCTGGACTCTGGACTCTGGCATAGACAGTAGTTAGTGTGGGCAACGCTAGCTTTGCTACCATTAGCTCTTCCTCAGCAGATAGTCCTGAGCAACAAGAAAGAAGGCTGGCTGGGTGACGGTGAGGAGGAAGTGTAGCTCTAAACAGAACACCCCGGTACACCACCTGTTCCTCTCTCACGTAGTTTTCTCGCCACTTTTGTGGGTGATTCTGTTTTGAGAAATGTGAAGCTAGGGACTCCAGCAGCCATAGTCAACTGTCAGAGGCGAAGGCAGGCGACACTGAAGGAACCCTGAAATTGCTGGGAATGGCCTCTGACCTTGACTCATCCCTGTGCTTGTCCTGCTAGACCTCAGTGCAGCGTTCGATACTGTCGACCATAATATCCTATTAGAGCGATTAGAACATGCTGTAGGTATTACAGGTACTGCGCTGCAGTGGTTTGTATCATATCTATCTAATAGACTCCAGTTTGTGCATGTAAATGGAGAGTCCTCTTCACACACTGAGGTTAATTATGGAGTTCCACAGGGTTCAGTGCTAGGACCAATTCTGTTTACATTATACATGCTTCCCTTAGGCAGCATCATTAGAAGACATAGCATAAGTTTGGATTCAGGAGACAGACACTATCTCTACTTTTAAGATTAGGCTTCAAACTTTCCTTTTTGCTAAAGCATATAGTTAGGGCTGGACCAGGTGACCCCGAATCCTCCCTTAGTTATGCTGCAATAGGCGTGGGCTGCCGGGGGATTCCCATGATGCACTGGGTGTTGTGGTTTGGTGATATATAAAACAAAATTGAATTGACTTCCTTTACTGTTATAGTTTAATCTGATTATATACATTATTCCCCACATTCATTTTCCTTATGCTTCTAGTAGAAAGAGAAGGATTATTACTCATTCATCAATATTGTTCCAACAGCTTCACTGGTGGACACAACTTACATGACAGATTTTATGTACAACAACATTATTATTGGTCCCAATCAAAACTCTTAAATAAAATTTAAAGTAATAAACAAATGTTATGGACTACTTGTATTTAGAGGGAGATTTGTTAGTCTCACCTTTTCCCTTTTTTGTCCAGAGTGACTGATTTGTTGTTTTTTTGTTTTATTAATGTATTTTTTACAGGACGATGGGGTTCTTCTCAAGGATAACTAAACGGATTCGTGGTGAACAGAGCCCGTGCACAGGTCATTTTGAAATCCTGAGACCAGATGGGACCACAATCCCAGTAAATTCAGAAGATCAGAACTGCCTCTACCACGCTGTTGCCCAGGCCACCGGTAAAAATCCAGGTGATGTAGGAAAAGAGGCACGGATCCTTCGGGAGCAGGTCAGAAACAATGTAAGTCTTACTGTTATTATTAATATGGTCTACAGTGGGGCAAAGAAGTATTTAGTCAGCCACCGATTGTGCAAGTTCCCCCACCTAAAATGATGACAGAGGTCAGTAATTTGCACCAGAGGTACACTTCAACTGTGAGAGACAGAATGTGAAAAAAAAATCCATGAATTCACATGGTAGGATTTGTAAAGAATTTATTCGTAAATTAGCGATATCAATTCATTAACGGATTCCACACAAAGACGTAAACACAGAGCGGACGCATCAGAATCAGCTTCGTCTTTCTCGGCTTTCTCACCCGACGGCCCGCAGACGGACACGCTGTCGGAGCTCAGCGATTCTGATGCATCCGGTCCGCGCTGTGTTTACGGCTTTTTGCGCTGATTCTGAGCTGCAGGTTTTGTCTCTCCAACCAAAATTCGCCAGCAGCAAAAGAAGCAGCAAACTGCGCTTCACATCTGATCAATGTCGTCATGAATTCCCTCTGACTTTTGCTGTTTTGCTTCCATCATGATAAAAATCACTTCATGCACAGCTCTCTCTCTCTCTCTGTACTTCAGGAACAGTTTCCCGTCTCAAATCTCTGTTTTCTTCATTATTCATTCGCTTATTACCCACCAGTCTACCGTTGCTTACAGCGCTGTCTTTTTCTTTTTTGACTTAAATGACCTCGGACAAGAAAGCCTATTTTTTCTGTTGTTCAGTACTGAAGAAATTTAAACTTTATATGCAGAACATTGTAGAATATTTTTAAGGTTATCTGCTATAAAAAGCCAGACCAGGAAAATCTCCTTCATGTTTTTCTGTGTTTTATTCTCAGTTACTTTCACACAAAGACATCTGCTGTGATGTTCACAATTCTGATGAAGTCAGTACTGATAAATGATCAGAATTATAATATTTCTGACTGTCTGAGGCTAAGTTGAATCGAATGGATTATAGAAATCAGTGAGCAGCCTTGGCCTGACAGAGTGGATGTAGCTGTGGGTAATGAGAAAAGATGAAAAGAACTATTGATAACATTTTTGTTAAGTTAAGGCCTGATCCGTCTGAAGTTCACAGCCAGCTCTGACACGGTGCCATCAACCTCTGAACGCTGAAAAAGCAGCAGAAACACATTATATGCTGCGATAAATGCACAAGTGTCCCCTCTCTGCCTTTCAGTGGCAGGCAACAGCATACAGGTCGTCAGAGGAGCCGAGATGATGATTAAGTTTAACATTTCCTACAATATTGACAAAGCACTTGAAGCACAAGTTTGTTAGTTAATAATTTAGAAATGAATATTGGCTGTATGGGACCCCCCCCCCCCCCCCCCCCCCCCCCCGCAAAGAAAGTGCACATGTAAAATTGTGGTGTTAAGCGATGCAGTTGAAAAACTTTCCTTTTTTCTAAAGCATATAGTTAGGGCTGGACCAGGTGACCCTGAATCCTCCCTTAGTTATGCTGCAATAGACGTAGGCTGCCGGGGATTCCCATGATGCATTGGGTTTTTCCTTTCCAGTCACCTTTCTCACTCACTATGTGTTAACAGACCTCTCTGCATTGAATCATATCTGTTATTAACCTCTGTCTCTCTTCCACAGCATGTCTTTATCCTGTCTTCCTTCTCTCACCCCAACCAATCACAGCAGATGGCCCCGCCCCTCCCTGAGCCTGGTTCTGCTGGAGGTTTCTTCCTGTTAAAAGGGAGTTTTTCCTTCCCACTGTCGCCAAAGTGCTGCTCATAGGGGGTCATATGATTGTTGGGTTATTATTGTAGGGTCTACCTTACAATATAAAGCGCCTTGAGGCGACTGCTGTTGTGATTTGGCGCTGTGTAAATAAAACTGAATTGAGTGAAAAAGCCGCTGGGTTTACAAGCTGAGGAGCAGATTTAACAGACTCCTCAGTAACTTGCTTGGCTGTTGTACAAACCAGAGGTGGTGCACAATGATCTGGTTTAGTTCGTTCAAATGGGAAAACACTAGGGCCAGTCTCACCCTTTATGGCTGGCTAGTGCAACACTAAGTCACTGATTGCATATGCAAGTAAACACAAGGTTTCTTTTTCTCAGAAATTGCAAACTGGGCAACTCTAACTCATCTTGAGCCGCCTTGGACTCATCAAACACGATCTCTGTGGCCGCCTCTACAGGCTTAGCCCACCCTGACTTGGCCTCTGGAGCTCTGTGCGATTATGGACCCAATCAGTGTTTCACCTTTTTACAGGAGGTGTAGCCTTTGTGTTATTCAGAGGCCGCACAGGAGATGTTGGAAGCAATTAGGTAACTCATCTTATGGCATGTTTTATCTCCACTCAGCTTCAGCAAAACCTACCCAAATACGCAGGAGCTCTGAAGCTGCAGAAAGGATATGAAGAAACCTTTAACTCTCCTGGAAGATATTACATATGTGGAGGAGATCGAAAGGCGCGAAGAAAAGCCGTAGACGATTTCAACGCCATCTTGGGCGACATGAGCAAGAAAGGTTTGAGTCCAGAGGAATTACGAGATATCCAAGAACGACGTCTGGGTTTGGTTGGAGCGCACGCTGAGTAAGTATTTAATGTGTGACCACGACGACCAGCAGATCGAACTTCACGTGTAACACACATTAAATCGTATTCTGAATGTGTTTCTTGCCAACAGTGTGTACAAGATCCGGGTGCAAACCTCAAACCAAAGAGAATGTGGTGAGAACGGGTTGGCGGTGGAAGCCGACCACGTCCCACCTAGATGTGTCTTTCAGAATGCCCTTAAAACGTTGCAGGACCCTGAGAACGTAAAGTTAAGAGAGGACCTGAAAAACAAAAGCCCCAACCTCTTTGCTCTGTTGGATAAAAACGGAGACCGCGGGCTGTGCAGAGAGGTTCTGAAGCCGCACCACGAGGCAGGCCTGACCTGGCGCAACAGAAAAGAGTCTCGTATAATCAGGTGAGAACGAATCTGTTCGTCCTGGAGCTAAACTCAGAGTTTTCTTTGGATAGCTAACGTGCTTCTGTTCCAGCGAGAAGCTTGAGGAGACTCTTATTTCTGGAGACGGGGAAAAACTGGTGAAGATGTCGCTGCTGGCAGCCAATCCGGTCACATCCAATTCTCTCAGAGAGGATGCAGGTACGCTACAAACAAGCCTGTAGAGATAGAAGTACTATGTGCTGTTACCAGGTTACTGATGAGACGATGAGCAAAGATGTTCGTCACCATAGAAACGACACAAAGAAACATCTGTCTGCAAAAATGATGCAAGAGTCTTTCAGCAGTTTAATGCACAGAGTCAGAGTGCTGGTTACACTGGTTTCACAGCCACACACAGGTTAAATATTAGTACAGGAACACGTGAAGCACCAACGATCACATTAATGAGTCCTCGCCTCAGTGGTCACAGTAACAGATATAGTGCGATGCTGTCAGAGACACCGTTTCCTGTTCAGTGAGTAAACCCCGCCTCTCCCTGCTCGCTGTGTGAACTCTGCAGGAATCCTCTCGCTGAACATCTCAAATATGTCCAGAGACGCAACGAAGCGCTACCACGATGTTGGAGACAAGCTGCTGGTGGAAGGTTACTACAAGAAAGGAGTCCTGAACGAGGAGGAGAAGAACAGCATCATGGGCTGGCTGAAGGGCGGAAACCTGTACTCGAAGAACACGTCAGAGTACAAAGAGATGTGCCGCGAGCTGAGAGCCAAGATACAGAAACACAACAACAACAGTGGAAGATAACAACAGCGCCTGTGAGAGACGTGTGTGTTCAACTGAACGTATCAGATCATTTATCATCTATATATTTTGTTTCCTCTCTGACCGTTTCATCATCATCCTCTTTTCCTCTTTTATGAGAAAACAAAGGAGGAAGAGTTTCTCTGAAAGATTTCAATCCGAGAAGCAGCTCAGAGACAGATGTGTAATCACAGGAGCTGTTGTGTGTTCTGTGTGTAACACACGACAGTGATGTGTAATCACAGGAGCTGTTGTGTGTTCTGTGTGTAACACACGACAGTGATGTGTAATCACAGGAGCTGCTGTGTGTTCTGTGTGTAACACACGACAGTGATGTGTAATCACAGGAGCTGTTGTGTGTTCTGTGTGTAACACACGACAGTGATGTGTAATCACAGGAGCTGCTGTGTGTTCTGTGTAACACACGACAGTGATGTGTAATCACAGGAGCTGCTGTGTGTTCTGTGTGTAACACACGACAGTGATGTGTAATCACAGGAGCTGTTGTGTGTTCTGTGTAACACACGACAGTGATGTGTAATCACAGGAGCTGCTGTGTGTTCTGTGTGTAACACACGACAGTGATGTGTAATCACAGGAGCTGCTGTGTGTTCTGTGTGTAACACACGACAGTGATGTGTAATCACAGGAGCTGCTGTGTGTTCTGTGTGTAACGCCTGTCACAGGGACCTGCCTCTGCTTACAGCACAACATATGAATCATGACATGACTTGTGTAAATGAACCACAACACAACCACACCTCACTGATTCCACGTCAGAAAACAAAGTGTGTGTGTGAGGCCACACTGGTGTTTGGGGTCAGAGGTCACACTGTGGTGTCTGGGGTCAGAGGTCACACTGGTGTCTGGGGTCAGAGGTCACACTGGTGATCATCTTGCTAAGTTCACCTGGTTTTTTGCTCCCACCATAAAAATGAAGAAATAAAGTTGTGTGTAAAACTCTGTGTTGTTAATGATTCACACACACACACACACACACACACACACTGTTAACTGGGAAAGACACTTCACCTGCCGCCTGCTGGTGATGGTCAGAGGGGCCGATGGCGTGATATGGCAGCCTCGCCTCCGTCAGTCTGGCCCAGCTGTGGCTGTAGGTGCCTCCACCAGTGTGAATGTGAGAGTGAATGAATAGTGTAAAACGCTTTATAAATGCAATCTTTATTATTTACTGCCGTATTACAGACTTTCAGACTCAGTTTGTCAAAGTCAAATGTTTTTATTTAGCACATTTAAAACAACAGCCGCGGACTAAGGTGCTGTACAATGAAGATAATAGAAATAAAAACATAGGGAGAGATGATAAGAGTTAAGAAAAAGAATCATAAAATTAGATAATTTGAGTAAGAAATAAGACAAAAGTAATACAAACTCATTCTGACTTAAAAGCCAAGGAACAAAAGTGGGTTTTCATACTTGTTTTGAAAGTGTCCAAAGATGGGAGGTGCTGATGTGAAGGGGCGGTCCCAGCAAAGGCCCAATCTTTGGTCCGCTGACCTCAGCGATCTTGCAGGAGTGTCCAATTTAAAAGATCAGAAATGTATGAGGGTGCTAACCCGTGCAACGCCTTCAAAACAAATAATAAAATCTTAAAATTAATTCTAAAACTAACTGGCAGCCACTGCAATGAGAGTTAGTAACCGTGCTGCAGGGTTTTGGACCAGCTGACGGCTGACAGACTAACACCAGAGTAAAGACTATCACAGTGGTCGAGGCAGATGAAATGAAGGCACTGATATCTCTCTCAGAGCCTCTAAAAACAGAGAAATGGCTTCACTTTAGCAAGTAGCTGAAGATGAAAGAAACTGGACTTGATTACAGCATTAATCTGTTTATCAAATGTTAGATAAGAGTCAAAAATCACTCCTAGGTTCCTCGCAAAGGGTTTTTTATTCATTTCTAAAGGGCCAAAGTTGCAGTGGTCACAGGGACCAAACACACTCACCTCTGCTTTCTGTTCCTTTAGGTGAAGGAAGTTTAAAGCCATCCATGGCTTAACATCATCCAAACGATCTAGCAAAGCCTTCAGAGGACTCACAGATTTACGTTTCAGTGGCAGGTAAATCTGTGAGTCGTCTGCATAACAATGAGATGCCATGTTTTTAAAAATTGAATCCACAGGGAGCATGTAAATAGAAAAGAGAACTGGACCAAGAATGGACCCCTGGGAAACCCCACAGACAGGGAGGCGTTTGAGGATGATGCATCCCCCAATCCAACAGAAGAACTTTGGTTGGACGGGTCAGATTCAAACCACGACTCAGCGCTCAAGCCGAGAGATAAGAATCCCATGATGGTATCAAAGGCAGCACGGAGGTCTAATAGTATGACAATGGCAGAATCTCCCAAGTCAGTAAAAGTCAAAAGGTCATTAGAAACTTTTAAAAGAGTAGTTTTAGTGCTGTGGTGCATTTTAAAACCAGACTGGCGCCATTTTTATCTAGAAAGGTCTGGAGCTGAAGAAGGACAACTTTCTCACGAACTTTAGAAAGAAAAGGCAATTTAGAAACTGGTCTGTAGTTGGATTCAACTGCTGGATGCAGGATGCGTAATGTCTGCAGCCTGGGAGCAAATGTTCAGGAGCAGGAAACCAGATATAACCTTCAGGAAACATTGTTTGATGTGAAGACGGTGGAGGAGGATGTGACGTATTCATACAACTTTATTTGTATACAGCTCCACACTGTTGTAGAAGTGTGAGTGAACGAAGGTGTTAGAATAAATATAACCCATGTGGGCAGGTAGAGAAAGGAAAACTAGAGTCAGGACAACAGAAGGAATAACTGATGATGAGGTGGCTGTACACACTGATCGGGTACACAGAGGGATGGTGTCATATTCAGAGCTAGCACAGTGATCAGCATCCAGCTTTTATTATCAGAGGAGGAGGGGGGCAGTCTGAAACTCTGGATTTAAACAAACCAATAAATGAGCTGAAGTCAGACGTCAGCACAGTCGATGCAAACAAACACTCACATCAAGACTTTCAGAAAATGAAAAAATAATGTTTCCAAAATTTAATAAAGTCCAAAAGGAAACAAGACGAGGTGAGGAGGTACTGGGAATACTGGGCAAAAACACACCATTAGACGGGTTTGGAGCCTGTTATGTATAAAGATTCTTACATCCCAGCAATGCAAGATCATGTAAATATCATAATGATAATAAAAGTAAATCTGAATTACTGTCAGAAACATTTGTACCTTAATAACAAAGAAACAGAGGAAGGGAAACGACTTTACAGAGAAATATCAAAATACTTCAGGATGAAGAAGACACTGAAGAAGATCCAGTGTGAGGAAGGTTTCCAGCAGCTGAATCTGAGCCACAAACAAGAAAAATCCACTCCACTCAGTATTAGCATGGTGTACCTAATAAATCGTCCAGTGAGTGTGAATGTAATTTTTAACAAAACCGTTTGAAAAACAAAAGTTATTTATATTTATGAACATGTTGCTTTCAGAAAAGTCACATTTCATCAAATAACTTGAGATATAGTCCACGTTTCCATGGTAACATCATCAGAGCCGTCCGATGGCCGTCCGACTGCGGTCTGGAGTGTGGGGCCTCCCTGCTGCTGCGGAGTCGGAGCGGTCTGCTTCTCCCCACCGCAGGGAAAAGGGTAACACCACCTGGGTCTGGGTGCAGTTCCCCCCTCCAGGGGCAAGGGTACCTAGACCCGGTTTGTAGAGTACGCTTGGGGAGTGTGATCGTGTGTACAGTGTCTCTTTATGTCTGTCTCCACGTTGGTTGAGTGTGGAGTAAGTGCATATGAGAGCATGAGGGTGGGAATGGATGTTTGTATCTGTGTGTGCCTGTATGTCTGTGTCTATATGTCAGGTTGGGTGTCAGGCGCCACCTCTCTGGGGACATCTCAGGCCCTCCAAGGTTTGGAGGCCTATCTCCCCCCACCACCACTTCCCCTGCCAGTGGCGGACTCCCTCAGACATCGGTGCGTTGGTGGTTCTTTGTGTCCGGGGATGGGCGTCCAGGTACACACCGGCTCACTCCTTGGCGGCCGCTTATCGGGGCCTGGAGCCTGGGGCTCGCTCGGGCCACTTCGGAGGTGGGGTGCCCCCGGCCTCTCGGCCTGGGGCTCGGTCACTCAGGCACAGCTGGCTGCCGGCGGAGCTCACGGGCGCGTCACTGCAACTCCCCCTGGCTTCTGCTCCGCGGCTGCTGAGTGAGCCCTCATCTGGGACTCTCCTCAGCTCTTTCTGGGACAGTGGCGCAGCTGCCCCTCTGTTGGTCTTCCTTGGTCTCTTGTGTTCTGGGGGCCTCTGGATGTCTGGAGTCTTGATCTCCTCCATACCTGCTTCATGCCCTGGAGGACGGGGCTGTGGCCCCCCCACACCCTCTAGCAGATCATTACATGAAGGAACCTTTTAAAAACAAGCACGTCCATGCTCACAGGTGTACACACGGGTGATCACACCCACAAACTACACCCTTTTTGGCTCCTACCTCAAAGCACACTGTGTTCTGTTGATCTTATGTGCTGCACAATAATGTTTAACATTTAGTATTTACTGTCATATTCCCATATATGGTAAATGGCCTGTATTTATATAGCGCTTTACACATCCAGTCATCCACCCATTCACACACACATTCACACACTGGTGATGGCAGCTACATTGTATCATTGTGATGTTGTTTATTCTATTACTCTTGTTCTCTTCTGCTTGTTTGCTTTTTTCTTTCTCAGCAGGTGATCCAGGTGATCGATAGATGCATTTTCTTTCTTTTTTTTTCTCTGCTCGTTCTGTTGGTTTTTGTTTTTTGCCCTTCTCCCCCGTCCCTCTTCTCAGCTGTTTCTCTTTCCCTCTTTCTTTCTCCCCTTCTTTCCCCCAGTCAAGTCTTTCCCGTATTCAGTAAGTGAAAATAAAATAAACAATAAAAGGTGAATCAAATGGACCATTACGGCAAGGCTGGGATGGTCAGTTTGGTAAAGTAAATCCGTTGGGCATCTTTCTTTGCCTTTAGACAATAATTCTGATGCAAAAGAGCCAAACGGGACAGGCAAAAAAAAACCCCCATCAGAGCAGCGTAACAACGGGAAAACCACGCCGACGGGTTGTTGGGAAACATGAAGTGAGCTGCAGCTTGGGGGAGGCTCAGAGGGGACTATGTACTAATGGGGGAGGGGGAGGGGGCGTTGTAGAGCTGGGGGGTCAAATATATGTAGGAACAGGAAGAGGTGTGTTTGGAGGCGTGGTCCTGCTCCTGAAATTCAGATAGTTTATCTCCAATTAATAAAGTCCCTCAAAGGCTTCCATACAGAGCAGACACGCTGGGCTCTGATTGGTCCTCACACTTAGACACTGTCTTCATGCTGGGAGGAAGCTGTAGGACTGAAGGGAACTGTGGACAGCAAGAAGATTCATGTTACTAATGGTGATCCCCTCAGAGCAGAGCAGACCTCACACACAACCGTCCTTCATCACTGACGACACAAAAGATTTTTAACCTCAGAGATGATCGATGATAGTTTAGGTTCTAATGAAGCTGTGAATGATGAGAGAGTTAAACACACTGAGCTGATGACGCGAATATTTATTTCAACTCCATCCACCAGCCTGCAGTTCCTCTGGTGTCCAGCAGAGGCAGCAATGAGTCAGTCGTCATAGACTCCCATATTACAATAAACTTGTTCACAGCCTGATACACACAACAGCTGTTTAAATCACGTTTTTGCATTATTGGGGGCGTGGCCTCTGTGACTGACAGGTGGATGGTGACGCAGGTGGCTGTAGCTGCTAGCTTCACCTTTATAATGACATCACAACACCATGGCTCACTGAAATAACAGAGTGCCAGAGGAGGCGGAGCCAGAGTAAAACTGAGCTCCAAATAACTAACAGCATGGAGGTCAAACTCAGAGAGAGCTTCACAGCCTTTCTATTGTTTCTATTGTTTCTACTTTGTCTATCTGATCACTTCCTGTCTGTACTGCGCGCTCAGACGAGCTGCTGGTACTGCAGTCTGTACTGTGAACACTGATCACTGAAGTGCTTTTACCATCAGGGTCAGAGTGTGCCTACCATAGAGGGGCTCTTCCTCCGGTTTCTTCTCCTCCTCCTCTTCTTCGTTCCTCCTCATCGCCACATAAATGTTCTCCTCCTTCTCCTCCTCCTGACCTGTGAGCAGATTATCACTCAGTCAGGTCTCCTTATCAACGATCTGCTGTGGAGCCAGAGCTGTCTCTGATTGGCTGCCATACCTGTGGTTTTCTTCCTCTGAACCCTCCTCTTCCTCAGGATGAAGACCACGATGAAGAAGAGCAACAGAACCAGCAGGACGACGCAGACGGACACTGAAGACACCACATGGCTGCTGCTGCGGTCTGAGGACACAGAGACACAGCTGATCTTCACATCACAGCTGATGACGTCATGTGGTGGCAGAGGGAGCAGCTGAACATCAGCAGCTCTCCTGGTCTGAGTTTCTTAGGTGCTTACACCGTGGTTGTGAAGCAGCATTAGTTATACAGGTGAGCTAGCAGATGGTCACATGACTCGCACAGACTCACAGATCGTTACAAT
The DNA here is from genome assembly GCF_057382095.1 of Aulonocara sp. 'chitande type north' Nkhata Bay. NCBI lineage: Eukaryota > Metazoa > Chordata > Actinopteri > Cichliformes > Cichlidae > Aulonocara > Aulonocara sp. 'chitande type north' Nkhata Bay. Next base: position 8,762,064 of record NC_141353.1, read on the forward strand.
GAAGGCATGTTTGTGAGTGTTTCACAGTGATGTGTGTTATTGTGTAACAGTTGTGATCAGGCATCCACACAATGTCCACCTGCACACAGGTTATCTTCATCATTATCATCATCAAGAAGTGTGTGTCATTGGTCAGTTCTTTTTGGGCTGTTTCCTGTTTTACTTTGTTTCTCTGGTTTCCTGGTGGACATATACCTGCTGCACTGTATGTGTCGTGGTTCTGGGTCGCTGAGTGTTTTTGGTTTTTGGTGTTATTATTACTGATCTTGGATTCCATCATGTTTTTGGACTACCAGTGTTTTGGTTTCTGTTTTCTACTTTGCTATGCAGTCTGTGCATGCCGTGTTTCCTGTTTTAATTTGAAAGTCTGTGTCTCATGGCACTGTTTCTGGTTTTGCTTCCCCTGGTCTCATGTGTGATTACTCCCAGCTGTGCTCTCCTCCTGTGCCCTCGTTATCCCTCAGTGTATTTTAGCTCAGTGTTGCGCCGTACCCTCGTTTTTCTGCGCGCACTCTCGTCGAGTCCCGGTTGTTTTTTCCCGGAGTGAGTCTCTTAGTTTCTAGGTTCCTGTTTGAAGTCTAGTTTCTAGTTCTGCATTTGAGGTTTTGGTTTGTTTTTCTCATTTTTATTGTTTTAAGAGTTGTTCAGCAACAAAACTGTGCCCTAAGTCCCCCCCACCCCCCTGTTTCTGAGTCCTGCGTTTTGGGTCCTTCATCTTACCTGCAACACAGCACTGAACTATGCGACCACGCAGCGGACGCAGCGGCATTCGCTCCATCAGAGGAGCTCCGGGAGGACATTATTTACACTGTGAATAAGCTATGCAACCAATGGCTGAATCATCCTCATACAGTACTTTTTGGCTCCACACCCTCCACCTTCACCCTCCAGCTACGGCTGCTCACCTGCTCCAACTGCTGGAGGATTTCTTGCCCGGCCCGCCGGATGTAACGCTACCCCATCTGTCGGTCCCTCCATCTTCCCAGAGAAAGCGGTGCTCACGCCGCCACTACTCGTCGCTCGCTGAGCAAACCCTGGTGGTGAGTGAAAGTTTTTCGCACACTCAGCCTGGATTAATTTCTACAGTCAGTCTACGCTGAGCCTGTTAATTCTGTATCAGTCACTCCAGAGTCTGTGAACTCCCGATGTGAGGATTTCACTCTTAATTATCATTGTACGGTTCCCCGCACCTCGAAATTAGATAGCAAGACCACAAAGGTGCAAAAATAAAAAACAATATACATAAAGAAAATAAACAATATAAAAACACTATATACACAATGTATAAGCTAAAGGGAACATTGTGTATACAAGGGGGTGTATACACAATCATATAATATGATAAATAGGGTGGGCCGTGGTCATTAAGGATAGGGATGGTAAGGTATTGCACAGGAGCAATAGCAGCGACAGAGTGCATGTATTGGAGAAGTCTGTTCTGACAGCCCACGGGAAGAAGCTGCTGGTTTTGCACCTGATGGATCTGAACCTTTTTCCAGAGGGCAGGATGTTGAAGAGGTGGTGGTTAAGATGGAGGCGGTCCTTTATAATCGCCCTGGCTCTGGAGACATCTTGAGCTGGCAATTAAGTCCAGGGAGGAGAGTGGACAGCCGATCACCTTCTCTGCAGTTCTGATGACCCTCTGGAGTCTCTTCTTGTCAGCTGTTGTGCAACCAGCGTACCACACTGTAATGGCGTGCACCAGCACGCTCTCGATAGGAGATCAGTCTGCAGCCTGTTCCATCTCAGAACCCTCAAGACGTGGAGGCGCTGCTGGGCTTTGTTCACCAGGGCTGATGTGTTTGTGGACCAAGATAGGTCCTTAGATATGTGGGTGCCGAGGAACTTAAAGGAGGGCACCCTCTCCACATAGTCACCTTTTATGGAGAGAGGAGGGGATCAGTTCTTGTTCTACAGAAGTCCATGACCACTTCCTTTGTTTTCTTGGTGTTTAGGGTGAAGTTATTGTAGCTACACCATTCGGTCAGTCGCTGGACCTCATCTCTGTAGGCGGTGTCATCATCGTTGGTGATGGGGTGCATGGTTGTGATGTGTCCTGTGTGTCGAAGCTTCGAAGCGTGTGTCGGGTAATCTCAGGGGAGTTTTCGTGAAGCGCGTATCAAGGCTTGCTTTGATTACGTGTGCAGTGACGTTCGAGCCCTCGCGGGCATCCGTACCATGTGACTGATTCAAGAACTGGCTCGCCAGAGCTTGGGCGAGTCAACCCAGCTACCTCTATCTTCAGCTGGAAGCTCTGGTGAGCTCATTCAGACAGCTGAGGACTGCATCTGGCTGGCACTGCCCGGACAGACTGCCTGCATTGGACAGCCCCAGCCGCTGCTGTCAAGTGAGGCTGTGTGCAGACAGGAGTGGTGGTGCGGGTACCCAAAGTGCAGACACTCGGAGGCAAAATGTGAACTCAAAACCAGCTTTAATGCTGCTCTCAAACGTAACACAACTAAAAACCACAAAATAAACTCACGCAGGCAGCCAGACCACAGTATAGATAAGGGTAGAGAGATGAGATAAGGGTAGAGAGATGAGATAAGGGTAGAGAGATGAGATAAGGGTAGCTCGCGACACGGACAAAGGAAAACACAGGGCTTAAATACACAGAGGGAGCAATCAGTGAATGGGAGACACAGCAGGGACGAATCAGTGCTAACGAGACAGGGAAGCAAAACCTGATACAATAACGTGAGACACGGACTTCAAAGTAAAACAGGAAACATAACACAGAGACGCAGACTTGACAAGGGGAGACAGCAACTAAGGAACACAGACGGAAAACAGAAAGCAGGACTCTAAAGAAGAAACTAAAAGACTAGAAAAGATAAATAATATCAAAAGCAAAAATCAATAATTATGAAAACTCAAAACTCTGGTTTGAAGACCCAGGTCTCCTGACAGCTGCATCTCAAGCCAGCTGTGTGCGCTGTGCAGCAGCAGTTAGCGTAGCCTCAGCCAGAGGTCTCCACACCTGCTGGCCCTGCGTCTGTCTCCGCTGGGCACTCTGAGGGTCCAAGGGGCCCGTCCAGCTGTCGGAGGCTCAGGAGAGTCCATCAAGCCATCAGCGCAACCACATCCATCGCCTGCAGCAGCCATGTTGCCGGCTGCTCATCTGCCAGGGGCTGCTCCACCTCTTCTCTGCCAGAGGTCCCCACACCTGCTGGCCCTGATACGCTGTCACCTTCTGGACCGTTTTCATGTCACCACTGCTTTCTGCAAGGTTGGCATCTGGACTTGCTTTGCCTAAGCCGCCGCTTTCCTCCCGGCCAGCCCCCTGAACTGTTTTGTCTCTGTCGTTGGCCTCTTGGTCGACGTCCTGAAGTGTTCTGTGCTTTGAGGGTCTCGAAAAGCGCTATATAAATGCAATCCATTATCCATTCATCCATCCATCCGCTTCCGCTTATCCTTTTCAGGGTCGCGGGGGGCGCTGGAGCCTATCCCAGCTGTCATAGGGCGAGAGGCGGGGTACACCCTGGACAGGTCACCAGTCTGTCGCAGGGCCAACACACAGGGACAGACAACCATTTGCACTCACATTCATTCGCACATTCGCACCTAGTGGCAATTTGGATTATCCAATTAACCTATCCCCACAAGCTGCACGGTGGTTAGCACTGTTGCCATTTGACCGCAGAACTGAAGAAGCTTCTCGGATGAAACGTCTTCTTAAAGAAGTCCAGACGCTTTTCTTTCCAAGCTCCTTAGACTACGATCACCTGGATGATTGAGAACCTTCACAGACATGTCCTTCAATGCACATATTAAACAAATATGTAAGACTGCTTTCTTCCATTTGTGCAACATCTCTAAAGTTAGAAATATCCTGTCTCAGAGTGACGCTGAAAAACTAGTTCATGCATTTATTACTTCCAGGCTGGACGACTGTAATTCATTATTATCAGGATGTCCTAAAAACTCCCTGAAAAGCCTTCAGCTGATCCAAAATGCTGCAGCAAGAGTCCTGTTTTCAGGCCCCTCTTCTGTGGAACCAGCTTCCAGTTTGGATTCAGGAGACAGACACTATCTCTACTTTCAAGATTAGGCTTCAAACTTTCCTTTTTGCTAAAGCATATAGTTAGGGCTGGACCAGGTGACCCTGAATCCTCCCTTAGTTATGCTGCAATAGACGTAGGCTGCCGGGGGATTCCCATGATGCACTGGGTGTTTCCTTTCCAGTCACCTTTCTCACTCACTATGTGTTAACAGACCTCTCTGCATTGAATCATATCTGTTATTAACCTCTGTCTCTCTTCCACAGCATGTCTTTATCCTGTCTTCCTTCTCCCACCCCAACCAATCACAGCAGATGGCCCCGCCCCTCCCTGAGCCTGGTTCTGCTGGAGGTTTCTTCCTGTTAAAATCATGCAAATGGTCCAGAATGCTGCTGCTCGCCTGCTGACAGAGACAAACGTGAGCACATTACCCCTGTTCTTGCCTCTTTAAATGATTTAAACAGCCTGGCTCCTTCTTACCTGTCAGACCTTCTACACCTGTCTCTCAGATTCAGCTGACCAGTCGCTCATCGCTGTCCCCATGACTAGATTGAAACACCGGGGCACTGAGCTTTCACTGTTGTGGCCCCCAGATCATGGAATAAGCCCCCCTCCATATTAGGTTGGCCCCAACACTTGAAATCTTCGAATAACTTTCAAAAACAACTTTTTTCTGAGGCTTTTTAGGAGTCATAGTCAGCTTGTAGTCAGTCTTAGTCAGTTTTTGGTTTCTTTTAATCTTCTTTACTTAGTTAATTCTATTTATTGTATATTTTATTCATGAATTAATATTTAATGATTCATTTTTATTTTTTTCATGTATTTATTTATTTTGTTATTTAATTTTCTTTGTCTGTCTAATGTATGGTTTTAAAATCTGACTGTTTTTACTGGAAACCACTTTGGTCAACCGTGCTGTTTTTACAGTTTTCCCCCTTTATCTCTTTTATTGAGACAGCCATGCTGTTTTTAATCTGCTCTATAAATAAAGTTGGATTGGAAGTACTGCATGGTAGAAATATACCTGACTCTAATAATATGTACTGCTTGGTGAAGTGACATGTACATATGTACGTATTTGTACACGTATGACAGTAAAAGTGTGGTACTTTGTGTACCACCCTCCTGTGTCTTCAGTCACTGCAGTGTGTTCCTCTCAGCAGGATGTGATGCAATAACAAAGACAGGAAGTCTAATGGCTCACCTGTCACCTGCAGCAGGAAGTCTTTGGTCTGCAGTCTCGACCCAGTCTTGTCAAACACCTCCAGCGTGTAGTTTCCGGAGTCTTGGGTCTGAAGTCGGCTGAACTCGAGCGAGCCGTCAGAGAGCATCGAGCAGCGTCCGTGGGAGCACGTGCTCCGGTTCCAGTTCAGCAGCAGGTGAGGGATCTGAGTCCACCTGACGTCGTACCCGCGTGCCCTCGGGTCCCCCTGCAGGCCTGAGGCCAGCATGACTCTCGTGCTGCTGTTGGCAGACACTCTGATGATGTCTACAGCGCCAGCTGGGGTCAAAGGTTACAAACATTTCATTTTCAGTCCCGTTATAACCATTTATGTAAACACTACATTACCCATGAACCCCTGCTGCTGCGCTTATAAATCAGACCAGCATCTGATTGGTTAGATTTTTAGGGTATTTTTGTAGTTTTGTGTTCTGCAGACACAGAGCTCTGTGATTGGCTGTCATCAGAGAAGTGCATCTTGGGAGTTGTAGTTGTAGTAACCTGTTCTTTCATGTTTTGCTGAAATCTAATGATCCCAGTTCATCGACTCATTTTCCCCTCACCCCCAGGGTGGGGGTACCTGAGGAGTCTTCCTGTTAAAATGGAGTTTTTCCTTTCCGCTGTTGCCAAGTGCTCGCTCATAGGGGGTCGTCTGATTGTTGTGGTTTTCTCTTTATCATTGTAGTGTCTTTACCTTAAAATGTAAAGCGCTTTGAGAAAAAACTAGAAACTGAGAACTAGAAAAACTTGGAAGCTACCAGAGAAACATGCAAAGACACAGCAGGAGAGAACACAACCAAGAACAAGGCAAGACTGACAATAAATAGAGATCGAAAATGTGACGTCATTCAGGGGTAAAACCGCAAAGGATTCTGGGAACTCGTGCCAAGAGGTACTAGCGCACGCAGGCTTTCACATGAAAACAGTCACACAGCGATAAAAAGAAACACAAAAATGGCAGGAAGCTGTTGTATTATTAACTGCAGTAGCCGGTCGCATGACAACCACGGGAAGCCGACGGTAAAGAGATCGTTGTTATCGGATTACGTCGTTGAAGAGAAATTGTTCGAGCCATGTTTCCGAAGTAACAAAGAGGCGACGAAGGACACACCCCACCCATCCTTCAAATTCGGGGAAAAGGAGGACGCATTTGTCGGCTGCATCTGGTGGAGTCTACGGATTTGGACAGCCTTCGTCGTGTTGCTGTGATGTAATCGGACTACAAATGCGGCCTCAGGAGGATGCAGCCCATGAATTTGGGCACGACCACAGACACGAGAGCAGGAACAGGAAACAAGCTACCAGAGAAAAACTGAACCACACTGAGCTTCGAGCCATCGTAAAATGCAGCAGTCACACTGAACTGAGCACGCTGGGTGACCGTGACAGGAAGCTTTATTATGATTCTCTATTGGTCTGATGGTGTTCCTGTCAGAGCTCTGAGGTCTGCTGCTCATGTTTCATATCAGAACTGTGTGGCGGAGGAGTGGTGCAGTGAGCTCAACGGGGCGGTGCTGGAGAGGCAGGTGGGAACACAGCTGATGGAGTTTGGGGCTGATGACGTCTTTTGTAGCTGCCGTCATAGGCAACTCTCGCATTTAAGTTCATTTTATTAGATATGTAAGGTTGAAACAATTAGTAGTTGAAATATTAAGAAATAAATCAATAGTAATTCATGTTTTGTTCACTGGATTTATATGTTTAAATGTGTTATTTTTACTAATTGTGCAATTAGATAGGAACCTTTTCTATAGTTCCGTCTGTTGTTGCTAAGAGGGTATTTTTTGGCTGGCACACTCAGCAAGCTAATTGAGACGAGCCACGAGGTTTGCACGTCCACAGTAAGACAAATAAAAGAGTGCCTTTTTTGGACCTCCCCACGATGTAAGGATTAAAGTTTTATTCCCTTTGAGTGAGGCCAATGAGTTCTGACGGCATTGTATCGGCTGTGGTTGGACATCATTACATGTGAAGGCATGTCGAAGAATCCTCCTGTCCGAAATAAATGTCAGTTAAAACACAAAGAACAAGTTGAGCTTTATTACGACTCGAGGGGAGTAACATCTTTGCTTCCCCTTTTTAGTGAGACGGGAGAGGAGCGGAGGGGAGGCTGGGATCAGCTGAGACGGGAGCTGTCCAGACGGTGGACTGTCAAAACTAATAACCAAAAACCTTCTGCAGTAACGTGCTGTGTGTGTGCGTGTGTAAAGTGCATCCCACAAACTGTTTCAGGTGTTTGCTGAACACTCGTTTCTGCCTTTAACCTCGACGGCCTGTCACGATTGGCTCTGTGAGCTGTTTGATCATTGGCTGCGTCTGTGATCAGGGTCATTAATAATCTGAACCTTTGTGTTTGTTCAAAGAAGCCGAGGTCACTGACCGTCACTCTTCATCATCATCATCAGTAACCACACCACCACCAACATGGCTGCAGGCTCCGCCCCCTCAGCTGTCAGTCACTGTAAAGAGGAAACAGACACTTTAAGTGGTCTGAGAGTGTGTTTTTATAAATACAGCTGCAGTGTCTGTGGCTCTTCCTGGTCATGTGACCTAAACCACAGCTCTCATAGGTCACTGCTCACATCTGCTTTCTGCTCTGAGCCTGTGGTCAGTCTGTGTTATATTCAGAGCTGCTTCTCCTCAGATGACCCTTTGAGTGTTTGGTAAATGGACTGGTTCTTATACAGCTCTATCTGAGCACTCAAAGTGCTGTACACAACTCGTTCACTCACCCAATCACACCAGCACTTCTCTAAGTTTGTAGTGCTGTCTAACTAACATTAATACACACATGGATTCTTGGCCAAGGATATTTGGCATGCAGACTGAAGCAGACTGGGATCGACCCACCAACCTTCCAGTTAGTAGCTGCTCTACCACCTGAGCTACAGCCACCCCTGTAGCTTGTGTCCTTAAAGATCACTCAAGGTAACCTCAGCCTGTACGTGACATCACCCGCATCACCTGGTCTAATGGTGACACCCTGCTACCATCCATCCATCCTTCATCCATCCTCCATCCATCCATCCATCCATCCATCCTTCATCCATCCATCCATCCATCCATCCTTCATCCATCCATCCATCCTTCATCCATCCATCCATCATCCATCCATCCTTCATCCATCCATCCATCCATCATCCATCCATCGATCCTTCATCCATCCATCCATCCATCCATCCATCCTTCATCCATCCATCCATCCATCAATCCATCCATCCTTCATCCATCCATCCATCCATCCATCCATCCATCCATCCATCAATCCATCCTTCATCCATCCATCCATCCATCCATCCATCCTTCATCCATCCATCCATCCATCCATCCATCCATCAATCCATCCATCCATCCATCCTTCATCCATCCTTCATCCATCCATCCATCCATCCATCCATCCATCCTTCATCCATCCATCCATCCATCCATCCATCCTTCATCCATCCATCCATCCATCCATCCTTCATCCATCCATCCATCCATCCATCCATCCTTCATCCATCCTTCATCCATCCATCCATCCTTCATCCATCCATCCATCCATCCATCCTTCATCCATCCATCCATCCTTCATCCATCCATCCATCCTTCATCCATCCATCCATCCATCCATCCTTCATCCATCCATCCATCCATCCATCCATCCATCCATCCTTCATCCATCCATCCATCCATCCATCCATCCATCCTTCATCCATCCTTCATCCATCCATCCATCCATCCATCAATCCATCAATCCATCAATCAATCAATCATTCCCTCTGTTCGTTTATCCTCTGGACACTCTCAGGTAAGATTAATCATCTCTCCTCATATGAGGGTGAACCCGGGTCGGGTCCTGGTGCCAGACCTGAGAGGGGGTCTCAGCAGTGAGCTGTGGTGGCTCGGAGATCATCCATGGGGATAAAACCAGTATGAAAGCTGAGTCTGGGTGCCATGGCAACAGCACCTCAGAGTGACAAAAAGCCAGCAGTGACAAACATAATCATAATATAAATATAGCCATGATGTAAATGTAATATAATGTAACATAGAAGTTGAAGCTCGCTGCGGTCAGAGGGGAAGTAAACTCACGCTGAGACTGAAATGGGGCCTGTGGGCCTGCGGTGTCACTCTGACACATGAACAGGAAGTGAGCCCTGCAGCATGCACGGAGCATGCTCCGTGCATGCTGCTGCTGAGCCCTCGCTGGTTTCAGTCTATTCAGGTGAATGTGTAGAGACTGCCCCCCCCTCACCGTGCTGTGAGACTGCAGAGGGGTCTCAATGCCCCTGTTCGATGACTGCCCCCACACCTCAGTGTGTATTAATAAACCACAGCCTCTCTCTCAGACATGAGGGGAAGTGAGAGTGGAGCGTGTGGTCAGCGCTGCTCGGCAGCATCAGCCCTGTGACAGGAACGTCTCCACACTGCGTCCGTGTCTCACAGTCACAAACATCTGTGCACAGCTGTGCTCTGTCTTCAGGGTCGGAGGTCAGAGTTAGCATCATGCTATCAGCTCTGTGCATTTATGGGAATCAGCTGATCGAGACTGAGGTTTGAACACAGCTGGATCTGTGTGTGTTTGAAATGTGTTGATAGTAAAAGCACTGCAGTGATGATGGGACGACCTTCCCCGGATCCCTCACAGCTCAGCCCAACATCTGGAACATCTGGGCTCTGCTGTTCGATCAGGTCCAGCTGCAGAGCTGCTGATGACGACTGTCTCTGAGACACGTCTCCTTCATCCCTGTAACCGTGGAAACCTGAACTCATGTCAAACTGAGAGCAGAGAGTCGGCCACACTGATGTTACCGACGCGTTCTAAAGGTTCTTTAAAGAACGCAGAACAAATGAGACATCGTGTCATCACAGCATCAGTGATCCCTGCAGGAAACCAGCACAGAGGCGGATCCAGACAGGAAGCAGTTAAAGACACCCTGAAGGACTTTGGCAAAGGGTTAATGTTCAGGAAGAGAAGAAGAAGAAGCTCCCTGATGTCGTGTTCATGTTTCATCTACGTTACTTTCTTTCTTTAGTTTCTAGCTCTGTAGTCTCTTTCTCCTCAGTGACCACAGCACTTCCAGCCTTGTTCATTATATTTTATCATGATGCCCTTGTACACAGCCCCACAGTGTTTCCTGTAACTCAAACTTCTTATTTTGGTTTCTACACTTTTGCATCTTTGTTGTTTTGCTACCTAATGTCGCCGTGAAAGCAACTGCACAATGACAATACTTAAGTTTATACTTTTATTGATTCACAGTTTGTCAGTCCAGTTTCTAGTTGACTGTTTCAGTTGAAATGTTTGAATTTAATTATTTATTAGTTGACATAATAAAGTCTGACTCTTCTTTATAATCATGTACAGGGTGTTTAGTCCAAAGCAGAATTAATAAACGCTGTCGGTCATGTGGACGTCCGTTTGTCAGACAGATGAAGTTGAACCTGCTCAGACTCACCGTGCTGTCACACTTCATCACAGGCTCCTGCTATTAGATCTTATTAGATTGTAGTTCCTTCTGTAAAAACTCCAAATGATTCCAGTTTCCTAAACTCTGGTTTCTGTCTGAAGTGTCTGAGTGTGCTGACGGTGGCGTGGAGGCTGGTGTTAGTCGTGAGGATCGTTTCCTCACACAGACCTCCAAACAGCCACAGGAGCACATGAAGAAGAAGAAGAGATGATGGAGGTCCTACCTGTGAGAGTCAGAGGGTGTCAAAGAGCAGGTGAGCTGCAGAGGATCAGTGCGAAGGTCAGACAGCAGCGCAGTGACAGAGTGAGGAAGAAAGCGCCCACAGTTTCACGTCTGCACATCAAAGTCAGTGCCGGGCTCTTATTGTGGCGGGGTGAGTGCTGCTTTTATTGCAGTGGTCTGAGTCCCGTGACAGGCTCCTCACACTCTGAGTGCACATCCTCAGTGGGAGTTCACAGCCTTCAGGTACAAACAGATGAGGCCCACAGTGGACGTGTGAGGAAACATCGCCCCCTGCTGCCCAAACAGCACACCTGAAGGAGCTGGTGTTGATGCATTCTGTTATGATTCAGTGTTGTGGATATTTTTTGCACTGTGTTTTTTGTCTGCCACACCAGAGGGTGGCATAGTTTGTGTCCTGTGTTATTGCTGCTATGTGAGTTCCAGGTGGAGGCTGACCATTGGTGGAGGACTGGGAGAGGCCGGCTATAAATGAGGACCTTTCTCAACCGGCACGCCCCCCCCCCCCCCCCCCCCCCGCCTACTTCCTGTTCCCAACGAACTGTGCATGTGGCTGCGTGTGAGTCTGTATTCTGGAAGCTTTTGCTGTGTTGTAAATAGTGATGGGCAGATGAAGCTTCATGAAGCACTGAAGCTCTTCATCCAATTGGTTCACCCCAGCGCAAAGCTTCTTGAAGCTTCATTTGCTCTAGTAGGACACCTACTGGACGTAGAAATATTAGTTGGCATGAATTTGAAGAGTGTGGCCTTTTGCACACAGCCTGTAAATGTCAACAACAAAAGGAGTGTGTAAAACATGTATATTGTAGTGATGCAGTATACTGCGTATATTTATACTGGCAGTATGGAAAATGATTATTTGGAAATGCTTAAAATGGAAATGATCATTTACTGTGAGGTGGGGTGTGGTTGGGGTGTGGACAGTGGTTGTGCTTTTGTAATGTTGAGGTATGGACAGCTACACACTGAGGCTTTGAGCCTCAGTCCTGCCTGTTCACATTTTATTCTGTAAAAACTAAATTTTCACTGCTTTTATGACCTTTTCAGTGGGGAGAACATAGCTAGGATTTAATGATTTAACAAATCTTTTGAATCCTTTGTCCTCCACAATGCTAAATGGCTGGGAGTCCTCAATCACCATGGTAACCAGGTCTTCATCTATTTGAGATTGTTCTCCTGAGGAAAGACAATAAAGATAAAGCACAAATATAAATATCACACACGTAACTTATTACAGCTGTATAATATTGTTATATCATTTAGTAACATTACAGCATGCTATATTATCATTGCATTTGATGGCTCACCTGGTCTTGCTCCACAATCGGTGTTCCCCTTATTCTCATGCAAAGCTCTGTAGTGCCTAAGCATGGATGAGGTGTTGTTGTTATAGCCCAGCTCCCTGGCACATAGCAAACACTTCACCTTGTACAAAAGTACAGACAGCTCAACATAAATTGTATTGCACCATCAGTATTATGAAAATACATCTTCTGTAGAAATTTACATACCTTGTTGGGAGGAATAAGATCAAAATGTTCCCACACAGGGGAGGACATCCTCCTCTCCTTAGCTGGCTCCATTCTCTCCTGACTTTCTCTCATAAACCTCCAAACTGTCTCCAAACTCTCACTAACAACTCTCCATCAAACACCCACATTTTGAATGAAGTCTGAGGGTTTATATCGCTGTCATAGCTCGCGGCAAAGTTCGAACCACTTCATGAACCAGTCACGTGGTACAGCCGGGCAGCGAGGCTTCGGACGTCATCATTTTCAGCTCCTCCCATAAATGAAGCAAGCCTCGTTACGCGCATCGCGGAAACGCCCCCTCCATTACTCGACACAAGCTTTGAAGCCTCGATACAGAACGTCACATCACTAGTTGTAAATAGTTTGTTGTAAATAGATGTAAATAGTTGTCAATATTTTTTACCTGGTAGCTGTAGGGGTGAGACGCCATTTTCTTTGGGAACCTTTTCTCCTGTTTTTGGTGAGGGACGCAGGTAAGACACCTGTAATTTTCTTTTGGGGTTTTCTGTGTAGGTGAGCCAGCTGCATTTCATTTCCAAAGCTTTTGTTTGTTGTTTTGGCCATGCTCACCCTGACCCTCGCTACCTTTTGGGACTGTTGCAAAATCCGTGGCAGTTGTTTTTTTGGTTTGTCTTCCTTGAGAGCAGGGAGTGTGGGGGCACTTTCCTTTTTAAAAAAAATTTAATTAATTTTAAATTTGCACGCCGGTTTTCCCTGGGCTGGGGTGTAACATAATTGGGGGCTCGTCCGTTCCTTTTTTTCGTCTCGTTTGGGTTGGCTTGGAGCGTGGGCTCGTTTGTTCTTTGTTTGTTGCTGTCGTCATCATCGCCGGTGAGTTACCAGTGTCCTTTGTTGGCTCTGTTTTACTGGTTGGCAGGGTTTTTTGGTTTTTGTTTTTTTTTGCCTGTCCCGTTTGGCTCTTTTGCAGCAGAATTATTGTCTAAAGGCAAAGAAAGATGCCCAACGGATTTACTTTACCAAATTGACCATCCCAGCCTTGCCATAATGGTCCATTTGATTCACCTTTTATTGTTTATTTTATTTTCACTTGCTGAATACGGGACAGACTTGACTGGAGGAAAGAAGGGGAGAAAGAAAGAGGGAAAGAGAAACAGCTGAGAAGAGGGACGGGGGAGAAGGGCAAAAAACAAAAACCAACAGAACGAGCAGAAAAGAGAAAAAAATACATCTATCGATCACCTGGATCACCTGCTGAGAAAGAAAACAGAAAACAAGCAGAAGAGAACAAGAGTAATAGAATAAACAACATCACAATGATATATGGGAATATGACAGTAAATACTAAATATTAAACATTATTGTGCAGCACATAAGATCAACAGAACACAGTGTGCTTTGAGGTAGGAGCCAAAAAGGGTGTAGTTTGTGGGTGTGGTCACCCGTGTGTACACCTGTGAGCATGGACGCGCTTGTTTTTAAAAGGTTCCTTCATGTAATGATCTGCTAGAGGGTGTGGGGGGGCCACAGCCCCGTCCTCCAGGGCATGAAGCAGGTATGGAGGAGATCAAAACTCCAGACATCCAGAGGCCCCCAGAACACAAGAGACCAAGGAAGACCAACAGAGGGGCAGCTGCGCCACTGTCCCAGAAAGAGCTGAGGAGAGTCCCAGATGAGGGCTCACTCAGCAGCCGCGGAGCAGAAGCCAGGGGGGGTTGCAGTGACGCGCCCGTGAGCTCCGCCGGCAGCCAGCTGTGCCTGAGTGACCGAGCCCCAGGCCGAGAGGCCGGGGGCACCCCACCTCCGAAGTGGCCCGAGCGAGCCCCAGGCTCCAGGCCCCGATAAGCGGCCGCCAAGGAGTGAGCCGGTGTGTACCCGGACGCCCACCCCCAGACACAAAGAACCACCAACGCACCGATACCTGAGGGAGTCCGCCACCGGCAGGGGAAGTGGTGGTGGGGGGAGATAGGCCTCCAAACCTTGGAGGGCCTGAGATGTCCCCAGAGAGGTGGCGTCTGATACCCAACCTGACATATAGACACAGACATACAGGCACACACAGACACAAACATCCATTCCCACCCTCATGCTCTCATATGCACTTACTCCACACTCAACCAACGTGGAGACAGACATAAAGAGACGCTGTACACACGATCACACTCCCCAAGCATACTCTACGAACCGAAGCTGTCGTCATCATCGCCGGTGAGTTACCAGTGTCCTTTGTTGGCTCTGTTTTACTGGTTGGCAGGATTTTTTTCTTGTGTGGGGGGAAGGGTGTTCGTAGTGGGTGTGTTAGTATGGAGTTTAAATTAGAGGAGTTCACCATGAGTCCAAAAAGGACTATTTGGTGCTCATTGCAAACTTTTTAGATGTGCCTGTGCCATTTAATGTGAAGAAGAAAGAGCTGAAAGAGCTCCTGTGTGTTAAACTGCATGAAAGGGGGTCGTTTGGTGAGCCAGCTCCTGCAGGGGGAGTTCAGGCGGGAGCTGTTGCTGGCATTCCTGCCCCACTGAAAGATCTCCCTCCTCAAACTGGCCCTTCTGCGGAAGAGCTGCAGTTAACACTGCACATAAAGGAGGTTGAGTTACAGAAGCAGCAGTTGGAGGTGGATGCCATGCACTTAAAGCTTAGGGCTCTGGAGAGAGGGGAGCTGCTGTATCAGTCACCATCCCCGCAGTCAGAGGACAGCTTTGATGTAAGTAGGCACATCAAATTAGTCCCAGCTTTTAGAGAGACTGAGGTAGATTCATATTTCACCGTGTTTGAGCGCATTGCAGGTGCACTACACTGGCCAAAGACTGTAGGGTCTCTTCTACTCCAGTGCAAATTGGTGGGGAAAGCTCAGTAGGTGTGCACAGCTCTTTCATTGGAGGACAGTTTGGATTATGAAATGGTGAAGGCTGCTGTCCTACGTGCATACAAGCTTGTCCCAGAAGCTTACAGGCAAAAATTTAGAGGTCTTAGAAAAACTGCCACCCAGACTTATGTAGAGTTTGCCAGAGAAAAGAAAACTCTGTTTGATAAATGGTGTCACGCTACCAAGGTAAAAACCTTGGATGATTTGCGTGAGCTGGTGTTGTTGGAGGAATTTAAAAGTCAACTCCCAGAAAAAGTAGTAACCTACTTAAATGAACAGAAGGTTACAACTCTTGTCGCTGCTGCTGTACAGGCCGATGAGTTTGCATTGACACACAAAGGTGTGTTTTCATCTCCTGTTCACAGCACACCAAACTCAGTCAGTCCAAAAATCTGGTCTCCAAAGAACACCCGCAGTATCACATCCGCAACCACTGAAAATAGAGAGTGCTACTATTGCCATGAGCAAGGACACCTCATTGCTGCCTGTCCCGTTCTTAAGAGAAAGGAGCAGTCCAGTCAGCTTTCTGCAAACCAAACCTTACGCTTTAGAAGGGGTGACTGTACTTAAAACTGAGAAGGACAGGATAGATGACGAGTTCAAACCGTTTGTGTCGAAAGGTTGTGCTTCTTTGGTGGGAGGAGAGAAGAAACTTGCTGTTACCATTCTGCGTGACACAAAACAGTCACTCATTTGTGAGGGTGTTTTATCTTTTTCAGCCCAATCGTATTGTGGCGCCGACATGTTAGCGTGGGGAGTTAAAATGGGGGTCATGCGTGTGCCATTGCACACTGTGCAGCTGTCGTCACAGTTTGTATCAGGGGAAGTTAAACTTGGGGTGCGACCTCAGTTGCCAGTTGAGGGCATTGACATCATTCTTGGGAATGATTTAGCTGGATGCAAAGTTTTTCCTTTACCCGAGGTAGTCGAAACACCAATAGCAGACACAAGTGCCTCTGATGTCGCCGCAGCAAACTTCCGTTAACTAACCGTGCATCCGAAATCAGTGCCTTTGTTACACCTGACCATTTTTATGCCATTCGGGTTAAGAAATGCCCTTAGCCACATTCCAGCGACTGATGATCACTGTGTTACATGGAGTCAGAAATTGTGAAGTGTATTTGGATATAGTGACCTATTCATCCACCTGGACTGAACACCTCAAAATCCTTAGCAAAATATTTGACCACCTGCGTGATGCCTCTCTGACACTAAACTTGGCTAAATGTGAGTTTGGAAAAGCTGTGGTAACCTACCTAGGCAAGCAAGTAGGACAATGTCGAGTCCTCCCTGTTGCCGTGAAAGTGCAGGCAATATTAGACTTCCCAGCTCCTCAAACGCGTCGCGAGCTGCGTCGTTTCTTAGGCATGGCCGGTTACTACCGCAGTTTCTGCAAAAACTTCTCTGAGGTAGTAGTCCCGTTAACCAGTCTTACCAGTCCTAAGTCACCATTCATGTGGTCAGAGACATGTCAGTTTGCCTTTGAAGCTGCCAAGGCTCTCCTCTGCAGTGCTCCTGTACTTGCCCCGGACTTTACACGTCCCTTCAAGCTCGAGGTAGATGCCAGTGCTTTGGGGGCCATTTTCTTTGGGAACCTTTTCTCCTGTTTTTGGTTAGGGAGAAATCAGAAAGGGTTTTATTGCCAAATGTTGAGCAGGTTTACAACATTAGGAAATTGCTGCGGTACTTAGTGCAAGTACCGTGGAGGCAGGTAAGACACCTGTAATTTGCTCTTGGGGTTTTCCGTGTAGGTGAGCCAGTTGCATTTCATTTCCAAAGCTTTTGTTTGTTGTTTTGGCCATGCTCACCCTGACCCTTGCTACCTTTTGGGACTTAATAAACTGGCTGGCTGTTGCAAAATCCGTGGCAGTTGTTTTTTTGGTTCGTCTTCCTTGAGAGCAGGGAGTGTGGGGGTACTTTCCTTTTTTTAAATTTTCCTTTTGTTGCACGCCGGTTTTCCCTGGGCCGGGGTGTAACAATTCCCAATCATCCAGGAAAGTAAATCTCCAAAAAGTTGCTTCTGTTCATCTGGACGTAGCATTTTGTGGGAGAAACGTTTCGTCATCATCAGGTGACGTCCTCAGTCTCAGCTGACTGCAGGTTTCAATCTTATAAACAGGACATTTGCATAATGACTGAAACCAGCCCACTGAAGGAACACTGTGCTGGGAGGTCAGCTCCTTAATCTTAATTATGTAAATTCTGGACTTTTGTCAAAGCTGGAAAGACTCCTAAAGAAAGCTCCAGCCGATCCAGGAGAGAAGGACAACCGCTGCCCAAGCAAAAACCTGTAGTGATCCCGTACGTGTCAGGAGTATCAGAGCAGCTGAGACACATTTTTCTAAACACCAGGTCTCTGTGGCTGTTAAACCCCAAAACACGCTGCGCCAAAAATTGGTCCACCCCAAGGATCGGGTCCCCTTAGGATCGGGCCTAAGGGTACATCTGTCACCATCTTACAATGCTGTGATTGCAGCCATTCCCCAACTCTCTGTGAATGGGACTCATGGTTATTGATCAGTGGTCTTGAGAATTTACATAATTAAGATTAACGAACTGGATTGGCCAGATGCTGGCAGGTGTGTAAAAATAACTCAGTTGTTTGGTGGTGGCATCGCAGGGCTTCCACAGATTCAGTAACATTAGCAAGTGGTGGAGACCAGCAGGTGAATGAGGGAAAGGGGAGGCAGGAGCAGAGACCCGCTGGTCCTAGTGTCAGGTGAACTGAACTTCAGGTAAGAAGTTATAACCTGCAGTCTATCTGGGTCAGACATAAACCAAGTTCAGGTGGAGTTTATTTTCGTTGTGCTGACTTTTTACAGTCACTTACAATAACTCGTACTGCGTGCTAGCTAGCATGACGGAGTTTATATACTGCTGGGTGGTGCTATGATGTTACTGATAGTGAACTTTATTTTATTCATAAGGTTAGTTAGTAGAGTTGCCCATCTGGATGAGAGAAGCTTCTCTCCCACGCTTTTCTTTTCAAGCTCCTTTAATTACGGTCACTGTTACGGTCACATCATAACTAATGGAGGGCTACTGTATGATCTGAAATTTCTCTCTGCCTTTTTAAACACTTCCACAGACGTGAAAACTTCACCCCAAACTGCAACCCAAGAGTCTGCAGTTGGCACTTCCCTCAAGGAAAAGCTGCGCGGCCAACACGATTTGCATGGAACGACAGGAAGTCTTTTCAGTTCCCAGATGACGACAACCCTGTTAGAAAAAAGAAGAAAGAAGAGCAGGTCCCAGCTATTGGTGAAAATCAAGGTGAAAGATCAGATGCTGCTTCTGTCCTGTTTTTAGAAGCCCTTCTTTCCAGATTTGATCTTAAATATCATTCTGATTGGACTGTCCAAATGATGCCCCTAATTGACCAGTTATTTCTAACCCTGGTGAAGCTCAAACTTAATTTTGGTCATGCAGACCTTTCAACAAGGTTTAACTGCAGCAGAGCCACAGTAACTAATATTTTTACAACAATTGTTAGTGCACTGTATGACATTTTGTATGTTGGCATGCTGGAAAACAACATTCCCTCGAGAACCAAGAATCAGACATCGCTGCCAGATTGCTTCCAACATTTCCTAACTGCAGGATTGTGCTTGACTGCACGGAAGTTTCTGTTTCTAACACAGAGAGACTTGACACACAAAGTCATTTGTACAGCCACTACAAAGGACGGACCAAACTAAAGGCTCTAATTGGTGTGGCTCCTAATGGTGTAATAACCTTTGTAAGCAACTTGAATGGTGGAAGTGCCTCAGATAAGGCCATAACAGCTGACTGTGGAGTACTGCAACATGTACAACCAGGTGACATGGTCATTGCAGATAAGGGCTTCACAATTCGGGACATCCTACCAGAAGGGGTCTGACTGAACATCCCGTCCTTCCTCACCAACGGACAATTCACACAGGAGGAAGTGAACAGCAGGAAGATTTCCTGTGCAAGAATACATGTAGAGCGTTCCATTCAAAGACTGAAACCTTTCTCAATTTTGCATCACATCCCACATCAGTTAAAAAAAATATTAATAAGATCTTGAAAGCATGTGTGTGTCTTACAAATTTACAAACACCTATTCTCCGTGAAATTGAATGAATTATACCTGTGAGAGTGCAGAGGGAAAAGTACATTGTGTCATTTTCTAACTACTTGTGGACCAGAAAATACAACTGTTGAATAAGTTTACTTTTATTATTTATAACTTCTAAGTGTTCTGGATTCTTTTGTGTGTATACTCAGGATGTTACACCATAAAAACAACTTAGTTGCATAGTTTCAAATTGAGAATGGTCTCATTTGTGATTCGTAAAATGTTTAATTTTACTCTGTTTTTATCAATGGCTTGTTATATTTTTCATTCCATTCCAGCTTCCTGATTACTGCCTAGTTTTCTTGCTAAACATTTTCAATTAAAATGAAGAATACCAGATACATGTCTTTTAATCTTTAAACAAATATTTTCTTTTTAATTGAGAAGGGAAAAGTTGTTTGGTGAGAATTGTCCTTAAAAATTTATTATTGTGTGCCTTTCCTTTAAATCGGCGTTCATCAATAATTAAGGACGGTTCACGAATTATAGAGGAAGAATCGGTTAAACTGGCTTTAGCCATCTGAATCATTGCAGGGGGAATGGCCTTCACAACTTTAATGAATTTACTTTGAGTACATGATAAGCCATAATTATCTATGAATTTGTTATATGTTAACACATTTAAGTCATTGTCTAAAAGGTGTAAAACCATCCAAGTTCCATGACCCATCCAGTCCTTATAAAAGATGGATTTTCTTTGTATCAGTATACATCTGTTGTTCCAAATCGAATTTGTATGTGGAGAAAAATTATGCTTGTAAATCCTTTTCCAGTACTGGAGAACCTGTTTATGAAAATTGGATAATTTAATTGGTAATTTGGAAATTTCAAAGTCACACTTTAAGAGAAATTCAATGCCACCAAGCTTCTCAAAGATTACTTTGGGGAAATAAAACCAAATACTGTTTGAGTTATTTATGAAAGACTGCAACCATTTGAGTTTGATGGAATCATCATTGCTTCAAAATAAATCGCATTCAAACCTCCTTCTTCAAATGACTTCACTACATCATTCTTCCTAACATAATGTTGCTTGTTTCTCCAAATGTAATTAATGTTAATGTGATTTATATTATTGATTAGTCTGTTGGAAACATATAAGCATTGTGATGGATAAATCAGTTGAGAGATACCTTCTGTTTTAGTAAGAAAGACGCGTCCAAAGATGGAGAGGTGTCTTTGTAACCAGCTGATTAGGCTCTTTTTAGATTTATGGGTAATATGCTCAAAATTTAGATTTTCTCTATTATCTGTATTCTTTGAGATTATAATACCCAAATATTTAATTTCAGTTTTAATAGCTATGTTAAGAGAGCTACTGGGTTTACAATCATGAATAGTTAATAATTCGCATTTTCTAATATTCAGGTACAAACCAGAGGCCTTTGAAAATAGTGAAATTTCATTCAGTGCGAGAGGAACCTGTGACATGTTCTTTAAAAACAGTGTGGTATCATCTGCTAATTGAATTACGATCAACGGGGCTCCCATCAAATTCAGTGGTTGAATATTTGGATTGTGTTTCATGAAAATAGCTAAAAGTTCTGTTACAATAATGAAAAGTAACGGAGAAGCTGGACACCCCTGACTCCTCGACTGATGTTAAATCGTTCAGACGTTCCAAAAGGTAAAGAAATAGAACTATTGATGTCAGAGTATAATAGAGAGATTAAATCTATGAATTTTTTACCAAAACCAAAATACTGTGAAGCTTTTAAAATGAAAGGATGTTCGACCGTATCAAATGCCTTATAAAAGTCTAAAAAAAGAATCACACCATCATCTTCAATTAAGCGATTTTAATCCAGTAGATCTAAAACATAATATTATTGTGGATAGAACGATTTTTAAGAACCCAGATTGTGTTTCACTAATAATCTGATCTAAGCCGTCCTTTAATCTGTTTGCAATAACATGAGCAAGAATTTTATAATCTGTATCCAATAGAGTAACTGGTCGTAGATTATCGATTAATCTTTTATCTTTACCAGGTTTGGGAATAAGGGAGATAAGACCGTTTCATTGTCGTTGCTAACGTTTCATTACTAATGATTTCACTAATAGTTTGGAAGAAAAATTGTTTTATTTCTTTCTAGAAGAATTTATAAAAGATGGCAGTCAAGCCATCCTGACCAGGAGCTTTGTCCATTTTCAGTTTGTTTAAGGCTTGATCTCAGTCATCCAGTCATATATCAGAGTCACAAATGTCTCTGAATGCAGAATCGATTTTTCAATCTGATCAAAAAAACTTAATGAATCAGTAATTAAATATTTAGGCGAGTGTAAATTTGAGTAAAATTTATGTTTTTCTTCTGCTATAGTCTTATGATTTGTGCATTCCCCCCATTTATGATTAATGTCTTAATAGATTTCTTTTCTTGCCTCCGTTTCTCCAGATTGTAGAAATATGAAGCACTTTTTCACCTTCTTCTTTCCATTTTGCACGAGCTCTAATGTAAGCTCCATGAGCCTTTTTCTTGTATAGATCATCTAATTGAGCCTGTAAAGACAACAGGGATTTCTTATCAGCCTCTGACATAAACTGTCTATTACAATAGTTATTTATATTGTAAAGTAATTTACTTTCAAATTCCTTCTGTTGTCTACTTTTCATTTTACTTTACACTACTTTACAACTGCTTAGTTCGCCATCGTGCCGGCCCCACGCTTCCAGCTTTATTTGTGAAGAGCACAGCAGCTTACAAAACACGTAGCGAGCTCGTACAGCTGCTTTCATAAACTAAGATGACCTTAAAATAACGGAGCTACGTGCGGTGATGCTAGCGTTAGCCATGTTAGCACGTTACCATCAAAAACGATTTAAATAAAATTTAAATAAAATAATCAGAAAACATTAGTGAGTTCAGCTTTTTATGTTCATCAGTAACAACAAGAACAGAAATGTGTTGAACGTTATTAAATATCCCAATTCTTTGATCTTTGGGCTGAAGGAAGAACAACACTCGGTGTTTAATGCTCAACAATCTCTTTATTCCATACAAACACTTAGAGCATTACAAACGGCCGGACGGGAGATGTGCACAGGAGGGTGTCCGGCAAGATCTCCAAGTGTCTGACCATTTCTCACATTCTTAGAGCTTCAGGCCCAAACTAAGCCTTCACATTCTTTCTCTCAGTGAGCCTACGTTACGATCTTGGCTTCCTGTGCAGTATGTTTTGTTCTTTCTAATCAGACAAATAAGCGCATGATTCTACACAAACAGCATTTCTTATTAATCAGCAGTATAATGCATCATAAAACAGTGTAATACCCCATTCCTGTTTTTCTCAGAATAAACAATTAATTTTATTACTTGTACGTGGGGATTTTCACATCAAATCCACTGGGGCAGTTCCAGCAGCACATTGATACACAGAAATCAACAACCTTTGTCTCTCAAAAACTAGGTGCCTGCTGGTCCCTCTCTAGTCTAAACAACAGTGTTTCACTAACTTTCTCCTAGAAGATGGTCCCGTTATCTACTTTCTCCCAGGCCGGCGTGGGCGAGAGTCTGCACCATTCTACCCCCCAAGGACACGTAGTCTAATACCTTTATTTTCAGGGCCATGTCCACTTAATACTACACTATATGGTTATATGGCATTTTAGTTAATATAAAGCATAGAATTGAAGCACTTCAAATAATTTCATCTCAACACTGCAGGTCTCCAACCTTACAAACAGGACATTTGTGTAATACCTGACCCACTGAATGAACAACGGGCTGTGGGGTCAGTTTATGACCATTAATATGTAATTTTTTGTATATTTAGGACAAAGCAATTTCATAATTTCATACCTGAAACGGTTTCACACAGCATTTTTCTGGAGCTATTAATCTTATTTTTATAATATTCTGTACAGTTTCTCTTTTTATCCCTTATAGACACATTTGTCTTCTACTCCCAGGTGAACATATGTGAGATTTTTCTCATCCCTTTAGATTTATCAATTATACTATACACTCTGATGGTGAGGAAATGCACCAAATTTCATTCTGATGTGCGCTAACAATCATGGTTACAGTTACGTTTGGTTAACGTGATGACTGAGTATGTGGAAATCTGGCACTCTTTCCACTTCTTGATTAGAGAAGAGTTTATTTCCCACTTCCATCATAAAGAGGAAGGTTAAACTATCATGCTTCACCTTTTGTCTATAAACAAATTTTCAGTTAATTTAAGAGCAGGATAAGCAGCTCAGAGTCAGCTTCAACACCATCTATTCCATTCTGTGAATGTATATTTGCTCCATTTATTTAACTGTGTGAGCAACAGAACAAAAGGAAATCTGTCGGTATGCAACACTCTGATCCATGCTCCCATCCTGCTGGCAGTCCATTATTAACTCAGATTTAAACTACAGGTAATCCTGTGCTTCTTACAGCTACTGCAAACACATCAGCAGTTCCAGGACAAATTTCCAGCTCATGAATCCTGAAGATCTCACAAACTCTCCTGGAAAACATCACCTTCAGCAAA
The DNA here is from genome assembly GCF_057382095.1 of Aulonocara sp. 'chitande type north' Nkhata Bay. Classification (NCBI taxonomy): domain Eukaryota; kingdom Metazoa; phylum Chordata; class Actinopteri; order Cichliformes; family Cichlidae; genus Aulonocara; species Aulonocara sp. 'chitande type north' Nkhata Bay. The sequence goes on from NC_141353.1 coordinate 8,785,917, forward strand.
GTCATGACCCCACAAGCTGATGGAAGCTTCTGGAACAGCACCGCCCAAAATCTTTAGTGTGTTCGGCCTCTGAACCAGGTGGAGAGTTGAGTGCTGTGAGTGGGAGTCAGCATCACTTCAGTTCAGCTTCAAGGTCTCGTGGAACTTGGTGAGGATTTCATCAAAACAGTCATCTCTGGTCATCTGCTCCACGACCTGACGGACTCCGTTCTCTAAAGCCCGATAGTACCTCCTCACCTCCTCCAGCTCACACCACAGTCGTTTCTCTAACTGCTGTTTCTCCTCCCGAGCCTCCGTCAGCTTCTTCTCGTACTCTGACTTCACCTTGTCTTCTTCCTCCTTCAGCTTCTTCTCGTAGAACTCTCTGAGCTCTGACTCTCTCTGTTTCAGCATCTCCTCCACCTGCAGGTAGGTGTAGTTGGAGTAAGACTCTCCTCCGTTGTCGGCCACCATCTTGTCCACCTTCTCCAGCAGGTTCAAGACTTGGCGACGGTCGTTGGCTCTGAGATTGTTGAAGACGTGGTATCTGTTTCCAGCCTTCATCAGGACCTCCTGCAGCTCAGGTCCCGACTCCTCCTTTATGAACTCATCAAAGTCTTCTTCGACTTTGTCTCCGTGGGTGAAGAGGATCATGGTGTACCTCCAGGCACCCTCTCCAAAGATCTCCTCCACCTTCTTCACGGCGTCTCGTTCCTCTGCAGAGAAGGGTCCCACCCTGATGACCAGCAGGATGGCGTGGGGCCCCGGGGCCGACATGTTGATGCATTTGGAGATCTCCCTCTTCACGGCGTCTTCAGACATCGTGGTGTCGAAGAGGCCGGGAGTGTCCACCACAGAGATGGTCCTCTGGAACAGCTTCTCCTGCTGCTTGGAGCACTCAGCCGTCACTGAGGAGGAAACAGATCAGTTAGACTGAATTTACATGAAGCACGAACACAGACTTCACCTGAACATGAAGAAGGCTGTGCAGAGATCACCTAACAGAGGCTGGAATGTAAATATGGGTCTCATACTGGACTCTGCTGGTCTTTAACCTGAACACTTCTGGACTGTAGTGACGTGAGAACACACAGCCTGGTTCTGTAATCATTATAGAGCATAGGTGTCAAGCAGCCTAACTACATTTGGCCCGCGAAGCCATACCAAATTACTATCAGAGCTGGCCTACTGGTATTATACAGCTAATATATATATTGTTTAGTATTGAGCTTTGCTTGTTCCATATTCAGTTTTTCAGCAAAACGTGTTTGAGTCCATAAGAAAAGATTCATTCTTATATCTGGAGGAAGTTTTTTTTTTTCAATAAATATTAACGTTAGCCCGCGACTTTGTTCCAGTTTTGAATTTTGGCCCACTGTGTATTTGAGTTTGACACCCCTGCTTTAGAGGCTTCGGTCCGAGAAGCTTCTTCAGTTCAAATTCAAATTTTATTTGTCACACACATAATCATACACAGTACAACATGTGGTGAAATGCTTATTGCTCTGCAATGCCAGACCATTAAATGACAGTAAAGAATTTAAAGATTTACAGATTATGACAAAATTTACAGATTTTAACTTAGAAATTTACAGTAAGAATAGGATGTGCAAATAACAATTTACAAAATAAATTATAAGAAGCGTGCAAATAAACAGAGCGTGTCTGGTGCAGCGATGTATGAGAGTCCAGTCCTACACCTGGTTCAGGGCCCGAATAGCCTGGGGGAAGAAGCTCCTCCTCATTTCCTCTGTTTTGGCCTTAAGGGAGCGGAAGCGCTTCCCAGACCTCAACAGTGAGAAGAGCCCATTGTTGGGATGGGAGAGGTCCATCATAATCTTGCACCGCTTGGTGTAGATGGACAGCAGGTCAGGGAGCTCTGATTGAATGATGCGTTCGGCTGAGCGCACCACTCTTTGCAGATCTCGTCTGTCCTGCTTGGTGCTGTTCCCAAACCAGGTGCAGATGTTTGCCGTCAGGACGCTCTCGATGGTGCAGGAGTAGAAGTTCTTGAGCACCTTCAGTGGCAGATGGAAGTCTCTAAGTCTTCTGAGGAAGAAGAGACGCTGCCGGGCTTTCTTAACCAGGGAGTTGATGTGACAGGACCATGACAGGTCCCGAGTGATGTGGACACCCAGGTATTGGAAACTGTCCACTCTCTCCACTGGCGTGCCACTGATGATGAGGGGTTTGTAATTCCTCGCCTGCTTTGTAGTGAAGTCCACGATCAGCTCCTTAGTCTTGCTGATGTTTAGGAGGAGTTTATTCTCCTGGCACCAGGTCTCCAGGTTCCTAATCTCCTCCAGGTAGGCCGTCTCGATGTTGTCGGAGATCAGGCCCACAACAGCAGTGTCGTCAGCAAACTTGACAATGGAGGTGGTGTCGGATGTGGCTACACAGTCATAAGTGTACAGTGAGTACAGCAGGGGGCTTAAAACACAGCCCTGAGGCACTCCAGTGCTGAGTGAGATGGAGGGGGAGACTTGTTTTCCCACCCTCACTGATTGGGGTCTGTCTGTGAGGAAGTTGAGGATCCACTGACACTGAGTTTACGGACACTGTCACCTCCTACATCCACTTCTGTGAGGACAGCATTGTGCCATCATGCACCAGGGTGAGTTATAACAATGACAAACCCTGGTTTACTCCTAAACTCAAAAAGCTGTGGCTGGAAAAGAGTAAGGCGTTCAGAAGCGGAGACAGGGACTGCTACAGAGAGGCCAAGTACAGGTTCACTAAGGAAGTGGACATTGCTAAACATCAGCACTCTGAGAAGATGCAGCAGCAGATCTCAGAGAATGACTCGGCCTCTGTGTGGAAAGGTTTTAGGAATATTACAAACTACAAGCCTAAAACCCCCCACTCCACTGATGACTTGCTCTTAGCCAACACCCTCAACAACTTCTACTGTCGTTTTGACGAGCCATCAGGCAGCCTTCACACCTCCAACGACCCCAACAATAGAGACACTTTGGACACTAATTCCCCCACCTCTCCCCCCTCCATAGAGCCATCACCACCTTCAAACTGTTCACCTACAACACCCCCCTCCTCACCCCACACAAAAGAGGATTTCACACCACCTCCTCCCACCACAACTCTTCATATTCATGAAGCAGATGTGAGGAAGCAGTTTAAGAGTCTGAATGCTCGGAAAGCTCCCGGCCCAGACGGTGTGTCTCCTGCCACCCTCAGACACTGTGCAAACGAGCTGGCCCCAGTGTTTTCTGGCATCTTCAACTCCTCACTGCAGGCATGTCATGTGCCTGCCTGCTTCAAGTCCTCCACCATAATCCCTGTCCCCAAGAAACCTAGGATCACTGGACTAAATGACTACAGACCCGTGGCTCTGACATCTGTGGTCATGAAGTCTTTTGAGCGCCTAGTTCTCTCCCATCTCAGGACCCTCACGGCCCCCCTCCTGGACCCCCTGCAGTTTGCATATAGAGCCAACAGGTCTGTAGACGACGCCATCAACATGGCCCTACACTTCATCCTGCAGCATCTGGACTCCCCAGGAACCTACGCCAGGATCCTGTTTGTGGACTTCAGCTCTGCCTTCAACACCATCCTTCCAGACCATCTCCGAGGCAAGCTTTCCCAGATGAATGTGCCTGATCCCATCTGCCGGTGGATCACTGACTTCCTGACGGACAGGAAGCAGCACGTGAGGCTGGGAAAGAATGTCTCGGACTCCCGGACCATCAGCACCGGCTCCCCTCAGGGCTGTGTTCTTTCTCCTCTGCTCTTCTCCCTGTATACCAACTGCTGCACCTCCACCCACCAGTCTGTCAAGCTAATCAAGTTCGCAGATGACACCACCGTCATTGGGCTCATCTCGGACGGGGACGAGTCTGCCTACAGGAGGGAGGTTGAACGTCTGGTGTCCTGGTGCAGCCACAACAACCTGGTGCTGAATGCCCAGAAGACAGTGGAGATTATTGTGGACTTCAGGAAGCACACAGCCCCACTCCCCCCCATCATCCTGACTGACACCCCCATCACCTCTGTGGACTCATTCCGCTTCCTGGGTACCACCATCACCCAGGACCTGAAGTGGGAGCCCACCATCACCTCCGTCATCAAGAAAGCCCAGCAGAGGATGTACTTCCTGAGGCAGCTGAAGAAATTCAACCTGCCAACACGGACGATGATGCAGTTCTACACTGCAATCATCGAGTCCATCCTCACCTCCTCCATCACCGTGTGGTACGCTGGAGCCACTATCAGGGACAAACAGAGACTGCAGCGTGTTGTGCGCTCTGCTGAGAAGGTGATTGGCTGCAGACTCCCATCTCTGCAGGACCTGTGCACCTCCAGGACTCTGCGGCGTGCAGCCCGGATCTCAGCTGACCCTTCTCACCCTGGACACAGTCTGTTTGACCTGCTCCCCTCAGGCAGGAGGCTCCGGTCCATTCGCACCAGAACCTCTCGCCACAAGAACAGTTTCTTCCCCTCTGCTGTTGGACACATGAACAATAACCGCATGACTGTTCCCGCCACTAACACATGACCCTACGCTGTGTCACTGCATCATTTCATGTTTGGCACTGATCACCACCTGCACTCATGTATATATCTTTCTACGTAGCACTCATAATTCTTATTCTCATGTATATATCCCATGTATATCTCATGCACATATCTTTCTTTCTACATAGCACTTTAATTCTTATTGTCTGCACTGAAGCACCGCAGCAATTTCCTAATGTTGTAAACCTCAACATCTGGCAATAAACCCATTCTGATTCTGATTCTGATTCTGACACAGTGATGAGCTGAGTCCTAGATCTGTCAACTTGGTGAATAGAATAGAATAGAAAAGAAAAGCTTAGAGGGAATTATTGTGTTGAATGCTGAACTGTAGTCCAGTCAAACTGAAGTGGGTCAATGGTGGCAGAAAGTGAAGAAGTGATGTGATCTCTCATCAGTCTTTCAAAACACTTCATCACTATTGGAGTCAGTGCTACTGGGCGGTAGTCATTGTGGCAAGCGGGCTGTTGTTTCTCCGGACAGGGACAATGATGTACTCTCTGAAGCATGTGGGGACCACTGCTTGGGCCAGAGAAAGGTTGAAGATCTCCGTGAACACTGGTGCTAGCTGGTCAGCTGACCAGAACTGGTGGAGAGTCCCAGATTTAAGCCTAGTGGGAGTAACCCCCCACAGAGGGACAAAAGGACCCCTGATGATCCTCTACCTAATCGCCTGAGCCGAGGTGTGAAACTGGGTGTGGGTCCCAATCAGCCAGAGTTTCGGGTGGGTTCATTGTGAAATCTGGCCCCACCTTATCATGTGATTTCCTGAGATCAGATGGCCCAGGATGTGAGTGGGCGTTAAGGCGTCTGGGGAGGGATCTCAAAACTGGATTATAGATGGCAGAGAGTTGGTGTCGTAAACCCCGCCTCTGTTCAAAGATGGTCGCTCACAGTGGACATAGATGGCTTCTTTCACTCCTCTTTCAAACCATCTGTCCTCTCTGTCCAAAATGTGAACATTGGCATCCTCAAAGAGTGACCTTTGACCTTTAGATGCAGATGGACTGCTGAGTCTTGTCCTGTGGAGGTGGCTCTTCTGTGTTGTGCCATGCGCTTGTGAAGTGGCTGTTTGGTCTCTCCGATGTAGAGGTCTGAGCATTCCTCACTGCACTGTACAGCAAACACCACATTGTTAAGTTTGTGTTTTGGATAGTAGATTCTGTTCATCTGGATGTTTTCAGTGGGAGAAACGTTTCATCATCATCCAGGTGGCTTCTTCAGTCTCAGCTGACTGCAGGTTTCAACCTTATAAACACAATGATGGAAACCAGCACCACTGAAGGAACAATGGGCTGGGAGGTCAGATTATGATCATTAATATGCAAATTCTCATGACCATTGATCAACAACCACTGATCAATAACCATGAGTACCATTCACAGAGAGCTGGGGAACGGCTGCAATCACAGCATTGTAAGATGGTGACAGATGGACCCTTGGGCCCCTCCTCCATTCAGAGATGGTCTTTCACGTAAATGGCCTCCTTGACTCCGCCCTCAACCCAGCGTTCCTCCCTGTCCAGGATGTTACATCCTCGTCCACTGTGTGTGTGTGTGTGAGCATCTACACATGTGTGTGTGATACCTGAGGAATGACTGGACGCAGCTCTGAAGGCCTCTCTTCCCAGGATGGTGTTTCCACTGGAGCTCTTTCCTTCTCCAGTCTTCCCGACCAGAACCAACCTGAGTGACACTGAACACAGACACACAGAGATCAGATCGTATATGCGGGACATTCCAGGCTGATCTACAAAGGACGGTATTAGCTGATTTTTAAATATCACATGACCAAACTGTTTTCTGTTCTGACTGAGAGCTGACAGGAGGTGCTGTGAGGGAGCACAACTAGAGCTGTACGATATTCGTCTTGTAACCGGAAGGTTGAGGAGCAGCTTCAATATAACCAAGCCTGCAGAACCAGCTGAGACCAGCTCACACTCATGCTGAGCTTAAATCCTTCACCATCCACCTGCCAGCTTTTCTTTGGTCTTAAGTTATCATGTGTTAGTCAGAGCTCGTTCGTGTTTATGGTTCCTGTTCCTTCTGGAACATAAAATTGAAGAGACCACACCTGTTGGAGGCTCGTGTTTACTGCTTCTCCTCGTCCTCCCTCCTGCTGCTCCTGCACACACACACACACACACACACAGTAATCTTTTACATGAAAGTGAAAGTAACTGAAATTAAAAACTGCGTCACCCACGAAAAACCCGCTCAAACTGCGTTTTTCACCAAAAACTAACCAGTAAACTACACGCACGCGCACGCCCGCACACACGTACAGGTGTATATTAATGAAGTGTCCTCTGTGTTCGGACAGTTTGATGACTTTGAGAAGCGCAGACGGAGAACAATGATCGGATCGGCTTTAATTAAGATGATTTCCACACACACTCACCGGACTGTTCCTCCGAGGCCATCACACCTGCTCTCACAAATTCACCTGTTTATCAGTTATTTGTTCGAAACTTCGCTCAGTAAGAAGGTCCCACTGAACCGCCCTTTTCCGGTCTCACCTTCAAAATAAAACGGTGGAGTCCGGACCGCGGGATGGTTCAGTTTCATTCTTGGGGAAAGATCCAGGCTTCATATTCTTGTCTGTTAGTGATGACTGAACCCAGGACAGCTGGAATAATTACCTGCTCAGGTGCACTGTCGGACTAAGCAGCTTTACATCACCTAGGTTCAGATCGGTAACACAACCTTAAAAGAGGGCGGAGTCATCTGCTGTGATGGAAACTAAAGCTCAGGCGAATCACGATGTGTTAATATCACAACTGGCCTTCGTTTAGAACCGGGGATAAAAAATAAACTGGTTCAGATATTTAAAATGTTTTCTAGTGAAATACTAACGACTCTAGTAAGTTTATTTTGAAGAGCACTCCTGTTTCCGGTGTCAGCAGTTCGCCCTTCAGTCAAGAAGACGGAACCACAAAGAGGAGGAAACGGCCTGAAAAGTTCAGATGTGTTTCCGGGTCTGTGCGCTTTTGTTTCTGCGTGTCGGTGTGAGCAGCTTCACCTGGACAGGTGAGTGCAGCGGGACCACGGGGACCAGCAGGGCTCAGGTGTGACCGGCAGTGAGGGCCTCGGCAGACGAACCCACAGACAGGATCGTGTTCGTCTTCAGGTGTACACATCTGCGCATGCCCGAGGCTCCGCGAGGCCTCCACAGACACTCGCGTTCACAGTAAGTTGGGTGTGAGTGCGTGGGGCGCGTTATCAGAGATTTCAGTCATATGTGTTCACCTCAGTAAAGTTGGTGAAAGAACAGGAAGTAACCCCAAAGATTAAAAAAGAGAAGAAACGTTTCATTCACGGGCTCTTTGTGGACGTAAACACTGTGGACTAACAGCTGAGGTTGGGCGAGTGGACGAACATGTCGACAACAGGCCGACCCTTTCACCGATCGCTTTATTTATTTATTCGCCCATGAGTAAGTTTGGTACTAATGTTGGTTGACCCTAAGAGAAGCAGTCAACGGAAAATAATAGTGCTGTTTTAACAGCTCCCTCCCACAGTGCGCCCAAATGCAGCAGCGATTCAAACTCAGAACAGAAAGAAAGGACGGCAGCAGCCTGTGATCAGAAAAACACAAAAACCGTTTATTTAAACAAAAAACCACAATGTTGGGGAGAGAAACTGGCTTCTTTTCCACTATAACTGTGTTTACAGACCGTTCCAGTGTTTCTGTCTGACACACTAGACCAAACAGCAAATACAAAATTAAACAAAAAGTTAAAATCAAAATGAGTCTTCCAGTGAACATAAAAAAATCTCACACACGTCTTTTGTGCGATTCAGCGCATCTCAAATGAATAAATAAATCAATAAATGAATTATCCAAAGAGTAGCTATGTTACTACTGAAACAAACAAGAAAAGAAGTAAAGATTAAATATTCCCTCCAGACAAAACTAAATGCGCAAATCAGTCCGTGCATGATCACATTCCTCCGCCCATAAAAAAAGTCTGCGCCTGTGCGAATATATCGTTGGTTAATGGACCGACAATTTTTATATGTCGCCCACCCTTAGTAACAACCAGGCTCAGTGTCTTTGAAGATTCTCATTCATCCAGGTCATCGTGGCCTAAGGAGCTTGGAAAGGGTCACATGGTGGAGAGTCCACCAGTCCAGGTCCCACTCATGTCTGTGGAGATGTTTACCTCATCAGCTCATTGATGTCACTCTAAAGGAAGAGAACACCTGTGAAACGCTGTGTGCACAGTGCGTGGATGTAATCGTGTATACTGGTTACTGATGTGCCAGATGTTTATATAGATAACATCTGTTTGCTGAGTGCAGCTACAGCACACTAACTCCTCCCACTCTAATGTTGATGAGGTCTGTATCTGATCAGTCTGTTACCTGGATGCTAGGTGTCACTGGAAGGGTGGGGATGGTGTATGTGTTAATATTAATAATGGTGTATTTCCACTGTGGTATGAGTTGTGTACATACTGCAGAAACAGCAGTATTATTCAGTCACACATTATGTTACGGTGCATATTTACAGGTGCCATATTTGTTAGTACCATGTTTATAATCCTTTTATTGAGCTATATTTATCCAACATTAAGGTTCCTGTAACCCTGTGCTGCTCTTAGAGTCCTGCTCTGTCTGCTCTCACCCATGTGTTGACTCAGTTTGGTTGTTATAATCAGAGGTCACTAGGAGATAGCGGTGCAATGAATCAAAAATGTCACGGTTCGGATCAATGTTCGGATCAGCAAAAAAAGGAAAAAGACAAAAATGTAACATTTACTTCACTTACTGAAGTATTTTTGCCTGTTAAAAACATTCAGCTCTAGACTCATTCCACGCAATTATAAAAAAAACAAATGATGGTACAATATGGGGCAGTACGGTCTTTGTATCTACCACTCAATTCAGTTTTATTTATAAAGCGCCAAATCACAACAACAGTCGCCTCAAGGTGCTTTATAATGTAAGGTCGACCCTACAGTGATACACACCGCTCTTTATATCGCACTCTGCTGTGATATAATGAGCGGTCACGGTCACGTAGCTTTCCGTTGCCCTGGAGCTCCACCCATTTGTAGCAGTTTGGGCAACAGAAGATGTCTGGGACAGTTCAGCCATGACTTAAATCTTTTCCTGCTCATACATGCTTGGAACAATCTGCCAATAATTCTGCCAGCTTCTTTCACCACCCGCTGGAGTGCTTGCTGGTCGGCCTTGGTGCAGCTGGGGAACCACACTAGAAATCCATACGTCAGAACGCTGCTGATGGCACAGTTGTAGAAGTTCAACATCAGAGATCTGGGAATGTGTGCGCTCCGCAGTCTCCTCAGGTAGTAGAGGCGCTGTTGGGCCTTCCGTGCAACTGAGGTGATATGGTTGCCCCAGGACAGGTCCTCGGTCACAGTTACCCCCAAGAATTTAAAACTGCTCACCCTCTCCACCGCCTCACTGCCAATGAAGAGAGGCAGATGGTTGTTATGACCCTTCTTCCGGAAATCTACAATGATCTCCTTGGTCTTTTTGGTGTTTAAGACCAAGTTATTGTCGTGGCACCATGACTCTAGTTGTTGCACCTCTGTCCTATAGTTTGTCTCATCATTGTTGGATATAAGTCCGAGCACTGTAGTGTCATCTGCAAACTTAACAATGAGATTGGACGCGCAGGAGGAAATACAGTCATGGGTGAAGAGAGTGTATAGCAGAGGGCTCAGAACACACCCCTGAGGGGCACCGGTGTTGACCACAAGGGTGGAAGAGGTGTTCTTACCCACTCTGACACTCTGTCTACGGTTAGTGAGGAAGTCCACAATCCAGTTGCACAGAGAAGAGTTAAGTCCCAGTTGGTGGAGTTTGGGACGGAGTTTGTATGGCCGGATGGTATTAAAAGCCGAGCTGTAGTCTACAAAGAGGAGCCGTGCATAGGTGTTCCTGTGTTCCAAGTGCTTCAGTAATGTGTGCAGCACTGTGGCGATCGCATCCTCGGTTGACCGGTTCTCCCTGTATGCAAACTGGTGCGAGTCCAGGGATGGTGGAAAAGCAGCTCTGATGTGTTTAATGACCAGTCTCTCCAGGCATTTGGCGGGAATGGGGGTGAGTGCCACAGGTCTGAAATCGTTCAGACATGTGACATTTGACTGTTTTGGGATGGGAACGATGGTTGCTGCTTTGAAACAGGATGGTACCAGTGAACAGGACAACGAGGTGTTATATATAGAGGTGAAGACGTCCGCCAGGTCCGCAGCACAGTCTTTTAGCACCCGGCCCAGCACTCCATCCGGCCCGGCCGCCTTCCTGGTGTTAATGCTCCGGAACACACGCCTCAGCTCATGAGTGCTCAGGACCGGAGCAGGGTCGGTTGAGGGGAGAGGGGACAGGACAGGGTCGGTGTTCTCCCTGTCAAAACGGGCATAAAAGAGATTTAGATCCTCAGCCAGAGTAGGACTGTCGGCTGAGGGTGATGGTGTTCTTCTTTTGTAGTCCGTGATAGCCCTGATGCCCTCCCAGACCTGCCTTGGGTTTGTGTTGTTCTCAAACCTGGCCTCGATACGCCTCCTGTGCTGCTGCTTGGCAGTCTTGATGCCTCTTCTCAGGTTGGCCCTGGCAGCACTGTATGCCTCCTGGTCCCCGGATTTGAAAGCGTTGTTCCTCGTTCCTCTGTAGCGTCAGAGGTGATGTTCATGTGTTGATTAATGGTTTTCTTTCGTTTTTGATGTGCTGCAGAATATTTTTATAAAATCCAGAACAGGAAAATCTCCTTCATGTTTTTCTGTTTTCTCTTCAGCTACTTTGACACAAAGGCCTCTGCTGTGACGCTCACACCTGTGATAAAGTCTTGAGTGTGTCAGCTTCCTTTTTATTGATACAAAAATATGTAAATGTACTGATCTGAATTATATTTCTGACTGTCAAAATTTCCCAGATTCAAATCGAATCGAATCGAATCGATTCGGGACCTTGTGAATCGGAAACTAATCGATTCTAGAAATCAGTGACGATACCCAGCCCTACAATCTTACCACTAAAGTGGACGCACAACGGGATATCATAGCGTGGCACAAGCATGTTCATCATAGTTTAAACCGCTTGTTTTGCACACGACCTCCCGTCTGCAGCTAACACCCCAACAGCTTTTGTAATAGCTTCAGCCCGGTCGGATCGGGCAGCAAAGGGCTGCTTAAATACCGCAAACTCCTCTGCTCCTCCACTTGGACCGCTAGCGCTGACCATAACTATCACTTGACAGACTGACCACGCCACCATACACATACTTTTTTTCTTCTTTTCCGTTGCACCACTACTAGGAGATATACCCGTCACGATCAGCATCGTTCTGCCCTGCGTTAGCCAGTCTGGATGGGTATCCGCTGTTAGTTCCTCAGCCAGTAGGTGTGGATCATGTCAGGTCATATTTCTGTTGTATGTTTGTACTTTTATTTAAACCTCTTTAATTATTATCTGTACTATGTGGTATAGCACATATATATATATACATATATATAGGCAGACTTGCACAGAGTAATATGGTGATGCACCACCACAGTCACCACACCTGTGCTCTCTCCTGCAGGTCTCTGACGTTCAGCCATGGATGATCATCTCTCCATCGTCCTCCTGGGAAAAGTTGGAGTTGGTAAAAGTTCTTCAGGAAACACCATCCTAGGACGAGCAGCGTTTGAGTCCAAACTGTCCCTCAGACCAGTGACCAAACTCATCTGTGTGGAAACGGGAACTGTGTTTGGGAAGCAGGTCTCAGTGATCGACACTCCAGAGATATTAGGATCAGAGCAGCAGGTCCAGACCTTCTGTCAGTGTGTCCTGCAGTCTGTCAGACCTGTTCTGTTCCTGCTGGTGATCAGAGTGGGTCGGTTCACCGAGGAGGACCACAGGGCCGTGGAAGCAGCGAGCAGAGCGGTCGGGCCTCACAGGCTGGAGAAATGTTACCTGCTGTTCACGGGTGGAGATGAACTCAAGACATCAGTGGACGATTATGTTTTACAGAACAGAACAAGTTCACTTCCAGATGTTGTAAAAAGGTTTTCACAGAGAACTCACCTGTTCAACAACAAAGATGAAGGACGGGAACAAGTGAGAGAGCTGCTGCTGAAGGCGGAACACCTCCCCACAGGTAAGAGCTGACCTCCATGAGACAGATGCTGCTGTGGGCACGTCTGTGCTGAGTGTGGGCAAACAGCTGCTCACAGCTGGATTTGCACTCTGTCAGAGAGCTGATGGTGCCACACCAGGCATGTCAAAGTGAATTTACACTGAGGGCTACATACAGCACTCTCTGTAAGTTCAACTACTCATTTAATCAACATAACATTACAAAGAAACGCTGCTCTGGTGGTGGTGTGGGAGTCTGTATCAGAGAAGCTGTCAAATAATACAATCCTGTGGAAGTTGCTAAATGTTTGGCCTCCTTTACATTTTCAAAGATGTCCAGTGGGTCCGGTGGAGTCTTTGATGGGCCAGTTGTGGGCCCCGGGCCTTATGTTGGACCTCCCTGTGCCGACCAAAGATCAGCTCAGTGCTGAGAGCAGCTGCAGCTCTCCATCACAGATAATGTCAGAGCTGCTGCTGAGGTCACATGACCAGTGTCAGTTTGTACTCAGGCTGTGAGCTGCAGACAAACTGCAGGAAACATTTCCACTCATGATGGTCTGATCTTCTCCTACAGGTGGAGCAGAACTCAGGATGCTGCTGGTGGGGAAAACAGGAGTTGGGAAGAGTGCAGCAGGAAACACCATCTTAGGAAGAAGAGTCTTTAGATCTACATCATCTTGTGTCTCAGTAACATCAGAGTGTGAGAAAGAAACCGGTCTGTTTGACGGTCAGACCCTGGCTGTGGTTGATACTCCACCTCTGTTTGACACCCATAGAAGTCAAGAGGAGAGTAAGAGAGAGATCGCTAAATTTGTCTCCTTGGCTGCTCCTGGTCCTCATGTGATCCTGGTTGTGATCCAGGCTTTCAGATTCAGTGTAGAAGAAAAAGAAACAGTGAGAATCATTCAGCAGATGTTTGGAGAAGAAGTAGCAGGTTACACCATGGTCCTGTTCACCCGTGGAGACGACCTGGAGGCTGATGCAGTCACCATAGAGGAATTTATCACACAGAATCCAGCTCTCCATGACTTCATCCGTCAGTGTGGTGGAAGATATCATGTTTTTAACAACAGAAGCAGAGATCGCTCTCAGGTCAGAGAGCTGCTGGAGAAGATCAACACCATGGTTCAGAGAAACGGAGGAAGATACTACACCAACGAGATGTTCAGACAGGCTGAGAGAGCCATCAGAGAAGAAGAGAGGAGACGCCTTCTGAGAAAGAAATTCAGTGTGTTCTTCACTGATCTTCATCATTAATTATTATTAATCATCGTCATGAAGACAAAGAAGGAAAATGTTTATTTAACCTGATTAAAAACTGACAGTCTGATCATGTGATTATTATTATTAAACAGCTGTTTGATCCTGTGATCATTCTGATTGGTGATGTTATTGATCAGCTCCTCTGATTGGATCCTGTTGGTTATATATATCATTAGTGTTGATGTAAACTTCCTGTCAGCAGTTTAAACCATGTTTCATTCAACCGTCACGTGACTGTGACGTCAGCAGTGAGCAGAGCGCCCCCTGTTGACCTGCACAGTTTCTGACCAATGGGATCACAAAGCTTCCGTGCGTCCTTCAGCAGAGGAGACACTGGAGCATCCTTTGTGAAGGGGAGGAGGAAACGCCGTCCCATAATTCATAGCGACGGAGCGTTCAAAGTAAAGAGCTCCATCGTGTACACCTTCATCATAACTGTTTTCATTTCATCCAGAAGCTGCTGATGTGCTCAGTTTGTATCAGCAGCCGCTACACTCACAGCTCAACCCGCTGCAATAAAACTTCTTCCTGTTGACTCTGAAGGTTATGTTCCAGATTAATGGTTGTAAATGGTAAACGGCCTGTATTTGTGTAGTGCTTTACTACCCTAGGGACCCCAAAGCGCTTTACACATTCAGTCATCCACACATTCAAACACTGGTTGTGTGTGATTGTGCAGCAGCATCAGTGCGTTTAGGGCAGTAAACTGTGTCGACTGCAGTTCACGTGTTGTGTTTGTGAAGGTGAAACTAATAGAAGTGGTCCTGTGCTCAGGTTTGAGCCCCAGCCGGACTCTGAGCCTCTCTGTGAGCAGACGTGGATTACTCGATTACTCTGCAGTGCACAGAAACATCCACTGACTGCTGTGAGGTCTGTGAGCGGCCTCTGCTTCCTGAAACATCACTGACCCAAACTCGCTCAGCTCCTTCAAAGTGAATCACATGGATGTTGCTCACGTTCATTACAGCACTAATAACACGACTCATCTCTTTATTCATACTTAGTGACGTGTGTCCATGCTTTTATTTAATGGTGTCGTGTTTCCAGAAGTGACATAGTGAAAGTAAAGCTCAGTCCTTCGTAACATCTGGCGAGGCATCACGCAATGTTCCCTCTAAGCTGTGCGTGTGCGCAGTTGCGGACTGCTGGCACGGTCTCTGTGCACAGAAAAAAAATCTCACCTGAATTGAAATTAAGGCTACGTCCACACCAGGGGCGGAGCGTGGGGGTGGCTTACTGGGCTTAAGCCCGGGTTATTTTGTCAGAAGCCCGGGGTCTTTTGGAGTGTAATTTTTTCATAGTTAGATGCCTGGCTGACAACTGTATAAAACAAAAAGTACACACAATATTCGAAGCACATAGTGCACACTGTGGGAATTTACGACTGTGCGTGAATCCCCCCCTGATATTGGTATGATCCGAGCTCAGGCACTAAGCGACTGAGCGAGGGGGCGGGGGGAGCTGCTGCCTGTGTGCGCTGTTGGAGAAACGCAGCCAGCCATACTAAGGAGAGCTTAAGTTTGACCAGGTACCAAAGCAAATCATTTGTACCGTACAAATAATGTAAATATGACGGTGAATCACGAAAGATTGATATCAAACTGATCACTTCACCAATATTATGTTATTGCTCTTCAAGTGAATCAACAAATGGCGAAATGAAAAGCCGAACAACAACAACAGCTGTTTCTTTAGAGAGTCTTAGCTTACGTGTGTTTATTTCATATTTTCAGTTCTTACCCTCCCGACTAATTCGGTTTCAGTTATGTACTGAAATATAAGAATGGACATTAGAGGGTTCTTTCAAAGAAAAACTCAGGTAAATGTTATTTTATATATTATGCTTTGTATGTTGTTCAGTATATTTCTATGCAAAACAAGAGGGATTTCAGTACACAGCAGGATATTCACATTTATAACCAGATATTTACACTTTAGGGAGAAAACATAAAACATTTTTACTGTACAACATCAATTTAGAGTAAACTTTTGTTTTAGATAAATATTGAAACATCTTTTGAATCAGTTAAATGTCAGAATAAAGAGAGACAGAGCTTCTATTTTAATCACTTTCATCAAATTTAGGAGTACATGTACACTAAGTTTGTTAATTAATAAGAAAACTCCAGACGATTCCATTCTGAGCTGAAGAAGCTTCTGATTGGTTCGTAGAGTCCATGTGAGTAAACTGGTGGCACAGCTGTGGATGCATATAAGGCAAAACACAGAGGCTGTTTCTGTGACATGGGAACATCAAGAGATATCAACCAAAACAGCAGGAACAGAACTGTGGAGCTCCATAAGTGTGGCTCAGTTTGAATACAATTTGGTGCCATTTACAATTAAGAAATACAGACAGTTTCTCTCTTTACTCTTAAAGTTAACAAATATGTTTATATTTATCTAAAAAATAAACATTTAGTCTGATTTGATGTTACAATTAAAAAAGTGTTTTTATCTGAAGAGTAAATATCTGGTTTCAACTGTAGATTTGATGATTGTCAGCACAGAGAGGGAACAAGAGCAGGTGAGACTCACCTGTTAGTCACATGGTTGTTTGCCAAAAGTATCACCCTATCACAGGTCCTCATGTATCTCGTACCTCGTGTTTCTTTTTAGGTTTGTTATTTTTCAAATTCTATATTTATTAAGTTATGCAGCTTGTTTGCACAACAAGACTAAATAATTATATAAACTTTTCTCAATCTAAATATTGTACTTTGGTAGAATTAAAAAAATAAGTGTAGTGCAGGTCTATGATGATTTTTAGTGCTGCTATCATCTAGTTCTGATTCTTGTTCTGTCTTGGTTAAGTCCTCAGTAGTCCTGATTTTGAACTGTTGTAGTCCTGTTTTAATTCTGGATCAGTTCTGGGTCTGGTTGAATCGGGGTTTAGTCCTCGTGTCTTGATACAGCCCGACTTTGTTCTGCCTCGCTGCTTAATTAAAAAACTAGTTTAAGGTGTCCTGCACATGTGATATATATTTTCCCTATATGAAGTCATTCTTCTTTGAACAAAACTCAAAACAGAGCCAATTAATCTTTCAGTCATTTCTACGCCCCCCCCCCCCCCCCCCCCCCCAAAAAAAAAAAAAAAAAAAAAATCCCACATGCACACCACCCTTTAGGGCTAAGCCCCGGGTGTTTCAAATGTCTGGCTCCGCCTCTGGTCCACACGTACACGGGTATTTTTGAAAACAGAGATTTTCCGTTTTCAAAAATAATCCCGTCCACACATAAAGGCAGAAATGAAGGAAAACGCTGCTATGAACATGCCAAAGCAGCAGGTGGCGCTATATTCCTAACCGTGCAGAAATGTTGGCCAATCAGAAGTCTAGAAGCCTCGGTGGGAAAAAGTAAACAAAGCTGGGGCATAGAAGCAGAACCGAGTCGTATGTGTGGAGGGACAGTAACTGTGTGTATATGTAAGCATTTAAACACTGCAGAGAGTAGAATTAACAGTATTGTAGAAATTCATTTCACCGAAACAATAATGTGGCGCACAGTGTGACGTCAAAAAATGTGCACACCTTTGACGCTGCGTTTTCTCAGTTTTTCTCGTCCACACGTAAATGTAAAAACAGAGTTTTCAAAAATATCCACTCTGGCTGGAGTTTTTAAAAATCTCCGTTTTCAGTGACCGAAAACGCCGTTTACGTGTGGACGGAAGGTGCAAACGCATAGAAACATCTGCGTTTTCAAAAATACCCGTTTACGTGTGGACGTAGCCTAAAATTAATACTTTAACGATCCTGTTTTGCAGTGTTAGTCAGTGACTGGCTGCTCCCATATGGGATCAGAACGATGCACCTTATCCCACAGTCCAGCCAATGATGCGATTCACATTCGTATATACGCATCTAATCAGCGTCGCTGACAGGCTATGACAGCGTCCTCATGTGCGACACCGGTGTTTTAGCAAAGCGGCTGATGTGGCGTGAAGCCACGTTAATGACAACGTGAACAACCATTGGAGATGTGAGCAGGACAGACGGAACAACTGACGGACAAAGTGTGGACTTTATACCAGTTTTTAAATTGTGTTGATCGGCCGCGTAAAACCAGAGTTATGATAAAAATATCTGCAATGTTTGTTTCTTCCTGAATACTGTCGTTGTTTATATTTACTGCAGGAAGAAACGGTAAAAACGGCGTTTTATAAGGAAAACGCTCGAAAGTCTATAACTTTAATGTCAGCCAAATCAATTTACTCAGGAACAAATCAAACACTGAAATAAACCAAACATTAACATTTAGAAGAGATCTAAGTGACTTCCCAGATAGCAAGGAGACATTGAAACAATGTTTAGTCAACATCAGGGGATTTCACTGAAGCAACGTTGAAATCTGACGTTGACCTGACGCCACTCTTGCACCCTTTTTTAAATATTGAAACGTCAGGTTTTGATATTGAATCAATGTTCAACGCTGACATTGATTCAATGTCAAATTTTCAAACACTGTTAATATTGAAACAATGTCAGATGCTGATATTGAATCACTGTTGATTTTCCATCACTTTTGCACCCTTGGTTACTATTGAAACAATAAAGTCATGATTAAAAATCAGTACTTCACAGGTATTTGTATCAATACTAAACCGCTGCAAATTAAAATCAATACTTAAACGTGCAAAAAAGACAATTGTGTATGATCCATAAATAGGAAACCTATTATATGCTGCACAGTCTTACAATTTGTCATGTCCATAATAATATCCCTATAATATGAAGCATCTGACAGTTAATTTTAACTTTAATTTTAAATATGTTTATATTGTCTATCCTGTAAAATAGTCAGATGTCTATTTTTTATTAATGTACAGAATTCACCTGCTTGCTGCTACTACTGCACATTCACCCAGTGTATATACTATATGTATATATATGATGTTCTCCCTCTACACCCCCCCCCCCCAAATTTTTGCACATGTCGAGGAGCGTGTCAGGCTACATTTCACTGTGTGTTATACTTGTATAACTATGCATGTGACAAATAAAGAACCTTGAACCTTGAACATTATGTAATAAAAATGACAGACATCTCTGTATCAATAACAAAGTGATTTATTATATTTTTAAAAAGTTTATTTGTTACTTGTATTGGTTACAGGTCACTTTTTTTTTTGTTTACTCGGGGATCGAGCTGGATATCGGGCATCCTGCACCACCCATGTGATCTGGAGCGTAGCGGAGACATTTCTGCACAGCCTGGGCAAAGGCAAACTCAGAAACAGCGTTTACCCCCACCTGCTGAGTCAGGCCATCTAGGACACAAACAAACAAAAGGAAGAAAACAAAAGGCCAAATTAGAGCTTAAATATGAATAACCTCTTGTCAACTGACTTCAGCAGGGAGAAATTATGAGATTAATATGAAAGTCACAAGGCAGAAATCAGCAAACTGCTGCCTCACTTTGATTCTCAAAGAGCCATTAGCTGAAAAGCTCAAAGCCTAATTTTCTAATAATGAATAAACCAAACTGCTGGCAGTGAAATGTATTTCTATTTCTTGGATCTTCCAACAATAGCCTGCTGTTGTACATTCAAGCAGAACATACAGGAGAAGGCCATTTTTAAGCAGTTTAACTGAATTTGACAATTTCTAAAGTTCAGGGCTACAACAGTCCTATAACCTTTAAAGAAAAACACATTAAGACAATAACAAAGTCAGCTTACTATCACCTCAAGAATATATCAAGGATAAAAGATCTGATGTCTCAACAGGACCTGGAAAAACTAGTCCATGCATTCATCTTTAGTAGGCTTGATTACTGTAACAGCATCTTTACAGGTCTACCTAAAAAATCAGTCAGACAACTACAGCTCATTCAGAACTCTGCTGCTCGAGTCCTCACTAAGACCAAAAAAGTGGACCACATCAGTCCAGCTCTGAGGTCTTTACACTGGCTGCCTGTCCGTCAGAGGATAGACTTTAAAGTCCTGATGCTGGTCTATAAAGCTCTGAATGGTTTAGGACCAAAATACATCAATGACCTCCTGACCCAGTATGAACCTTCCAGATCCCTCAGGTCATCTGGATCCGGTCTTTTATCAGTTCCCAGAGTCAGAACCAGACACGGAGAAGCTGCATTCAGCTTTTATGCTCCTTATATCTGGAACAAACTCCCAGAAAGCCTCAGATCAGCTGAAACACTCAGTTTATTTAAATCCAGGTTGAAGACTCACCTGTTCTCAGCTGCATTTGAATAAAGCACCAAATCCACACTTTAAGCTTAAATTTCAAAACTTACATTTAACTACTGATTTTATCTGTTTTGATTTTATATACTGTTTTGTTTGTTTGTTTGTTTGTTTGTTTGTTAATTAGTTAGTTAGTTTATTTGCTTGTTTTAATCAATTTTAAATCATGCTTTTTATTTGTTCTTGTTTCTAATGTCTCTGTAAAGCACTTTGAATCACCTTGTTGTTGAATTGTGCTATACAAATAAACTTGCCTTGCCTTGCCTTGCCTAAAGAACTGACCATTGCTTCATTTGCCTCCGGTCATTGCACTTCATCTCATCTATGTTGTGCAAAGGCTAATCCAGAGACAACACCCCAGCATACCATACCATACCAACTTTATTTCTAAAGCACTTTAACATAAAACCAGAGTTTCACAAAGTGCTGTACATGTTAATAGCATACGTAAAGAAAATTAAAATGAGATACAATAAAATAAATAGATACAATAAATTGAAACATGTTAAAACAAATTGAGTCAACCCCTCTAATCAATGCCAAAGGCTTCAGCGAATAAATATGTTTTAAGAAGACTTTTAAATTCAGAGAGAGAAGAGGCCTGCCTAACATGCAAGGGCAGATCAGCATGAACAGGGTCAGTGCTGCAGGATTAACAGAAGGCTCTGAACTCCTCACCGAGGTCCCCGACTTCTCTGATCAGCTCTGTCACCATGATTAGAAGTTGTTGGAAGGCTACATCTGTTGAAAAGAACAATAACACAAAGAATACTGGCTTGTGATAAACTGGATAAGCATTGTGATGAGAAAAACAACTATATCCATAAGTTATGGCTTCACATTTTGCATTCAGGTTTAAGTAGTTCAATCTGTTAAAACTGTTTACAACTTAGCCTTTTACATATAAATGTACAACATTTTAGAACTTACCTCAGAAATCTAAACAAGCAAAATATGATGATATTCAGCAGCATAAATTAGTGTTTTGAAGTTAAGATTACAATGAAATTGTGATGCAGCTCATTGTCTCAAAGCATACCGTCGTTAGAGAAGGCACTGACCGCAGACTATTTGCTGGGGAGGTCGCATAGCTGTGTAGGTTGGCGAAAGGAGCCAGATGGGGCATCATGTTGGGGGCAGACTGCAGAGCGGTGGAGCCTGTTTAGAAAAAGGTTTAAAAAATTACGACTCGTCTACAAAGGTTCCTGTTCACTCACACTCACACACACACACACACACCATTATTACCTGGTGCTTTCACACGTGGGGCCTGGGGAAAATTTGGTCCAAAACAAAACATTAGTATTGAACTGCATTGTGTTTTTTGCTTACTTTGCTTTAAGTTACAGTAAAATTTACAACATCACACAAAAAGGGTTAAAAACAATAATTTGAAGACACGAGTGCCTTACTTGTTTATGGTTGGATTGTACTTCACTGATCTGAAATGAGAAAATAAACAAAAAACAAACAACGTCAATTAAAAAGAGGAAAATTTGTGCGTGTGTAAAAAAATATTTGTGTGTGGACTTAAAAATACGTGTGAAACTCTGCACTCAAGTTTCAAGTAAGAATTTTTACCATTTTTTGGTATTGGGGAAATGACAGTCTTCACTAACGGGGATTGTTACAAAACGGCCGGAGGTCGAGCACCAAAATTCAAACCCACGTGCAGAAAACCCAAGGCGGAGGCAGAGTAAAGGGTTTAACAAAGGTTTATTAACTAACTCCAAAAAAATGACATGGATTGGATTTAAGGCTTGATACATGGGGCATGAGGGTCTTGGCCAGGGGAGTGGGATAAGCAGGGGACAGGTCCAAGAAAGCAACGGCAGCTGGCTGGTGATTAGGTAAGTACTGGAAGAGAGGACAGCAGTGTTAGACCGGTAGCCAATGAAGGGCTCTGGAGAGGGTGGAAGCTATGAAAATCTTCGTTTTACTGTGCAGGTGGGAGATGGAAGCGTTGAAGGAGAGGTGGTGCGGTCCAGGTGGGTTTGGTGGTGTGTGGCAGCTGTCCTGAGCGGTGAAGGTCCCGAGGTGGTGTAAGGGCAGGTGAGGCAAGGAGATGATTCTGAAAGCAGGCGGGTTAACCAGATTTCCAAGACAAGTGGTTCAGTGTGATGGAATTTCCAGGAGTAACTAGAACACGAGATTACAAGGTTAGTAGAGCACTTGAGATTCACAGACATGAAGCGTGAGGCCTGGTTACCAACATAGGGTAGTTGACGAATAGGTGAGGACGCAGTGTCAGCAAGCAGCTTAGAGCTCCAACCTGATTGCCTCAATCAGCTTCAGGTGAGAGAGGCTGTAGGCCCTGCCCATGGGTGGATACCAGGGAGGTCCAGACCTTCAATGGAATTTTACAGCCACTCACCCAGACCATGACAGGGATAGTTACAGAGCTTTCTTCGTTGTGAATTAGCATACATGTTTTTATTGAACATTTGAGGAACCAGCAAAAAAAACAAACTCTTGTAGAGGACATAAAGTCAGAGATAGAAACGACAAGGAGCAGGTGCATCTAGTGCAGGTAGAGCTGCTGCAAAAACCCACAGAGCTCAGCAGCCTGCAACAAATTCTGGATCCTTGGCTTTTAGTTAGCAGTTAGCATTAGCAGCACATCCTGCGTCTGATGTGAAAGGACCTTTATGCTGCGCACTGTGACTCACAGCCATGGTCCCGGGTCAGCCCTGACTTTGTGTTAAAATAATCCTAAAGTAATAATGGTATTTCTAACCACTGATATACTAAAACTTTATCCTTTCAACAGCTGCTGAAAGTTAGGAGACCTAGCTGCTATCGGATATTTATATAGAGATCCTCCAGCTTCAAACTGTATCACCCTTCAAGGACCTGCAGTTCAAAAAAGCGCCCCTCCGACAGCCAAACCCATCTGTTCTCTGATTGGATAGTTACATTTATGATTGACATGACATTGACCAATCAGATGAAAGGAAGAAAAACAGGGTCAAAATTCGTACTTGTAACTTGAAACTTGAGTGCAGAGTTTCACACGTATTTTTTGGCTAAGTCCACATGTAAAAGGTTAACATCTGTGTTTAAGTTGAAATGTGTGGCTGGTAAATCTGGATTACACTAATAGTTAAAAAGTTAAGAGATAAAAAGACTTATGGGGATGTTAGTTCAGTTTATGTCTTCATACAAGGAAAAAAGGGAACACCCCAGTTATATTTTGGTCTTTGTTATATCGTTCAGTGTTGATTCAGTATTTTCTAATTACACTTTACATCTTCCATGGCATTACTTACAAAATACCACTAGGTGGCGCATAGCGGCCAGGAGGAGCGTAAACCCCTCTGGGAGGCAAATCTGCAGAATAAATCCTGCAGTTGAAACGTAAACAAGTTCATGATCTGTGCCTCTTTATTTCAATACACAGCTGGGTTACTAGTCCTCAAAATGACCAATATGTAACACAGTAGAAGCAATAAGACTGTTGTGAACTCGTGAATGAAAGTATACCGTTATAAGTTAAGTACTGTTGAAGTAGGGTTGCCAACCGTCCCTTAAAAAACGTCCCGTATTTCGAAACAAAAGCACACGTCCCGTATTGAGCTAATAAGGGACGCACTTTGTCCCGTAATACAGTGAGAATCAAAAGTAGTCTATAAATGTTAATGGAATTAACGCTTTGTTGGAAAAAATAATTCCCAGCCCCTCTCCTGCTTTGTGACCAATGAGCTGACAGCACACTTATGACAATTCAGATTACCGCTCATCTCATTGGTCGAGGAAAGGTCGCTTACGGAGAAAATACCGGAAGACAACAGATGACCACAACAAGAAGCATGGCCAACAGGAAACAAACGCCGACACTGCGGTGCAAGTCTCGGATGACAGTACACCTAAAGCTGGGCAGACACTGTGTGATTTTTTCAGTCACGTTATTCAGCTCCTGCTCAAACTGCACGATTGACTCGCAGGGGTTAGAAGTTGGTAGGTCACGATGTACTCTCACACTATACGGCCCGATGCTCTGATGCGACCTGAGTGCTCACACTGTGCCTCCATAACATGAAGGTTATAACAGAAACTCTGTCGCTCTCTCTGTCTTTCACTCACACAGACACACACCAACATCAACTTTGCTAAATTGCTGATGAAAAACATGATCGGGCAGCTGTGATTGAGCAGCATGTAAATCCAACTATTTTCACGGTTGCTGTGGTCGTGATGATTTTGTGAGGCCACATCGAAAAGGCTCGGATGAGCCAAAGTTCTACAAGTTGTGCCTCCATCGCTTGTGTCCAGATCACACGCTGCACAGCTGTGCTGCTCCGTCTTTTTCACCAACGGTTACGTGTTTGCGCGTGAGCAGTGTGAGCGGCTGTGGTGACACGTCACAAACGATTGATGATCGGGAGCTGGTCGTGAGGTGTTACCCCACGTATACTACACGATGCACGCCAAAAGCGGTCCGATCACCAAATCAGTCGCACGACTCAAAAATCGTCTCAAAATGGGCCAAAAATCGCACAGTGTGAGCCCAGCATTAGAGCAGCAATGTTTGTTCCCCTCAGAGAAAGAAAAAAAGGCTGCAAAAGTACAGGGAGGAATGGGAAAAGGAAAACACCTGGCTGGAAAAGTTACTATGGGCATGTGCAGTGAATATCAGCGCTATGTGGCCAGAAGTGTGATAATATAACTTATTTTGTGTAATAAACAACTACAAGGATAGATGATTACAACAAATAGATCACTAATACATAAAAGTAATACATATTTTAATAATGATGATGAGTTAAGATGCGTAACCATGGGAACAAGCGGCTTTACAAACAGGAGCAGCTGATTAGCATTAGAAAAGCTGAAATAATACCTCAGCTGAAGCCAACTGTACTAAATGCACTATATGTGCACAGTTACAAGAATGTTTTTGTTCTATTGCTTTCTATTAATTTATATAATTTTAAGTTAAGCAGGACAGAGTTCTTTTAAAGAAAGATTTACTTATATTCTCAAAAGTTAAGCATGACAGGCTTCTGTTTAAGAAAGAGACCTGTTTTATGTGTTAATGTTGTCATTTTGAGCTAAAAATAAATGGCTAAATGATCATTTGTTTCCCATATGGTCATATCACAAAGAATATGCATCTGCTTAAATCAACTTCAAGTCAAATAGTTAAAAAAAATAATTTCACACACAAAAAAAGAGCTAGAAAATTCACCACACTGGGAAGGGTGAAGACAACTGGGTCGCCTGGCCCTGGCCACGAGGTGTCCCTCATTTATTTTTCAGGGAGTTGGCAACCCTATGTTGAAGTATTGTGTTTTGAATGAGATCGTGATGTGAACGTGATCGTGCTAGGCTAATGGACTCACTAGCGGGGGAAGTGAGCTTCAAGTACCGTAGCGATGCTAAGGCACGTTCTCAGTTGTGTGTTCTCTATATGTCTTGTTCAAGTAAGACAGGATGCAAAGGCTGTAATTAATGCTTCCATAGCTGCTCATGTGCTGTATATCAATGGTTGTTTGCTATTCACGGGCTGTGAGTTACAGTACATTGTATTTCTTGATGCAGTGATATGTATGTGTAACCGGAACAAAGGCTGAGGCAACCTGGTCACTGCGAGCCAATGTTATCTATATTTATGGTGGTTAATGTATACTCGCCAAGGTTATTCCTGTACTTTTGACAATGCGCTGACAGCTGAAGAAAGAACAAAGAATTGCTGGTTCGTATGAGAGGCGATTAATGATTTGTTCCCCTGTTGATGAGCAGAATAAATTCTGCAGTTGAATCGTAAACAAGTTCATGATCTGTGCCTCTTTATTTCAATACACAGCTGCGGGATCTAGGATCGCACCCCTCCCGGGCACCTGTCACACCAGGGGGGCAACACATACACAAATCTTTTTTACACATACAAATTCTGATTTACAAGTACAAAATATTTATGACCACAATTTGAGCCCATACTACTGTGTCTCCGGTGTTCTGACAAAACGTCCGGTCAACTCTGCTGAGCTTAAATGGAATATCCTGCTGCCTGATGGGATGTACCACTGTGAGAGGGGTGCTATGGAATAGTGCATGTGGTAGCAGCTTTAATTTCCCGCTCAACCATAAATCAATGGTTTTCAATGTGATTGTTGTCACATTGTCAACTATAAATAGATCAACAGATCAACGATAACAGAACAACAGTGAATCAATGTTATTTCAATGTCAGGTTTCATCAGTATTTTAATGTTGTTTCAACATTGATTTTGCATTGACATTTCAATCCTTACGATTCTGATGGATCAGATGTAAAATCAACATCAGTTAAATGTCTCCTGGCTATCTGGGTTATATATGATGTTTAACCGCAGTAATGAAAGATTGTAAAACAGGGTTTGAAAACGATTTGCCGGGAGTTCGCTGTTCTCGTCGGTCCTAGTGAGCCTTGAACCACGGCTCGCTATCGAGCTGGTGGGTAACAGACGTCTCTGAAAACGTTGAAGCATTTTTGCAAATATGCGATGTCTTGATAATCCGAGCAGATATTTGAAGTTTGCACAGCTACATTCTTGCTTGAAAATATGCTAAAAGTTTATTTTGTGACCCAGAAAGAATAATAAGAGTCATATTAAAACTAAGTAGCTGCTGCCATTGTTGGAAACTGGAATTGGCTGGGCCATGCTATGAATTCTGGGATGTGGTGGGCCATACGATAACCATGACAACCATGTCATCGGGTAACATGGCAACCACATTACTCCCTGAACGCAAACCTAGAAAGTGTTCCCAGCAGAACGAGAGGCACTAGGGCTGGGCAAAACGATTATTTTCCTAATCGATGAATCTAGCGATTAATTTTTCAATCTGATTCGATTTCGATTCAATTCGATTAACGATTTTTTTTCCCCATTATTTGACTTGTATAGCAATTTCACATTTACTAATTTATGTATATAAATGAAAAACACAAATTTATTCATTTGAAGACCTTTTAATAAAAAAAAAAAAAATTGCAAAATAAAGTTATAGAGGTCGTACAATCAATACAATAGAGATAGCATTTAACAAGAAATGAAATGTGCAAACATATATAAAATTAAGGAAAAGTTAACAAAACATTTCAAATAAATAGCAACAGTGGTGTCTTTAAACAAACAAAATGTAACATTCACTTTGCTTTCTGCCAAAAAGTGCTCTTCATTCACAAAACAAAATCCACAATAACATTGTACTACAATCTTCTGTTTTTAACAAAAAATTAAATGTTTTGCAAAACAAATATAACAAAGGAAATCATAGCAAAAAATTAATAATATACAAACAGCAGCAATGGCGTCTTTGAACAAATAATGAAATGACAAGTTACCCCTAAGTAGGACTCTGTGACCAGACTTGTCCAAGCATCAGTGGTAAGGGAGATTTTGGATGTGGCTTTTTTAGTTCATTCCTTAGTTTCTCCACTGAAGTTTCATACTTTCTCTCCATCATGCTTGTAAAATGACGCCTAGACGGCAGAGTGTAACCTGGTTGGAAAGTGGTCAGCATTTCTTTGAATCCCTCACCCACAGCAAGTGGTCTCTTGTCTTTTAAAATCATAGCTAAGACGCTCTCAGTAAGTACAGCCACCTCCTGGGGGGTGCATGGTGTACTTCTTCTCTAACAGTAGTCCTCCAGACTTTTCTGTTTATTCCTGAAATCATAAATCACACACAGCACACAGATGAATTCGAATAATTACAAAATAATTATATGGAAAGCATAATATCAAAATAATTTGATAAGGATCTGGTTGAGATAGATAGATAGATACACACATACTGTTATGCCATGTGCTTTCATAGCATAACAGTAAGAGGTTAATAATAATCCCCAATGTTGAACATATGATATGCAGTAATCATGATGGCTGGAAAAGATAACGTTTAAACAGCCATAGCTGATGGCACCTTTACTGGTGCACTGCTTTCTAGTCATTAGATGGCATAACTTTGATCTATAAGATCAAGCTGGAGAAGCATTATGTATAAAAACAGCGTTCAAATAGGATGAAACACATTAAATTTGACAAATCAAGAGTTCATTGTCATTTTGCTTTTGCAAGCACTTTAACAATGTTGTAATAGTGTCCACGACGGCGACGTTTAGCAGGTGGTGCATTATCCTTGTTAACATTTCTCCTGCGGCCAATTCGCTGTCTCACATTTTTGTCTTTCGCCGATTCTGATAATCAGCCTGCGTGCATTCAGACTCATTTCGCCAGCATGGGCCACAAACCAAAAAAACAACAACAACTAAACAGCAGCTGCTATATGTTACTGCTCAGCAGCTTAAATGAGTTTTGCATTTACGGAGGTTGGGTCTTTATCTGTGTCTATGAGTGAGTGTACGTCTACGTGGGGGAGGGCGGTCTGGATGAATTAACGGGTAAAAACTAGCGTTAGTAAAAAAGTTGAAAACTTACGGTGGTTTGTCCTTTGCAGAAGCTGCTCCTGGATGCAGTTGTTTGAGGTGCTGGTGCATAGCCGTCGTGCTTTTATGATAGGCCATTTCCACCTCACAAAGCCGGCAAACGACTGAATCACTTCCTTTTCTGTTAAAATGTCCCCATACTGTAGAACTGCGTGTTCGGGTGGAGTGATTTAAGTTGACTGCAACTGCCTCATTCATGATTCCGCTACTCGCTGCCGCCATGTCTTTTTTTGAAAGTGACGACGCATCGACGCAGATTTTTTTACATCGACGTATTTTTTGCGTCAACGTAATCGGTTACGTCGACGCGTTGTCCCAGCCCTAAGAGGCACAGCACCGGCCTGCAGCGTGTCTCCGGGCTGCCACGGTGAAGAGATTAAACATCACACAACGCCATTATATTACACACACACACAC
This sequence comes from Aulonocara sp. 'chitande type north' Nkhata Bay, assembly GCF_057382095.1. NCBI lineage: Eukaryota > Metazoa > Chordata > Actinopteri > Cichliformes > Cichlidae > Aulonocara > Aulonocara sp. 'chitande type north' Nkhata Bay. Next base: position 8,814,831 of record NC_141353.1, read on the forward strand.
ACACACACACACACACACACATAAAACATAAAGTTTTATGCGCCAGAGGGAATGTTCGCCCAGGACACCAAACAGGCTAGGACCGCCACTGGTGTTGGAACAAGCCTCTGCTAACGGAAACAGTTTAACACAACTTCCACTCACGTCCTTCACAATAAGAGCTCCAGTCTGAAGGCTGCACCCGGACAGCTGTCGTTTACATTTCCTTTCAGCACTAATAACGTGAACCATCATTATTACTGATAAAAACACGTCGATGATCTGCTACACGTGACGCACACGGCACGTGGCGTGTCCCCGTGCTTTTATTTTGAAGGCGTCGTCGTGTTTCCTGAAGAGACGAAAGTAAAGAGCACTCCTCAGTAACTTCGTCAGGTCTCCGCGTCCTGCTGAGTGTGTGTGTCACAGTGTTACACATACACTCAGCACTGCAGGCACACCTGTTCAGGTGTGTGAGGAGCTTCCTGTCAGACTGAAGCAGGTGTGTGTTCACACTCATGTTCCTGAATCCATCGCTCTGCTGCTGGAGGCTCCTGCACGCGCTCAGTTTGGACTCACCTGGGCTCGTGCTCACACATGGATCCTGATCCAGGTCCAGACCTGACTGTGGTCCTCCTGGGAAACTGTGGCGTGGGTAAAAGCGCTTCAGGAAACACGATTTTAGGCCGAGCGGCGTTTGAGTCAAAGACGTCCTTCAAGGCGGGAGAGAGCGAGATCAGAGAGGAGGCGGGGCGAGTGTTCGGGAAGGTGATCCGCGTCATCGACACTCCGGGAATACTGGGACGAGAGGAGCCCGTCGGGAGGTGCTGTCGGCACGTGCTTGAGTCCCCCGGCTCTCACCTGTTCCTGCTGGTGGTTAAAACGGACCGATTCACTGCCGAGCAGGAACGTGGCGTGGAGGCGGGGCTCGCAGCGGTGGGAGGGCGGGGCTTCAGCCGCTGTTACCTGCTCTTCACGGGTGGAGATGCCCTGAAGAACACGTCGCTGCACGACTTCATCTACCAGGACCGGCAGAGTCCGCTCCCTGGTGTGGTGGCGAGGTTCTCCGGGAGGGTTCACCTGTTCAACAACGAGGACGCAGGAAGAGAGCAAGTCCGAGAGCTGCTGCTGAAGGCGGGGCTTCTTCACTGCCCACCAGGTAAGACAGGAACTGCACGCTCACACAGACTGTACACTGAAGATGGTCACATGTTTGTGTCTGTGTCCTGCAGCTGAGTGTGTGGGGTCAGAGGTCAGGAGGATCCTTCTTATCGGTCCTCCTGGAGGCGGGAAGAGTTCTGCTGGGAACTCCGTGCTGGGCCGCCGCCACTTCGAGGTGGACTGCGACTTCCACGGAGGCGGGAGAGGACACATGTGCAGCGAAGCAGAGGGGGGGCGGGTCTTCGTGGTGGACTCGGCGGGACTCTCGGGTGAAGGTCTGACCCGGGAGCAGCTGCTCCGCGACATCGAGAGCGCCGCCCGGCTCGCCGATCCGGGACCTCATGTGGTGGCGGTGGTGGTGAAAATCGGCCAGCTTTCAGCCACAAACTCACGGGTGCTCACCCTCCTGACCGAGCTGTTGGAGGGCGCGGCATCCCGACACGCAGCTGTGCTGTTCACTCACGGAGACGCTCTGGGAGAACGCCCTCTGCAGGACGCGATCAGGTTGAGCCGCCACGTGTCAGACCTGGTGTCCTGCTGCCGGGGGCGACACTGCGTGCTGGACAACACTCGCTCAGGAGAGCGGGCGCAGGTGGAGCGCTTTCTCCGCCTCGTAGACAACATCATCAGAGAGAACGATGGACACCACTGGAGCCGGGACACTTCCTGTTCGAACAACGTTGTCGAGCATGCGCTCGCCGCGAGGACTCCTCCCTCTCTGCTGAGCGTGTGCTGGCGCCTCCTGTGTCTGAGCGCGCTCTTTGTGAGGCGTCATTTCCACTGGATTTAACGGTGACAGATGAAATCTTTGGGTCGTGTCTGTCGGCTTTGATCAGGAACTCCTTCACGTGAACTCGTCTGTGCTGCCGGCGGTGATCGCTGGTCTCTGTTTCCAGTATTAATAATAAACATCACGTTTGACTCTTTATTATGTACTTATTAGTTTTTGGTTGGATTAAGTCTGATATTCATTAGATCAGTGCCTCTTTAGTCATTAATTAGATTATTTAATATTAACGGTTTAATTGAATCATTGTCTCTGCTGGTTTTTGTTCATGTTTCTAGCAAACTATGCCCGTTATGTTTATTGCCTCATGTGTTGCAGCTTAATCTTTTAGATGACATTCTGGCTGCAACAGCTGCCAATAATTTACTGCAAATATGAACTTTTGAATAAAAAGAGCTGCAGCTCTTCTGTGCTTTGTCAATAGGAGATGGTAATCAAGCTCATTTGAATTGTATTTTAACAGGTTTAAATTATATTTGTTTTATTTCAATGTAATTCTGCAAAAACCAAAGTTCACTGAATTTTAATTCAATTCAATTTTATTTATATAGCACCAAATCACAACAAAAGTCACCTTAAGGCGCTTCATGTTTTACATTTCTCAACAAACCGTTATATATTCTACATTATCACTGTATTTCACTGTAATATTCAACTTTTTACTATGATACTGTATTATTTTATACAGTCTCTCTATATTTAACAAAGTGTTAAAACTGTTGTTTTCACTTGAATTACCCATAAACAATTTTACAATTTATTTTTAAATTCATAGTCATTTACTGAAAAAAATAAAATAATTATTTACTGTGAAATTTATGGTTGCCAAAATAGTTTTGTGTTCTACATTTACAGTTTATTTTTTACGGTGATTTCTACAACAGCGCAGGGCAGATCCTTTTAGGCCAGCATGTGATAACAGGATGTCACGGTCGACCGTGTCAAAATCTGCTGACAGGTCCAACAATAAAAGGGCAGCAGGGCTGCCAGAGTTAAAAGAATATCATTAAAAACCCTTAAAAGTGCCGTCTCGGTGCTATGTAGTGTTTTAAAGACAGATTAACATTTTTCAGAGATGTTCATATCAAGGTGGGCCTGCAACTGTAAGACTTTCTCCAAAACTTTAGACAGAAAAGGAAGCTTTGAGAAAGGCCTGTAGTTGGACAGAACAGCTGGGTCCAGGTTTAGTTTTTTTAAGAAGACGCTGAACTACAGCTTGTTTAAAGCATGATCGGACGCAGGCTGTAGCAAGGGACTTATTAATTAACATTAATTAATATTAATGTTAATTAATATTAATGTTAATGTTAATTAATATTAATATTAATATTAATTAACGTTAATTAATATTAATATTAATAGTAATGTTAATTAATATTAATGTTAATTAATATTAATTAACATTAATGTTAATGTTAATTAACATTAATATTAATTAATGTTAATTAACATTAATATTAATTAATGTTAATTAACATTAATATTAATTAATGTTAATTAACATTAATATTAATTAATGTTAATTAACGTTAATTAATATTAATGTTAATTAATTAACTTTAATTAATATTAATGTTAATTATTTAATAAAAAGCCCAACACTATTTTTCTTTGCCTGTCCCATTTGGTTCTTTAGTCGTCAGAATTGTTGTCTGAAGACCAACAAGGATACCCAATGGATTTACTTTGCCAAATGGATCATCGTGGCATTGCCGTATTGGTCCATTTGATCGACCTTTGTTTTTTTTATTTATTTTATTTTCAGATGTTACAGACGGGACAGACATGAGTGAGGGATAGGAAAGGGAGAAAGAAAGAGGAAGGAAAGGAAAAACAGAAGGGGAGAGGGACAGTGAGAAAGGGGGGGAGAAAAAAAATAAGAATCTCCTGGATCACCTGTTGAGAGAAGAATAGAAAACAAGCAAAAACAAAACCAAAGCAACATACTAAACACAACAGCATCGCATTAATCTAGCTAAGTGTAAACAGCAGTAAATACTAAATATTCAATGTTGTTGTGCAGCACGCAGGACAGACAGCGCACAATGTGCTTCGAAGTAGCAGCCAAGAAAGGTGTAATTTAAGTCTACGAGCAGTGAACATCCGTGTGCACACCTGTGTGGATCAGCACGCTTGTATTCAAATGGTTTCCACATGTAATGGTCTGCAAGAGGATGTAGAGAGCCATAGCCCCGCCCCCCAGGGCATGAAGCAGGCATGGAGGAGATCCAGGCCCCAGACATCCAGAGGCCCCAGAGTGCGAGAGCCCAAGGAGGACCACCGGAGGGGCATCCGTGCCACCCTCATGGGAAGAGCTGAGGATCCCCAGACGCGGCGTCACCCAGTAGCCACCGAGCAAAAGCTAGAGGGGGCTGCACCGGCGTGCCCGCCGGCTCTGCAGGCAGCCAGCTGTGCCAGAGTGAACCGAGCCGCAGGCCCAGGGGCCAGAGCCCAACAGTATTAAAGGGCTTTTAAGCAAGGTTAGGGGGAGACAATCAGAGGGGCAGTGTGATGATCTTAGGTTATGAACTACCGCGGTCAAGTCATTAAGGGAGACGGGATCAAAGACAGCTGAGCACACAGGAGAAGGACTCGGATCTGAGGCAGCAGACGACGAGACAAGAGCCCTGATCGATAGGATCTTATCATGAGAACACTCTAACACCTCGTCACGGAATTTAGTTGGAACCACAATCTGGACAACTGGACTTCCAACACAGTCCAACCCTTGTGGACTCGACTTATGGACTAGTGCATCCTTCTGCAGAGGATAACCAGTGTCCGCACTTCTAGCGTCATCACTAGGTTGCACCTTGTGAAACAGCTCAGTCAGTGAAGCATCAGCACGCTGCGCTTGAATTAGCTCTTGCTGGGAAACTGACAAATATTCAGGAATATTCAAATCTGGTTCAACCTGACACTCTTCTGCTTGAGTTACAGGCTTGGCATCGCTTTTAGCTGCAGCCCTCATAACAGCACAAGCTGCAAAGTCAGAAAAAGCCTGTTCACACTCATGGGACTCATTCAGGACTCTAGATTTAACAGGTAAAGAACTGTCAGCCCAGACTCGATTTCCAGCCAAATCATTCCCCAAAATCACATGTACATCCTTAAGTAGCAAAGCAGGACGATCACCATTGCTGATATCATCATCCACAAAACTGCATGACAGCCTGACTATATGCAATGGGGCACAGATAGTGGTTAAACCCATGCCTTGAACAAGCACACACTCACCAGTATCCGTGTCCTTTGAAAATGGCAACACGGAAGCTAAGATAAAAGAATCCTTCGTTCCTGTGTCACGCAAAATCTTTACAGGAACTTTATGAACATCACCTGGGAGTGATACAAACCCATCAGACACAAAATCCTCAAACCCTGAATATCTCTCTGATTTAGATTTAGTCAAAACTAGGGTTTCCTGAGAGACTACTGAAATTTCCCGCGCAGGAATGGTAAGAGCCGCAGGCTTAACCTGTTTACCTGTGCGCGCCAACAAGGGACATTGTGTTTTCCAGTGTCCATTGGCATGGCATTAGCTTGACCAAACTTACTGGGCTTCACACCACCAATGGCCTTCGCAGGGTCCGATGACATAAACTTAGTTTGACCAAAAGCTCTTGCGGGAGCACCAACTGAAGACCAGTTACTACCAACCTGCCCCTTATGTGCCAAGATATATTCATCAGCCAGTTTAGCAGCATCAGAAATTATTGTCACTTCCCGTTCGGCAATGTAAGTGGCAACCTCATGAGGAACACAATCTTTAAACTGCTCCAATACCATCGACTCACATAAATCCTGAAAAGTTGTCACTCCCAGTGCCAAACACCATCTGTTAAAGTGTTTAGTTAATTCCCTCGCGAACTCTACATGCGACTGCTTATCAGACTTCCTCCATGATCTGAAACGTTGACGGTAAGCTTCTGGTACCAACTCATACGCCTTCAGAACTGCATCTTTCACAGTAGCAAAACCCTGACAATCAACTGCACTGAGTGCTGAATAAGCTTCCTGAGCCTTTCCAGTCAAAACAGACTGTAACATGATCACACAGTCAGCTTCTGGCCATCCTCTCAATTCGGCAATGCGTTCAAAAAGGCATCTGGTTCTCTTTCATCAAATTTACGCAAATTACGCACAATATCAAAAGTTTCAAGTCCTTGTGGAGAAGACTCTTTAGCCTCCACACCACCTGATAACTTGCCCATCTTGATTAGGTGTAGCCGATACTGCTCTAGCTCCATCTTTTCTAAAGAAGGCCTCACACGGTCTTTCTCCATGCTCAGCTTGTCTCTTTCAATTTGTAAGAGCAACAACTCCTTTTGCTGCTCAAAAGACAAAGCAACTGTAGTTGAAACCACACTGCAACAAATTTCATGAATGAATCTCAGAGAAACACTCCTGCAACCTAACAGGGAAAGCACTGATTTTTAACTTGTGCACAATCAACAATCAATATAGCTCATGCGCTCCAAAATTTATACAAAACAGCACATCAACACTAGCTCCACTAAACTTAAATCTAGAGAAAAGCTAAGAGCTAACATGACTGCCTCCACTTAATCTTCCTAAACAATGTGGCCTCCCCAAAACAATACACAGCAAACTCAGAACATCAAATCACCACAAATAACCAAACTCATCAGCAATTAACTCAACAATTGCCTACAAGGCAAGTCAAAACACAACTAGATAAAGACATCTAAACAGATGAAATCAAACAGGACTAGTTGCAATCAGCTGCAAACAGACCAGCTCACAATCAAACTTTAGAAAGCTCACCAACCAAGAGAACTGCGCAGACGAGCCCCCATTTGTCACAACCCGGCTCAAGGACGTGACAAACAAGTGGGAGACCACACACAGGCTTTTATAGGGTGTAAGATATGTTTAATGAAAATGAGATAAAGCAACTTAGGTGTGCTGCATCTATAATTGGGTCAGCTCCACCTACCTGCAAGAAACAGGTAACAGAAAACAAAACACAAGGCCAGCCCACTGGCTGTCACAAGGGCCACAGATGCCAACAGACTCCATACACTCATCCACAAGGCCAGTAATGTTGTGGGGATGGAGCTGGACTCTGTTAGGGTGGTGTCTGAGAGGCAGATGTTGTCCAAGATAAAGACAATCATGGATAATACCCAGTGGCGGTCCTAGCTTCTTTGGCGCCCTGGGCGAACACTCCCTCTGCCCCCCCCCCCCCACACACACACACACACACACATATGAAAAGAGAGAGTATGCGTAGTATACAAACAGCCATCATAATTCGTCACACAATGAGAACAGGACAAATCAACAACTTACAATTAATATTAAAATCTGTAACATATTGTTTGGAGTTTAGTCTGTTACTGTTGCTATTTTTACCATTTCTTCTTGGAGCAACTGTAACGCATCATTTCCTCAGGGATTAATAAAGTATTCTGACTCTGCTAGTTTCAGGATGACCTGCCATTATCCAATCACACATCTGCTTACCTGCATCTGTTGCTCGTTTCTCCTCCTCTTTTCTCTTTTTTCTAAACTGAGCACCTGATGGCTTTGAACTTTTCTTGTCCATCTTACATTGGTTTTAATTTTGCACATGGCTGTAGCTCAGGTGGCAGAGCAGTTCAGCCACAAATCAGAAGGTCGGTGGTTCGATCCCAGGCTTGCTGCAAGATACTAACCCCGTGTTTGCCTACTGGTGGTCAGAGGGCCCGGTGGCGCCAGTGTCCGGCAGCCTCACCTCTGTCAGGGCGCCCCAGGGTGGCGGTGGCTACAATGTAGCTGCCATCACCAGTGTGTGAATGACTGAATGTAGTGAAAAGCGCTTTGGGGTCCTTAGGGACTGAGTAAAGCGCTATACAAATGCAGGCCATTTACCATTTACTCCAGTATGAACACCCATCGCTCAACTCGAGGACCACCACAACACGATCTAACACACACCTTAGTTCACAGATTCACTTTGTCTAAGGTGCATTTCTGAGATTTCACACAAATCATGAATACATGATGGACTTGGATTTACATCATTATAAACGAAATATTTATATTTGGAAGCAGTCGGACCCCCTCCCCTTTCGACGGGTTGTGTGTGAGACCCTAACCCTTTGAATAATCAAACTGTAAATTATAAATTTTAAATTGTTATTGATCCTTTACTCCTGGTCCTAAAGTGTAGATTTATTTTCTTACTCTTCTTATATTTATTGTTTGTTTACTTGCACTGCTGTAACTGCAGCCTCATCGTCTCGTCTCTCTGGACTGTCTGGGGTGGAGATGACAATAAAGTTTACTTTGACTTCAGCAGCGCGCAGGCGCACCGAGCAAATTATAAGTCTGTATCATGATGTCTGGTGTTTTCCTGTTTGTTGTTTTGTTTTTATTTTGTTTTATTTTGCGAGTTGGTTATTAGACGCTGCTCCAGCCAGCCTGAGACTCCCCCGCCGCCCCGCCCTCTCCTCCCTGTGCCGCAACCAGCAGGCGCACCTCGCAAACGGAGGGCGCCCTTACTCCCAGCAAATGGGCGATAGAAAACCGATCGGTGCCTGTGCCATTCCCAATACGCGCTGGCTGACGTCGTGGCAGCATGAGCACGAGCATTTCTTTTTTTTTTGCTGATGCCCGTGATGCCGCCCCCCACCACGATGCCGTCCCGGGCAACCGCCCGTGTCGCCCGTATCAAAAACCGCTACTGATAATACCTCCCACCCACTCAATGACACGCTGGCTATCACAGCAGCAGTGGGAGAGGGAGATTACCAGATAAACATAAACACGCAGCATCTAACACACTGGGAACACTGCAATAGTTACACCCTTTTCACACACGCTCTTTTCTACTCTGGAATATTCTCGTCAATTTTCTTGATATTTATTTGTAATCCCCTCTGTTAATCCTTGGTATTTATAACTGAGTGATCTGCATACGTTAGTGCTATTTCTTAAATGTGTAAAATCTGTAGCATATTGTATTATTTGGAGTTTAGTCTGTTACTGTTTTTACCATTTCTTCCTGGAACAACTATAACCCGCAAAGTTTCCTCAGGGATTAATAAAGTATTCTGATTATGATTGTTTCAGGATGACCTGCCATTATCCAATCACACATCTGCTTACCTGTATCTTTGGCACCTGATGGCTTTGAACTTTTCTTGTCCATCTTCCATTGATTTTAATTTTGCACTCCAGTATGAATTTCTAAGCAGCAGATCAGAGATCATCCCCCTACTCGCTGAAAATGCTACTCAGGGCCATTGATCAGTGATCATGTGGAGGGTGTGGAGGATAAGAGAGGCACGGACGGGACTCTCTCTCTTTAGCCTTCAGCCATGAACATAGACAAGGCAGTTCATATGGTTCATCTTCATTTACACACAGCGCACCTCCATCTTTCCGGCGCCGTAGGAAAGCCCATAGCAAACACCGTGATGACATCACGTACCTCAACGTCTCGACCAAAGTTACCCCGTCACCACGAGTAAGGGCGCCAGCAGATATAGTAATTTCACTTGAAAATAGAAACCAGGTTAATGAGAAAGAGAGAAAATTCAGATCGATCAGTGAGAGTTATGCTTTTTAAAGCAGGCGACCGTGGCTCAGGGGGTTGGGAATCGCATCTATAACCGGAAGGTCGCCGGTTCGATCCCTGGGCTCTCTGTCCTGGTCGTTGTGTCCTTGGGCAAGACACTTTACCCTACTTGCCTACTGGTGTTGGCCAGAGGGGCCGATGGTGCGATATGGCAGCCTCGCTTCTGTCAGTCTGCCCCAGGGCAGCTGTGGCTACAACCGTAGCTGCCTCCACCAGTGAGTGAATGTGAGAGTGAATGAATAGTGGTATTGTAAAGCGCTTTGGGTGCCTTGAAAAGCGCTATATAAATGCAATCCATTATTATTATTATTATTAAATAAGTCGTCAGCTGACGTTTCCTCTGCACAGTGAAGCTCCTCCACTTTAGGCTGAACGGTTTATTACAGCGCAGATTCTCCACTCCGAGATCTCACTGTGATTGGATAGTGAAGCAGCAGGTGTGGCAGGTACAGCAAACTGAGTTTCCGGTAGGGCATTTCGCACCTGTGTTAAACACAGTCGGTGTTTCCCTGCACTGGTTAGGTAGAGGCGAGCTCTTTCCAGAGTTTGAGGATCCGGACTCGGAGCTGAAGTTGTCCGGCAGAAGCAGCAACAAGCGCAGATGGCAGCGAGTGTACCGGCAGGTGAGTCGGTGGGCTTTATTTTACCTGCGGATACCGACAGCGTCAGGATCCGGAGTTTCTCGCTGAGGGAGAACCTGTTAGACCAGTGTTGTGCCAGAAACTGATTTCCAGTGTTTCCGTGTGTTTTAATGCGTAACGTCTTTACTTTATATTGGTAAAGAGACGTTAGTGGACAAGATTTACAAAGCGGCTACATTATAACCAATCCGGTCCTTTTTGGTCACTTAAACTATTGTTGTATTTCTCTGCTGTCCTCTTGCCCAGTTTCCTCCCAAAAAACACATTTTTAATGCAATTTAAATTTTTTACTAGATAAATAAAGGATATATAAAAGTCACAGAACAAATATGTAGTTTTTACCAGATCATCAGTAAGAACTCTTTCATTTATCTGTGTGTCTGAATAGTGGGGGCAAGGAGAAACAGTAAGGACGAACCTGTGAGCTGTAAGTCCAGATGTTTGTATAAACACACACAGCTGTCGCTGAACCTGAGATAAAGAGTCAGTTTAGGGAATCAAACAGTGAGCTGACATGTGTGTCTGTGTTCAGTGAGGCTGGTTCTGGTTGGGAAGACTGGAGTAGGGAAGAGCTCCAGTGGAAACACCATCCTGGGAAAGGACGTCTTCAGAGCAGCAACTGGTTCTGCCTCAGGTAACACACACACACACACACACACGAGGGTGTCTAATAATATGAAGGTCTCTGTCTGCACAACCGAAACAAGGACTAAGAAACAGAAGGTCGCAGGCAAAGGTGCAAGAGCAGTTTTAAATCAAGATCAAATCTAAAGAAAGTAGAAGTGCTGCCTCTCTCCTAGTAGCTGTACCTGTGGAGATACTAGGTTATTTTCAGAAAAGTTCACCTTTGACCTTGAGTTCAAGGTCAGAGAGATTCAAATAGGTCCAAGATCACAAAAAGCTTATGCTGGCTTGCTCTGGAGTTATCACATTCACAAACTTGGGCATTCACACCACCCGCCTCCACCTGTGGCCAGGCCTCTGGGATGGATGAGACTCTGCCTGAGGGCCTTAAGGCTCTGGATTTCCTGGTTGAAATGCGTCTGTAACTTCTGGAAGTTGTGGGTGATGCCTCTGGACCAGAAGATTGGGTGGTGGTCCCCCCGTTCAAGAGCAGGGATCAGTGAACAGTGATTCTTGGTCCACACTGTTCATTCCTGGTTGGAGTAAAGTTAGAAGACTTTAAGTAAGGCATTACTGACAGTTCAACAGTTGGAGGCTTTACCAGTGCATAGAGCTGAGCACGGAAGCTGGTCGGTCTGCATTCCTGTCCTCACCTGTGGCAACGAGCTACGGGCAGATACAAGCTGCAGATAAGGACTAAAGATGGCACGATTTCACTTTTTTATGTCCGATACAATATCATAAATCTGGATATCAGCCGATACCGATATAAATCCGATATAGCGTTTTTTATAATCAATCAAACTGTTTTTTTAATATCTTGCTACATTTTGTATAAGTTCCTACTCAAGTTAAGATAAACAACAACACTAAAGCTATTCTGTTATACCTGTTTGTAAAAAACACACTGCACCCAAAATATGTCATAGTTCAGCAATACTGATCAATCTAATAAACTTAAACCTGCTCAATCCTCCCTATTCTGGTATTTTAAAGAGTACTTAGCAGAAATATTAAACAACCTGACTAATAGGGTTGCAAACGCCCAGCAAACCCCCCCCCCCCCCCCAAAAAAAAAAAATGACGGAACCACCCCCACCCTCCACCTCGTGATGCTTAACTGATGAAATCAACTTTAATTTAATGCACATGTAAAAAAAAAAAAAAAAAAAAAAAGGCACATACATAAATTTTTTTTCAAGAATAATTAAATAGATTCAACATCTTTCTTCAACAGAGCTGCAGACTGCACAGATGGTTCCCAAAGGAAAAAGTACTACAGCTTACCAGGGTATATTAGACGTAACAGTTACTACAGTAATGGACTTCTGTACATTTTACATCAGATTAAAACTTTGGGTGTCAGATAATTATTTATTAAAAGCTCGACATTTTAAATGAGAATAAGAAAGAAAAGTATGTCTTTGTGCCCCTTTTCCCTGTTCATGCCCTATCGGCCCCCCTGGCTAAACTTTGCTAGATCCGCCCCTGCACAGTTACGTCAGCTGTAGAAAAAGATCCTCGAGTAGAAAGTAATATTAAATAAATTCTAACAACAGCTGATCGAGCTTAAACGTGCTGCTGTTGTTCAGCCGCTGGTTTCCTCTTTCTGGTGCAAAGTGAACGATAAACAAACGAGAGACGATCAGCTGATCACTGATCAGTTTCATGATTGAAGCAGGGGCGATTCTAGGATCAGAGCTTTGGGGGTGCTGAGCACCCAGAGAGCTGCCCAGCCAGGCAAGATAAACCCGTCTCCGTCAGTCCCTGCGTCCTTAAATGTTGTCCCGAGTTGTCTCTGAATGTCTCCTCGGTGCATTTAAACCCCTGCTCCTCCCTGTCCTCACCGTCTGTTGTCTTCGTCTCTGTTATCAGTCATCATAATTTTACCATCTCTGTGCAAGTCTGCAAATTTCTTTATTAAATCATAAGATTCTTAAATTCATCAAGTCTCTCTGTGCCTGGGTCCTCGTCACAAAACATGACATCACTGTTTTGTACATTTTAACACAATTTAATCCACATTTGTGAAAGAAAAGAAAAACACTTTTTTTAAAGTCTGTAACAAAACCATCAAATCTGATCAAGGTTATTTAAATGCTGCAAAAGAAGAATGGATTGGAATAAAAATACATATGCTAACCTTAATTACTGGGAGAATAATGAACGATGCTCACAGTGAGTGAAAAGTAAACTGAGAGCATTTTTTGGACAGAGATTCACTTTTAATGTGTTTGTGTGTGTGTAATATAATACAGACACATAAAAACACTCCCGAAACAGAATTATTACAAATAAATTATTACAAAATATTAATAAAAACTATAAAAATGGAAGCAACTTTGCCTGTGGTAGAATGCATGAAAAAATCTTTACTGCAGATGCTAATTTTGTGTTGTCAGATTTATGAGTTTCATGCTTTCATAGTGGTCCTTAGGAGAGCTTGACATTTTCTCAGGTGGTCCACACTGTAAAAAGTTTGGTTCTTCCTGACCTTGTTCTTTCTCCTCACGTTCCCTCTTTCCTCTCTCCCTCTTTGGACTGACAATCATACACAAATAGATTCAATTAGATGAAAAATTACATTAATATGAAAAAAAATTCTATTAAGATCACTAATAAAAAGTCCTCTCAGTGTTCTTTCAACCAAAAGGCAAATAACCAAACCACATAAAAGATGTAAACACTGAAACACTGATCCAACATTATTCTTGATTAATGGATCATTTGATTTTACACTTTTACCTGACGTGGCTCCTTTTTTTTGGAAAATCTTCCTCATATCCATTATGAACCTGGCTGTCTGTATATACACACACACACACACACACACACACACACACACACACACACACACACACACGCACACCAGGTGTTCTAAGGTTAATGAGCATCCAGTCAGTTAGTATTTGGTATTTATTTATTTATTGTCATTGTCAAGAACAATGAAATTGCGTTTGGGGCTTCCATACAACCCAAAAAAAAGAAGAAAATAATAAATACCCCTTAAAACCCAAGTGTACATATTTAACCCAGTGTGACTCCAATGCAATAAGACAATCCTTAGCAATAATGTTCGTAGAAATTCAGACAAAGACCTGAGAAACATGACAAAGTACAACAATGCAACCCATTCAATATTATTGTACTGTGAGATATGATATCAGATATGATAGTTATCTATTTAAGAAAGAGGGGGGGGGGGCAGGAGGGGGAAGAGAATAAAGATATGATGCACCAATGCAGACCAGTTCATTGCTATTAAGAAGTTGGATATGGTTATTGTCCGTGAGAGGGGGGCAGAGAGTTCAGGAGCCTCACAGCCTGTGGATACAGGCTGTTGGCCAGTCTGGATGTTCTGGCCTGTATAGACCTGTACCTTCTCCCTGAGGGCAGCAGATGGAAAAGGTGGCGCGCAGGGTGATGTTGGTCCCGCAGGATACTGTGCACCCTCCTCAGACAGCGAGTGGGGAAGATATTACTGATCTCTGGCAGACTTGTTCCAATAATTCTGCCAGCTTCTTTCACCACCCGCTGGAGTGCTTGCTGATCGGCCTTGGTGCAGCTGGGGAACCACACTAGAAATCCATACGTCAGAACGCTGCTGATGGCACAGTTGTAGAAGTTCAACATCAGAGATCTGGGAATGTGTGCGCTCCGCAGTCTCCTCAGGTAGTAGAGGCGCTGTTGGGCCTTCCGTACAACTGAGGTGATATGGTTGCCCCAGGACAGGTCCTCGGTCACAGTTACCCCCAAGAATTTAAAACTGCTCACCCTCTCCACCGCCTCACTGCCAATGAAGAGAGGCAGATGGTTGTTATGACCCCTCTTAGTTAGTATCCATTTCAAACAGGACAGTGGTAACAACAGCAGCTACGGAATGGAATGCTTTACAAACATTCAGAGATGAACTTGCACACTTGCTTTACTTGTCTGGATACATTTCTCTGAGATTAAATGCAGGTTTGGTAGCGAGCCTCCAAATGCTCAACCAGACCGCTGACAGGTCTCGTCCGCCGCAGCCGCTCTATCGCCCTCCGACGTGCTACGGTTATGAGCTGAGTAACACCATGGCATACGTTTTGTGAGGTGCTTTTTTGATATTTAATGGATCGGATTACATTTGTTGTTTCTCTCCGATATCCGATCCAGTAATTTAGGTCAGTATCAGACCAATACCGATGCGTAATATCGGATCGGTCCATCTCTAATAAGGACAGACTGGAGCGTTTACCTCAGAAGAGCTGCCATGTGTGTCTATGCCATTTGTTAGAGAGTATATCATCTGCACTCTGATGAAGAGGGTGAAATGATTATTTATGTTTAGACATGCCAAGAGTTTCCATGAAGTTCACTTTTTTAAAAACAAGAGTCTAACTGATCTGTTTCCTCCTCAGTGACGGCTGAGTGCTCCAAGCAGCAGGAGAAGCTGTTCCAGAGGACCATCTCTGTGGTGGACACTCCCGGCCTCTTCGACACCACGATGTCTGAAGACGCCGTGAAGAGGGAGATCTCCAAATGCATCAACATGTCGGCCCCGGGGCCCCACGCCATCCTGCTGGTCATCAGGGTGGGACGCTTCTCAGCAGAGGAACGAGACGCCGTGAAGAAGGTGGAGGAGATCTTTGGAGAGGGTGCCTGGAGGTACACCATGATCCTCTTCACCCACGGAGACAAAGTCAAAGCAGACTTTGATCACATGTTGAAGACAGCAGGGCCTGAGCTGCAGGAGGTCCTGATGAAGGCTGGAAACAGATACCACGTCTTCAACAATCTCAGAGCCAACGACCGTGGTCAAGTCCTGGATCTGCTGAAGAAGGTCGACAAGATGGTGGCCGACCACGGAGGAGAGTTTTACTCCAACAAAACCTACCTGCAGGTGGAGGAGATGCTGAAACAGAGAGAGTCAGAGCTCAGAGAGTTCTACGAGAAGAAGCTGACGGAGGAAATCAAAGCAGTGGAATTAAAGTACGAGAAGAAGCTGAAGGAGGCTCAGGAGGAGAAACAGCAGGTGGAGAAGGAATGGCAGTCTGAACGGGAGGAGGTGCAGCGATATTATCTGGCTTTAGCGAGCGGAGTTCGTCAGTTTGTGGAGCAGGTGGCCCAAGATGCCTCCTTTGATAAAATCCTTAAAAGGTTCCACGAGAAGCTGAGGCTGAACTGAGCTGCTCACACTTCCTCAGCAGACTGAAGGTTCACTCTCATCCTTCATCTGTTCTGTTTAATCCATGATGGTAGTGCATCCAGGTCATGTGATCACTGTCATGGAAGCCCATGAGTGGACAGACTGACATCAGACTCCAGCAGCCAGCAGCCTGTTTTGTGTACATGTTTATGCATCTTCTCTTGTTCTTTTTCTATGTGTGATGAAAATGAACCCTCTGTTCACTTTAATGTTACACTGAGTGAGGAGCTGTAAAGAAACAGGAAGTTTATGAATCCCACAGAAACCGTGATCAACCTCGATCTTAATGACAGACTTTCAGCTGTTCATGTGCAGATGGAGAAATGATGCCATGCTCTGAATCTGTGCTAGTTTAACGTGTGGCCAAAGTGCATCGTGACCAGTGTCTCATAAGGAAATGTAGCATCTATGAACGCATCTTCATGTTTGTCTCATGATTTTGATGTATTTTGTGTAACCTGGAGAAAGTGCTTTTATATACCATACTTCACTGTCAAAGTTTGTTTAATGTCACTTTTTATTACTGACAAAATAAAAAGATGAAATTTTCCTTTTTTTCCCCTTTTTTTTCATCCCTCATATTTTGGCTGCGTTCACGCTGCAGGTGAAAGACTTTGTTGACCCTATGTGACCCATCTATCCGATCATGACAGTGTGAACGGCACAAATCTGATATTTTCAAATCCGACCTGGGTCACTTTCGTATGTGGTACATATCAGATGTTTTAGAAAGCGACTGCTGTTTTATTTAATGCGACTTGCGGTCAAGTCGCATTAAATCCGTCTTTTACGTCACTGACACAAGACAGACGCCAATTATCAGTGCCGGAGAAGCACCCGAGAAGACATTGCGAACGCTTCCTGGCCATCCGGTGAAACTGCTGGGAAGACAACGTTGGAGAAACGTGAACATTTTATTTGTACTGTATAATCTGCAGATTCTGACAGAAATCTGCAGCTATCCTTTGAAGCACCGCTGCTCTAAAACAGCAATAAGGATCATTATTAGGTTATTTACATTATTATGTAAATAACAAAATAACAAAGCAAAAATTGGGAAACATGAAGTCCGAAGTCTTTATATAAAGGGCCATCAGTCAAACAATATAGTTTGCTCTGGGTCTAAACAGAGCGCGTTGTGTGTGACATCTTCTTTTGCGCATGCGGGCCGCTTTGAGGGCCGTGAACCGTTCACACTACAGCAAGTTTGAAGTCGCATTTTATTTGTAGTCTGAACAAGCAGACAAAAAAATCGGATTTGATCAAAAAATCGGAATTGATCATTAAGACCTGCAGAGTGAACGTAGCCTTAGTTTCATCCAAATCTCTTTGGTGCCCCCTGCTCTGACAGATCGGTGCTAGAATCAGAATGTCTTTATTGTCGTTGTCACAGGTACATCGAAATTAAAAATAGTCCCTGATCAGTGCATTATCCCTAACAATATCAAAATATAAATAAAACAAAATCAATAAATAAAGTACTTAAAGTGCTAATAGGAATAGTATTAGCAAACATTCACATACATGCCTGCATACTGACTACTCCTGGACCGGCTGGCTGAGAGGAGTTGAAGTTACAGGTAAATGTTTGTTTCTTCACAGCTTCAATAATCAGTCATCAGTACATCAGCACAGAGACAGCATCTCCATCAGTATGGAGGGTCTCAGGTGCCAAATTTAATCATCTTGTAAAATTAAAATATGACAGAAAAAGGTAAAGTATAAAATACTTTACATTCAATAGTCAACTAGTCGAAAGGAGCCAGCTGAGGCGGTTCGGGCATCTGACAAGGATGCCTCCTGGGCGCCTCCTGGGTGAGGCCCCAAAGAACCATCAAGAAATGGTTCTTTAGGGGACCTTTAATGGTTTTTCAAAGAACCTTTTTAAAAATGGTTCTTTAAAGAACCCTTTTAAATCTTTCAAAATAAAATGTATCATAAATTGAATTTGAGCAGGGTAAAATAAATACGAGCACATAGACATATTAATGGTTTATTGTCGTTTTGTAGTTACCAAAAGACAAAAAGGCATTTTAACCCTCAGCACAGCATCACTACTAATACATGTCACATATTAGTGTTTTAAACAGTAATAATTAAATATATTTGCTATACTATAAATAAATATATATAAATACTACATCTACAGATAACACAACAATTAATACATTTATTGTTTAATTAATAAAACATCAGAAAGTGATAAAAACACATTAGAAATAGCAATAGCTTCATAACAAACCAATAAATCAACACATTTTCATCAGCAGATGTTTGCATGTTCAGTAAAAATATTTCAACAACAAGTTTATGATTAAAATGATCAATGAACTTCAGCGTTATGTAAGGTAAGTTTCATGTTGTACTCATGGTCCTTTTTTAGTCCAGTTTAGGACAATGTCTCTGATGTATGTATCATATCAAATATGTGTCAGTAGTAATACGATGGCACCTGTCCAAGATGGCGGCCAACCAAACCGGTTTGACAACCGGTTTGACCGGTTTCGTGCGTGTGCGCATGCGCGTTCAGTAATACGATGGCACTAGTCCAAGATGGCGGCCAACCAAACCGATTTGACCGGTTTCGTGGGTGTGCGCATGCGCGTTCAGGTGTGGAAATACCACAGGGGATCAGAGGGGTTATATGAGTTTATGTGTTTTTAACGGGGTTTTAATTTAATCAAACCATAGGGTTTTTAATTAAACTATTTTTATCACTTAGGTGTATCGCAACATTCAGTTATGCATGTGTTCTTAAAAGCAATTCTTTGTTTCTTGTTTCATTCTTGGCGGAGTGGAAGCTGTTTTGGTTCACAGTGCGCCTTAACAAAGAGGGTGTGCTCTAGTCAAAAGTGTTGGTAATAGTGTTTTAATCACACTAATTTTCTAAATCTGACAATGTCTCAGCTTGCAGTGAGGCATGCATTTTATTTTATAAATGGCACAAATGGGAATTTCTTCTGAATGGGTGATGTCAGCATGTTCACAAGCGTTTCATTTAATCAAACCCCTAGTTTTAATTTAACTAGTTTTTACACATCTACTGGGGTTTCTTTCCAGGGTTGATGCGATCATTTTATTTAAAAATCGGGATTTCGGAATGTTGAACTAAGAGTGAGACAAAGCCAGCCAGCTAGTTTTTAACACAGTAAATGTTACAAATAGCATTCAGTCCTTTAGAAAATAAATGCTATAAGCAGCCAGTATCGCTCTTTTCAAACTAATCGTCTTTTAAATACACTCATTTTGTGATTCCGGTGTCACACCTTGCACCGATGCAAGCATTTTATTTATTTAAAAACGGATCAAACGGGCCATTTCTTCTGTAAGGGGTTTCATGGTTTCAGAGTAGTTTTTAACACAACAGATAGTCACAAATAACATTCAGCCCTTTAGAAAATAAACGCTACAGTGATACTTCTAAAACCAGTCGCCCAGACCCGCTCCAACTTTTCAACAGCTGGCTAATTGTTTGAATTTGTTCAGGATTGTAAAAGCCCACCGTGGGTATCACTAGTTGAGAGTACCATGCGAACAAGGGCCCAGCCTATTGTTTAAAGTGGCCGGTATTGGCTCTTTTTGTAATTCCTCGACAAGGTAAATGGGGCAGGTGTACCAGTCGGGTGGCGACCCCGCCTATTGTCTGAAGTATCGGCTCCTTTGTAATTCCTTGAGAAGACAAAAGCCCTGAAGGGTCTCATTTAAATTGATTGGAGACATACCTTTTCTTTTTGGAAACACCCACCCTATATAAAAAAAACACGCTCAGAGCCCGAAACCCTGCGCCATTTACGCCTCAAGATTCGCTGCAGAGCACACCATTTTCTTTGCGATCATCAACACTAACATCGTTCTTTATAACATGGCCATCGTAAACGGTAAGTAAAACAAAACCTATTATTGGATTTTTAAAAAGTGTTATGTTAACATATTATAGGATATTCAAACTATTTTTTTTCCCTAAAACAAAAGCTTAATTTTTAGGAGTTCGGGAGAACGGCCCAGGGCCCTTTTCTTTAGAAACGGGCGCTTTTACAGCTGGAACTAGTCCTCTAACAGGCACAAGGTGTGTACAGCATTACTGGATTTTTAAACGTATGTATGTTTTAAACTAGCGATTGTTTTAAATTATGTAATAACGTTTTTGTTTGTTCCAGGGTTAACAAACTGAGCAGGAAAACATTCAGACACCGCGACCACAGAGCCCAACCTTACATCAGGTGTGTATACAACGGGATGTATAGTTGTGTATTATTTTTTCAAAAGAAAAAAAAATTAAAAAGAGGTTTAAACAATTACAAATGTTCTAAACTGACCGTTTTACACCTACAGAGCCACGCCAGAGAACCGTGTGTGTGGAGGAGCAGGACCATCCCGAATAACGCACACTACAAGGTAAGCATAGGCATATATAAATTAGATAAAAAGAGAGAGAGAGGGAGACACGCTTATTCAGTTTGAAATGGGTACATGTATAAAATGTTTTAACACATGTCTATCTATCTTCACAGACTGCAGAACAGCACCCCTCCTCATAATGATCAGGACACCGTACGATTCCAGACGTTTTTGGAATGTTTAAGCAGTATCGACCTCCCAGAACAACAAAAACCTGGAGCTTTGTGCAACAGTGGAGAGTCAGAACAGATCTTCATCAGCGAACCTGCAACACCCCCGAGTGAGTGGCTACCTCGCGATTTCTCTGATGTTTTTGAGTACAGTATATCAGATTTTGATCTAGTTCATATACCCACCACCCCAGAATGTGACAGAAATAGCATTGATTCACACATAGATTTCGAAGAAGGCGGCATAACAGACTCTCAAATATCACCGGCGTATGATGCTTACATGAAGCTTCCAGACGCTCAGCCTGCTGAACAGAGTCATATAGCTTCAATAGCTGATAAATTATGTTTGATTGAAGCTAGACTCAATCAATACCACCAAGAAGCACAGGTACAAAGGCAACAGTTTACCAAATCCATAAACAAAGTGTGTAGTACATTAGACAACATCTGCTATGTTCTATTTAAACCCAGATTCCTTTTATAGTTTGCAGTGAAATTTCTTAAACCATTGTTTAATGGGACAGAAGTACAAGTCACTCTTTACTAACACACTGTAGATAAGTTTATTGCTGAACGACACAGCTAGCAGTCCCACACACTCTTTAGATTTTTGAAGTTTTGTGTGTGATGGTTTTGCCTCTCACACCTTACCCCTTTCTCCCAGTATCACAACAGTATGACTCCCAAAGTACGACTCAGTAAACAAACAAGGACTCTGAACTCAGAACAGAAAGATACAGTTGAAAGATTAGTGATATCTTTTATGATGCGTAATAAACTACACCCTCTTCTTCTCTGTATTTATGTTGTTTGTGTGCGTGCGTGCGTGCGTGTGTGTGTGTGAATGCCTTAGAAGTCAAAGTATACATTAGCCATACTTACAAAAACATTTTTAATTTCATTTAGAACTGAGATTCTAAGTTGTAAGCAGAAATCGTATGCTCAACCAGGAGTATGTTTCCCCACTTTCACAATGCTGAGGCATCAAATCCATGATCCAACAGATGGTTTGTCACATGTGGGCGAGAAGGGCAAGCCAACCCTTACTTACACAACCTCACACACTATAGATTTTTAAAGCTCTTGTGTACAACGGTTTAGCTAAAGATATAACTTCTACTTTTGATAAAGATCACTCCCTCTGCATATTTCTTAAGAAATGAAGTGTCTTTACTGGGATATTTATTGTCAAACTATGCGATTTTCCAAATGTGTGTGGAGTAAAATGTTGTGACCAAGAATCATTCAGGATTAACAACACAAACTGTTTTGATAGCAGAAACAGTCTGTCTTATAGTTCCCATACTTTACCGCTAGTTTTACAAACACATTCTTCTTCATATCGGTTTAATTGGTTTTTTATGAAACTGATTTTTAATAGTACAACCAAGGTCTAACTTTTCCTAGCTCCCCAGTATAAATGCAAGAATTTTGCAGACTTTATTGAAACTGTCACAATTTAACACTCAATGCCATAAACAGAGTTGATCCATGTTTCTATGGACAGTGTTTCATACATCAACAGCTCTGAAAATCACTTTTAAAGTAATGTAGAACATGATCTCTCTCACTCTCAGCGTCTCTAAAAAACCCAGCAAACTGACAATCACCTCTAAACAAGGGGTCAGTTTATAGGCTTTTTGTTTGTTTGTTTGTTTTGTTTTTTATCAGCCGCAACACCATGTAATGCATGGATGTTAGACTCTTTCACCAGACCATGTTGCTAGCCCAACCACCAGGCTCAGGGTCTCTGAACTCTAACCCTGGCCCTGGCTGCCAAATGTGCCTCTGACCCTCTTGTGCCTGTTCACCACCAGACTAAGTTTGTACTCTCACCTACTAACATTATTTTATTACAGGGCAATATTCAGCTAGGTTACTACTTTGACTTTCTTACTTTGAGCACATTTCCGAGCCCATACATTATCAAACTTTTACTTGAGTATTTCTGACACCAGCTATACTTTTACTTAAGTAAAAAAAAAAATGCACAAAGTAAACTGTCCTCCTCCTCAGTGTGACGCAGGGGTGCAGAGTCCATCCTGACTAATGTATAATCTGACTTCTAAGGTACGCACGCCAAGGCCTAGAAGACAAGGGGACAGTTTACTTTGTGCTATAAAAACACAAACCTTAATCTTTGATCTTCCAATTTTATCTTTCTGTTCTGGTTTTAGAGTCTCTGTTTATTGAGTCGTACTTTGGGAATCACCCTGTTGTGAGACAAGGGTACGCTGGGAGAGAATATGGCATTATACAAGCAGAGTGTTTTGGCCGTTTCTGTAGATCTAAGAAATACACCTGTTATTGGTTATGAAAAAGAGTTAGCTGTGGTGCAGGTTTAATTTATAATTGTTGCATGAACTGTTAAAGAATTAAAGACAGCTTTACACCGATAGTGCAGGCATTTTTTTTTTTACTTAAGTAAAAGTATAGCTGGTGTCAGAAATACTCAAGTAAAAGTTTGATAATGTATGGGCTCGGAAATGTGCTCAAAGTAAGAAAGTCAAAGTAGTAACCTAGCTGAATATTGCCCTGTAATAAAATAATGTTAGTAGGTGAGACTACAAACTTAGTCTGGTGGTGAACAGGCACAAGAGGGTCAGAGGCACATTTGGCAGCCAGGGCCAGGGTTAGAGTTCAGAGACCCTGAGCCTGGTGGTTGGGCTAGCAACATGGTCTGGTGAAAGAGTCTAACATCCATGCATTACATGGTGTTGCGGCTGATAAAAAACAAAACAAACAAACAAACAAAAAGCCTATAAACTGACCCCTTGTTTAGAGGTGATTGTCAGTTTGCTGGGTTTTTTAGAGACGCTGAGAGTGAGAGAGATCATGTTCTACATTACTTTAAAAGTGATTTTCAGAGCTGTTGATGTATGAAACACTGTCCATAGAAACATGGATCAACTCTGTTTATGGCATTGAGTGTTAAATTGTGACAGTTTCAATAAAGTCTGCAAAATTCTTGCATTTATACTGGGGAGCTAGGAAAAGTTAGACCTTGGTTGTACTATTAAAAATCAGTTTCATAAAAAACCAATTAAACCGATATGAAGAAGAATGTGTTTGTAAAACTAGCGGTAAAGTATGGGAACTATAAGACAGACTGTTTCTGCTATCAAAACAGTTTGTGTTGTTAATCCTGAATGATTCTTGGTCACAACATTTTACTCCACACACATTTGGAAAATCGCATAGTTTGACAATAAATATCCCAGTAAAGACACTTCATTTCTTAAGAAATATGCAGAGGGAGTGATCTTTATCAAAAGTAGAAGTTATATCTTTAGCTAAACCGTTGTACACAAGAGCTTTAAAAATCTATAGTGTGTGAGGTTGTGTAAGTAAGGGTTGGCTTGCCCTTCTCGCCCACATGTGACAAACCATCTGTTGGATCATGGATTTGATGCCTCAGCATTGTGAAAGTGGGGAAACATACTCCTGGTTGAGCATACGATTTCTGCTTACAACTTAGAATCTCAGTTCTAAATGAAATTAAAAATGTTTTTGTAAGTATGGCTAATGTATACTTTGACTTCTAAGGCATTCACACACACACACGCACGCACGCACGCACACAAACAACATAAATACAGAGAAGAAGAGGGTGTAGTTTATTACGCATCATAAAAGATATCACTAATCTTTCAACTGTATCTTTCTGTTCTGAGTTCAGAGTCCTTGTTTGTTTACTGAGTCGTACTTTGGGAGTCATACTGTTGTGATACTGGGAGAAAGGGGTAAGGTGTGAGAGGCAAAACCATCACACACAAAACTTCAAAAATCTAAAGAGTGTGTGGGACTGCTAGCTGTGTCGTTCAGCAATAAACTTATCTACAGTGTGTTAGTAAAGAGTGACTTGTACTTCTGTCCCATTAAACAATGGTTTAAGAAATTTCACTGCAAACTATAAAAGGAATCTGGGTTTAAATAGAACATAGCAGATGTTGTCTAATGTACTACACACTTTGTTTATGAGTTTGGTAAACTGTTGCCTTTGTACCTGTGCTTCTTGGTGGTATTGATTGAGTCTAGCTTCAATCAAACATAATTTATCAGCTATTGAAGCTATATGACTCTGTTCAGCAGGCTGAGCGTCTGGAAGCTTCATGTAAGCATCATACGCCGCTGATATTTGAGAGTCTGTTATGCCGCCTTCTTCGAAATCTATGTGTGAATCAATGCTATTTCTGTCACATTCTGGGGTGGTGGGTATATGAACTAGATCAAAATCTGATATACTGTACTCAAAAACATCAGAGAAATCGCGAGGTAGCCACTCACTCGGGGGTGTTGCAGGTTCGCTGATGAAGATCTGTTCTGACTCTCCACTGTTGCACAAAGCTCCAGGTTTTTGTTGTTCTGGGAGGTCGATACTGCTTAAACATTCCAAAAACGTCTGGAATCGTACGGTGTCCTGATCATTATGAGGAGGGGTGCTGTTCTGCAGTCTGTGAAGATAGATAGACATGTGTTAAAACATTTTATACATGTACCCATTTCAAACTGAATAAGCGTGTCTCCCTCTCTCTCTCTTTTTATCTAATTTATATATGCCTATGCTTACCTTGTAGTGTGCGTTATTCGGGATGGTCCTGCTCCTCCACACACACGGTTCTCTGGCGTGGCTCTGTAGGTGTAAAACGGTCAGTTTAGAACATTTGTAATTGTTTAAACCTCTTTTTAATTTTTTTTTCTTTTGAAAAAATAATACACAACTATACATCCCGTTGTATACACACCTGATGTAAGGTTGGGCTCTGTGGTCGCGGTGTCTGAATGTTTTCCTGCTCAGTTTGTTAACCCTGGAACAAACAAAAACGTTATTACATAATTTAAAACAATCGCTAGTTTAAAACATACATACGTTTAAAAATCCAGTAATGCTGTACACACCTTGTGCCTGTTAGAGGACTAGTTCCAGCTGTAAAAGCGCCCGTTTCTAAAGAAAAGGGTCCTGGGCCGTTCTCCCGAACTCCTAAAAATTAAGCTTTTGTTTTAGGGAAAAAAAATAGTTTGAATATCCTATAATATGTTAACATAACACTTTTTAAAAATCCAATAATAGGTTTTGTTTTACTTACCGTTTACGATGGCCATGTTATAAAGAACGATGTTAGTGTTGATGATCGCAAAGAAAATGGTGTGCTCTGCAGCGAATCTTGAGGCGTAAATGGCGCAGGGTTTCGGGCTCTGAGCGTGTTTTTTTTATATAGGGTGGGTGTTTCCAAAAAGAAAAGGTATGTCTCCAATCAATTTAAATGAGACCCTTCAGGGCTTTTGTCTTCTCAAGGAATTACAAAGGAGCCGATACTTCAGACAATAGGCGGGGTCGCCACCCGACTGGTACACCTGCCCCATTTACCTTGTCGAGGAATTACAAAAAGAGCCAATACCGGCCACTTTAAACAATAGGCTGGGCCCTTGTTCGCATGGTACTCTCAACTAGTGATACCCACGGTGGGCTTTTACAATCCTGAACAAATTCAAACAATTAGCCAGCTGTTGAAAAGTTGGAGCGGGTCTGGGCGACTGGTTTTAGAAGTATCACTGTAGCGTTTATTTTCTAAAGGGCTGAATGTTATTTGTGACTATCTGTTGTGTTAAAAACTACTCTGAAACCATGAAACCCCTTACAGAAGAAATGGCCCGTTTGATCCGTTTTTAAATAAATAAAATGCTTGCATCGGTGCAAGGTGTGACACCGGAATCACAAAATGAGTGTATTTAAAAGACGATTAGTTTGAAAAGAGCGATACTGGCTGCTTATAGCATTTATTTTCTAAAGGACTGAATGCTATTTGTGACATTTACTGTGTTAAAAACTAGCTGGCTGGCTTTGTCTCACTCTTAGTTCAACATTCCGAAATCCCGATTTTTAAATAAAATGATCGCATCAACCCTGGAAAGAAACCCCAGTAGATGTGTAAAAACTAGTTAAATTAAAACTAGGGGTTTGATTAAATGAAACGCTTGTGAACATGCTGACATCACCCATTCAGAAGAAATTCCCATTTGTGCCATTTATAAAATAAAATGCATGCCTCACTGCAAGCTGAGACATTGTCAGATTTAGAAAATTAGTGTGATTAAAACACTATTACCAACACTTTTGACTAGAGCACCCCCTCTTTGTTAAGGCGCACTGTGAACCAAAACAGCTTCCACTCCGCCAAGAATGAAACAAGAAACAAAGAATTGCTTTTAAGAACACATGCATAACTGAATGTTGCGATACACCTAAGTGATAAAAATAGTTTAATTAAAAACCCTATGGTTTGATTAAATTAAAACCCCGTTAAAAACACATAAACTCATATAACCCCTCTGATCCCCTGTGGTATTTCCACACCTGAACGCGCATGCGCACACCCACGAAACCGGTCAAACCGGTTGTCAAACCGGTTTGGTTGGCCGCCATCTTGGACAGGTGCCATCGTATTACTACTTGTGTCATATCAAAACAACCCCACACCTGCAGTTGTTTCAGTTTTTCACAGGTGTTTCCTGTCAGCTGGTCAACCTCACTCAGGGGGACATCCATATTAGCCAACCAAATGACAAGCTCCTCCCTTTGTGCTTCAAATCCCTCCCACTCTGAGACAAGGAGCTGAGAGAGAGAGAAAAGAGTCAATTATAAAGAAGAGAGAAAAGTGAAACCCTCCTCAGGTCTGACTTGCATACCTGCAGTTGACCTGCAATGGACTCCAGTTTGGCGTTCACGTCATCCCTCGTCTGAGGACACCCAGCAGCCAAGTCTGCAGGGTGTCCTGGAAGAGCAGGGTTAATGTTCAACTCCTCCTGGTCAGGCTCTCCAGCTGGATGATCCGAGGTCTCCCCTCACGCCACTGCCTCTGAACACAGAAACACAAACTGCATCTGAAGCAGGGGGTGCAGATTTTTTTGCTATTCTTTTCTAAATCCAGGCTTGATCACGTGGAGGTATTTGGAAAACTGTTTTGGCCAGTGGACGACTGTTGTCTTGCAGAAAGTTAAATCAAATGTATGTGATACACAATCAATTCACAAGAACACATTGTAAAAAATAAGTCCAGTTCTTGCCTGATTTCAAGTGAATTCTGCATCAAAACGGAGACAGAATTAAAACGAGTGTTTGCAGCAAATGTGAGCACAAAGCCTCACTTTGTACAAGCCTGCTGTTACAGTTCTCCTCTATGCAGACGACTTTACTGTTTCCAAGGCACAACTTGGACCTGCTGTACAAATCTTATGGATACACACTAAATGAAACAGTAGTGTGCACGACTCCAGATTCTGACCCCTCATCCTAATAGGGTCCCAACATAGCAACAGAAATAAAGCAAATGTTGAGGCTTCAAAATACAAAGTACAATACAAATACAACTCCTGGGATATATCCCAGGATTCATTGCGGGTCATAGAGAAGATTTGTTTCTGATAACAATGGTGGTCGAAGCAGGAGAGGAAAACACTTTCAAATGTAAGTATATGAACATCTGGTGGTACAAAAGTTAAATTGTTATAGCGGTTGTGTTGTTAAGCTTTGGGCATCTGCAGAGACATGCTTCTTTTATTTAAATAACCCTAAACCAGCTTGTACCGCGGGTCCCGCGATTTTTCATGTACTGCTGCTTACATACAGCTAATTTTGATTTTTTTAAATTAATCTTCATGGTGACATGTTGTGGGGAACAAAGACCAAACAGTCATTTTATTAAAATGAGGAGAAAACGATCACCTCTTCACTGGGTGCAGGATTGGGCCCCTGTGGCGTGGAGGTACAAGAATGAATCCGTTTACAGTTTATTCATATGAGTGCGGTTTTATTAACCCTCATGCTGCACAGCAGCGGTCCCCAACCTTTTTAATGTCAGACAGGGAGCGGCCTTTAAGGTGTTGCGGATAAATACAACAAAATAAATGATACGACCAAGAAAAAACGGGTCTTTGGTAAATATAATAATAAACTTGAATTAACTGTGTCATTGTGTAACTTCATTAGCAGCTTCCTCCTGAAAATGCGCCAACGTTGAGAGTAACATCCTCCTCTCTGCCCCTTAATGCGCCCTGGTCGCTATGGTAACGTGTATTTCTTTCAAAATAAGAGCCTAACCCTAATAATAACTAATAACCCTAACCCTCTCCTTGCTCAGGGGTACCTCAGGGTAGCTGTTCAGGGGATTGGAGCCTCCGACTTTCCAATCATCCCTGCCCCGTCATTATATAGTTCATACTACTAACAGCAGCATCACATTCTTGATACCACATTACAGCCACAACACCTTGTCATAGCAACACTAACTAAACCATACACAGTAAATGTATTTACCTTCTCTAGTTCTGAACTAAATATGTTTGAGCTTGGTAGCAGTCATCCTGTTTTGTTATTTACTGTCCAACTAAATAACTCCAAAATATGTTATATATATAAAGGTTTTCATTGTTGGTGATATTAATGTATATTGTGCTACTAAACCAGTGGAGAAGGATGTTTTCAAACCTGCTCTATGCTTTCAACCTCTTGCAGTCTGTCACCAAACTCATTTTAAACTGACTTACTTTGATCTGACGTGGGCCGGACCAGTAAAACTGCCCTTTCTGTTAGTGTAACAAAGTCTAACTATGCATTTAATCTGTGGGATAAATTCATATAAGAAGAATAAGAAGTGTAATTTTAAAATGTCTCAGTTTGTCTACACAGTAAAGAAATGCTGCTGTAGTGTCAGCATGACTGTTTGGTCCTAAACTGTAAGAAAAAGATCGATTGTAAAAGAGAGAGAGAATATATGGTATACTGGATAGTTTAAAGAAAACAGGAAGTTTTCCATTATTTATTTGTTTAACTATTGCCTAATTATTTATGTTTGACACCCCTGACTTAGAAGAATAGTATTCACGGCAAATCGCGGGCTGATGTTGCGTGCAAGTTTTTAAAGAGTTCCGTTTAAGAAGTTGTTTTATTTTGAAGGAGCTATTGTGTTTCCGGTCCTGTGGGGACGCGGACCACAGTGAAGAGCGTCGCACTAGCGCAGAGAGGTCTGTGTCGGACCCGTAAGATGAGCAGGTGAGTCCAACAGTGACCGGGACTGACCGGGACCAGCGCTGGTCCGGGCGGTCCTGGCGCTGCAGCTGCGGTTGTTACCGGTCCGGGTTTGTTAATGTCATACAGGTGCGCGCTGACAGGGAAACATGTAAAGTACTCAGATTCCAGAGCATAACCTGTAACCTACTGGATTACAGAGGTGGTTTAAAGTAGTTTGAACGGAGCTGCCTCCTCCAGAGAGGACAGAGTTCAGAAGGGTCTCGCCTCATATTTAGCGCTCTGAGAGTGAGGACAGCAGCAGGAAAGCTCACCTTATCTTTTCACTGCGACTGTCACCGTTTTACCTGAGGGCCCGTGTGCACCAGTTCGTCCTGTTCTGCAGGTTGATTTGAAACGGGGAGTGCAAACCAACGGCAGAGACTGCATACCTGCACGCTGAAGGCTGACTGCACGGGGAGGTGGGGGCCGCTGCTCCATAACAACTAAAATGAAGAACGAGTGCACTTATGTGTGTTTGTGCTTGAACTCACACACTCAGGTGTGACACAGGACTGTGATTATACTGCTCTTCATCACTCTGACCTCTGTGTGTCCTCAGGGGGAGGAATGGCTCAGTCTCCAGATCCTGATCTCAACATCGTCCTGATGGGACGCAGCGGAGTGGGAAAGAGCGCTTCTGGTAACACGATTTTAGGACGAGCAGCGTTTAGGTTGAGTGGAGGGTGGGGACCGATGACGATGGGAATCCAAGAGGAAACAGGAACCGTTTTAGGACAGGTGATCCAAGTGATCGACACTCCAGGAATTGTAAGCTCAAAAGAGGAACTGAAAACCTTCTGCCAGGGTCTCCTGCGGTCCTCCACCCCTCTGCTGTTCCTGGTGCTGGTTACGACTGATCGTTTCACGGATGAGGAAGAGGAGGCTGTGCAGGCAGCCATCACAGTCCTTGGCGATGAAGGTCTGGCAAACAGCTTCCTGCTCTTCACAGGTGGAGATGAGCTGGACATGTCACTGCAGGATCTCATCAGCCAGTCTAAGAGAAGCCCGCTCCAAGACGTCATTAAGAAGTTCGGGGACAGGTATCATCTGTTCAACAATAAAGAGCCTCAAGACGAGGGGCAAGTGAGAGAGCTGCTGAAGGAGGCTAAACGCCACAGGACCCGCGAGCTGCTGAGATTCAAAGCAGAAGGTACGTTAGAAACAAGCCCAGGCTCTCCTCAGGTGAGGCAGGCAGACAGGTGAGAGTTCAGGTCAGTCATCCTGACCTCTGACCTGTCAGGTGGATCACTGTTAGACAGAAGCAGTGAATCTATAAGAACGGTTCACATTTAGTCCGTTCAGTTTTGGACACATCAGTGTCGTCACCTCAGTATGAGGAGTAATAATCATAACATCAGTACGAGCCCCACGTTTGCCCTCAGAGGGCGTCGTGCTCTCAGCCACGAGGCTGTCGCTGCGTCAGGCTGTCGCTGTGTGGAGTAATGAGGAGACTGATTGTGAGGCAGCAGCAGTGTGAGTGCAGACAGGCTGTTTACCTGTCACTGCTCTTCATCATGTTCCTTCTGTCTGTTCTGGTCCAGGTGTCTCCATCGTCCTGCTGGGAAACACCGCTGTGGGCAAAAGCGCTTCTGCAAACACCATCATAGGCCGAGCGGCGTTTGAGTCGAGGGCTTCCCTCAAAGCGGTGACGACAGGAATCGGAGAGGAAACGGGACAGAGGTTTGGGAAGCTGATCACAGTGATCGACACTCCGGGACTTTTAGGATCAGAGGAGCTGATTGAAAAGTACTACCTGGGCCTGCCCCGCTCCTCCACACCTGTTCTGTCTCTGGTGGTGGTCAGAGTCGGTCGGTTCACCGAGGAGGACCGGCGCGCCGTGGAGACAGCGATCAGAGTCCTCGGGCCTCGGCGGTTTGAGAACAGCTACCTGCTGTTCACAGGAGGAGACGCCTTAAAGGACAAAAGTCTGCAGGACTTTGTTTCTGAAGATGAAGCAGGTCCTCTCCATCAGGTGGTGCAGAGGTTCGCAGGGAGGACTCACCTGTTCAACAATGAAGGAGGAGGACGAAAGCAGGTCAGAGAGCTGCTGCAGAAAGCAGGTAACCTTCACAGCTTCCTGTCTGCCCACAGCAGCTCATTTAAACCCTGTGATAACCTTCATATGCTTCTACACCGAGCCTGCATGCTGCGTTCAGGGGAACTAAGACAGGAAAACCTCGAGTGTCCCAGCTTTCCTCAGGACCCTGAACGCAGCATGTATTTATCTGTTAAAGAAGTCCCAAAAATCCACATGTCACATGACCCACGTGTGTCAGCATGGATCAGCTGATCCGTGCACACATATTTAATGACTGCACGAAGGAAAAGATGATTTTAGATCCTCAGGAAGTTTGATCGGTGTGTTCAGGGCCGGATGTCCATGTCTGTAACATGATGTTGTGTGTTTGTGTGTAACGCAGCACATACCTGTGACATACAGATGTTAGGTTTCATCTGCACATCAAAGGAAACTCATTTATGACCTCGCTGAGCCTCATTCCTCTGAACTCTGTGCACAAACTAGAGCTGTGTGATATGATGACATGATGAAGGTAAAACATCTCTCGTTTCATATTAGACTCAAACGTTAGAACAGGCTTTTCCCCGCAGCACGCCACGTGATAAATACAAAGAAAATGGCGGCCGTTCCAACATTCACTTCACGCAGGTCGAGCTGATCGAGATTCACTGAATTTACAGAAAATGTAAATTTTGTGATTAATATCGTTGTCGGGACGATAGATGTGTGTCGGGATGTAAGGTTTGGTCATGTCGCACAGCTCCAGCACAAACACACCCTCACATGTAATTATTCACTGAGCTGCTCCTGCCTGAAGCTCCACGTTAGCTTGGACGGGGTTTCTCTCACTTCTGCCCTCAGTCAGATTCGTCTGAAGTGACTTTTCTACCTAAAGCTCAAAGAAACCCTGAAATCTGAGCTAAGATTCACTCCAGCTCACATTTTACAGTCTGGGGGATATAATGCTGGTCACTGGTGTCGGTCACTGGTTTCACTCACTGCTCCTCTTTAGACTCGGCTGAACGCTCTGCTGTGTCTCTGCTGCTGTCCAGCAGAGGGCGCTTTAAGCTCTCAGCTCCTTCATCATGGCTGCAGTTTAACATCAGCGTGTTTCTCTTCCAGGTGATCGTCTCATGGCGTCTCTCACACTGGTGGACAGGAGAGTCATTCTGATTGGTCTGTCTGGAGGAGGGCGGAGCTCAGCAGGAAACACCATCCTGGGATCGGAGCAGTTCCCGACAGGATGTGGGTTTGAACCGGTCCCAGCTGAGGTGGTCTCTGGGTCAGCAGCAGTGGAGGGCTGTTGGATCACAGTGGTCGACACTCCAGGATTCACAGCCAGAGACTCGGATGAAGATCAGCTGGAAAAACGCCTCGAGATGATTAGACAACAGTCTGATCCAGGACCTCACGCCGTGGTGTTTGTGGTCAGGATAGGCAGGATGTCCAGGGAAGACTCTGCGCTCCTCACCGCTCTCAGAAAAATGTTTTATGATCATCCTAGTAACTTCTCCATGGTGCTCTTCACTCACGGAGATGAGCTGAGAGGTCGGTCCATCGATCAGATGATCCAGTCTAACAGCTGTGTGTCTGCACTGGTCTCCGTGAGTCGTGGCAGATTCTGTGTGTTTGACAATAATCAGAAAGGAAACAGAGAGCAGGTCAGAGAGTTCCTCCGTCATGTAGAGAACATCATCTCAGAGAACGGAGGAGAACACTTGAACCTACGCGTACAGCCTGCGGGAAAGAACTGGCTGAGTGAGGAAAGGGAGGAAATGGAGGAAATGGAGAGAATGCACATGTACAGGCACATGTGCATGGACATGGGCATTGACATGGAGAAGGAGATGGACATAATATGCATGCAGTTCAGGGACATCTTAGAGCAGAGACTCAGGATCACTGTACATATCTGCTGTGGGTGTTTTTGCAGCACAGCCAGCCGTCTGGACAAACTCTTCAGAAAGCTGAATGTCTGACTGTGATTGGTGGATGTTGGAGGCGTCTGAGGAAATAAAAACCTGACTGGACTTGGTCTGCTTCCTGTTCAGGATCAGCAGTTTTCTGAAACACGATTGGCCCTCTGTACTGTAACTTTTACTCCAGTACAGTTTCATAGTACTTGTACTTTGTGTAAAACAAACATAAATACTTCAAACACTTTCCATCTGAATTGTTTGCATTAAGATCAGCTGACACATTAAAGTACAGAGACATGAATGAATCAACACGGTTATTGCCATGGTAACAGGTGTGTATCAGGCTCACATCAGTGATTTAATTTCTCCCTCACTGTGGAGGATCGTCCACCGTCAGCAAATTCAATCTAACTTTATTTAAAAAGCTTCTGTCCTGAAACAAACACGGTCACTGTGATGGGGTTTGTTTGTGACGCTTCCTCTCGTCGTCATTAGTTTCTCTGGTTATTGATCTGCAGCACAGGCTGTTAGCATGTAGCTCATCACAAACAAGAGGAAACCTGATCAGTGATCAATACCATCCAACCAGCAGGAAGTGATGTAGAGGTGAGTCGCTCTGATCCTGCAGTGGCTGACCAGCTGATCACCACAGAAGAAGAGTGAGGATGAGGACGAGCTAAAGCTCTTAGCTCAGGCACAGCTAGCCCGCTAACATACCTGTGTGTGGCGTTAAAGGTCACACAGAGAGCAGTTTAAGCACATGAACCACACACCTGTACTTACGATGCAGGTGGTGGAAAAGATTAAATAATGTTTTATAATTTTCTCCTTATTCGTGCAGATAAAATAACAAAGACGCTCACACTGTCCTGCCCTGTTCACACCTGTTTGTGACGAATCAGGAATTGTATGAATACTTTTTGTCCTCTGTTGCTTAATTTCTGACAGTATGTCAAAAAAGACATTTGACAGATGTTAGAGCTGCTCCTTTATATAATGGACTAAAGTCACAGAGAATCTGATAAATCTGTAAAGAAAGAAAAAAACAATAACAGCTGCATGGATGAAAAATATCCCAGGATAAAGGAGTGGAAAAATTACCACAGGACTACAAAACGGACAGATTTCTGTTTGAATGGTCACCAGTGATAAAAACAATGTTCTGGATTTAACAGGAAGCCAAAACAGGAGAAATCTGCTCTCTCTTTCTAGTCCCTGTCAGGACTCTTGCTGCAGCATTTTGGATTAGCTGAAGGCTTTTCAGGGAGTTTTTAGGACTTCCTGATAATAATGAATTACAGTCGTCCAGCCTGGAAGTAATAAATGCATGAACTAGTTTTTCAGCGTCACTCTGAGACAGGATATTTCTAATTTTAGAGATGTTGCGCAAATGGAAGAAAGCAGTCTTACATATTTGTTTAATATGTGCGTTGAAGGACATGTCCTGGTCAAAAATGACTCCAAGGTTCCTCACAGCGTTACTGGAGGCCAAGGTAATGCCATCCAGAGTAAGAATCTGCTTAGATACCATATTTCTAAGATGTTCAGGGCCGAGTACAATAACCTCAGTTTGATCTGAATTAAGAAGCAGAAAGTTAGCGGCCATCCAGGTCTTTATGTCTTTAAGACATTCCTGCAGTTGAACTCATTGGTGTGTGTTATCTGGCTTCATGGACAGATAGAGCTGGTTTCAGTTCACTTTGTCACAGGAGACTTTCCACAGACACACAGAGAGAAACTCAAATGACAGCAGAAACGTGTGTGTGTGTTCTCAGGTCATGGATCCAGATCTCACCATCGTCCTCCTCGGTAGAACCGGAGTGGGTAAAAGTGCTTCAGCGAACACTATTTTAGGACGAGCAGCGTTCGAGTCAAAGACTTCCTTCAAAGCGGTGACGACAGGAATCAGCGAGGAAACGGGACGAGTGTTTGGGAAGCTGTGGTGGACACGCCGGGAGTTTAAGGTTGGGGTATCAGCTGAGAAAGCTCTGTGGGGACGTCCTTTGGTTCCTCAGACCTCGCCTGTTCCTGCTGGTGCTGAGCGTCGGTCGGTGGGGTTTATAACAGAAAAGCTGTAAAATAATAAAATCCTGTGAAAGTTCCTAAATGTTTGGCCTCATTTACATTTTCCAAAGATGTCCAGTGGGCCGGGTGGGGGTCTTTGACAAGCCAGTTGTGGCCCCCAGGCCTGATGTTGGACACCCCTGTGCAGACCAAAGATCATTCAGTGCTGAGAGCAGCTGCTGCTCCATCAGCAGGAAGCTCTGACATCAGCTCTCACAATAAAAAACATTATTATAACGGATGTTCGTACAACATATTATCATGTTATTACAATATTGTAATAACATGATAATATGTACAAACATGAAACCATATGTTAGAACGATAAAGGTTTCATGTTATAATGTGATACAGCTCTATGCTTCCGTAACAGTCCACTTACTAACACTTTTGTTTTTACGACTCAAGCTTCATGGAGTTCATGTTACTGTTCTGAGTGTAAGTGCAGCTTCACCAGCAGGTGGAGCCACTGCTTCAGACAAACTTGAATATTGTTGTTTAAAAAGTAATAAACACTGTTTTAGGGAGCACTTTGATGAGGTTAATAACTAAAAAACCATGCAGCGCTTGTGACATTTGCATTTCTTCAACCAATCAAAATCTTTCATCAATATAAAAATGCCTCACAGACCCAAACAAAGTCAGGTCCCTGATCCGCACAGGTTCAGGTTTTTGGGGTCCTCACAAGGATAGAAGAACAAGTTCATGTGTTTGTGTCTGTGTGGGTCAGCTGTTGTCCCGTACTGTTGGTGTGAAACCAGATCCAGGACCTTCAGAAAGCTTGGAGGGGAAGGACCGTGCTGCACACGGCAGTCAGAGGGAGGAGATAATGACGGAGTGGAGGAGTGTCTGTCCGAGCTCAGTCTGCTCAGCAGTTAGTCTCAGTGTGTCTGCCTCACAGAGAGCCTCACTGTCAGCATGGAGGAGCGTCGCTGTGGATTATTGATCATCACCTTTCTGCTGCACGTCCACTGTTTGCACTCAGTTTACATCACCCAGAGCACAGGTGAGACTCTCCTCTAATACTTCTCATGCTGCAATACTGACATTGCAGTACTGTTGATTCTATCTGCACACCAGTTACACAGCAGCTGCACTGATGCAGTAACACTCCTGCTCTTCTTCTGTGGTGGTTTCCATTCAGTGCTCTGCGTGCTGACCTTTGAACTGTGCAGTCAAGGTCAAAGTCAAACAGTCCATCAGCACACTGACCAATCACAGAGCGGCTCTCGGTGTGAGGCCCCTCCTCTGCACGTTTTCCCAGTAAATCTCAGTGTTTACGTGTTTCAGACGTTTGGGGAATGTGAGCCATCCAGATC
The DNA here is from genome assembly GCF_057382095.1 of Aulonocara sp. 'chitande type north' Nkhata Bay. NCBI lineage: Eukaryota > Metazoa > Chordata > Actinopteri > Cichliformes > Cichlidae > Aulonocara > Aulonocara sp. 'chitande type north' Nkhata Bay. The sequence goes on from NC_141353.1 coordinate 8,851,756, forward strand.
ATATTTCATCAAATCCTCACTGTGTGTGTGTTTGTGCTCACATTCCTGCTACATGAGGACCAAGCCTTTACACATCACAGTGGGGACACTTCTACAAATTGGGGACCTTCACATGCAGTGAGGTTCAGGAGTGAAGTGTTATTTGAGTCCTCATGAGGACACTCAGTGTGTGTGTGTGTGTGTGTGTGTGTGTGTGTGTGTGTGTGTGTGAGAGAGAGACCTCCATGACCTCAGACAGAGCCCACTCATCCTTCCTCTTCATCAGTGTAGGTACAGCTCACAGACAAACAAAGGTTCATCTTTCTATACGTGTGAGGACCCTCGTCCTGCTCTCTAATCTCCACCAGGACAGAAACGTCCTCACAGAGCTGCTCTCAGAGTAAGACTGTGTCCAGCCTGAGCTGATGTAATCCTGTAGAAACTGTCCTGTGTGGGAGGATCAGAGGTTTTAGTGTTTATTTATTTATTATAACATCTGGATGAAACAGCTGGAGTCATGTTATAAATGATTAGTAATGTCTTTGAAGTAAAACACAGAAACCACAGTCAGCTTTGTACCTGCCCACTGGTTTCATGATCACCATTAAATAATCCTCTGATAACAAAAATTTAAAATATATTTTATTTAAAATGTCTTTGTCTGACTATGTTAAAGACGTGGCCGTGTAAAAAGAAAACACAGCACAGAAGTGTTTCAGGTTATAAACTCATCTACACGCTCTGTGAGAGGCATCCAGTCAGAGTCCAACCACAGGATGCTCTCAGTCTTTGGCTCCGCCTCCTCATATGCTCTGTTGGTACAGTGACCTAACAGGAGCCATGTTATCGGTCACATGATGTCATTAGAAAGGCTCCAACAGCATAAACACGTCTAGAGGCCCAGCTCAGGTGAAGCTAGAAGACCACCTGTCAGAGGCCACGCCCCCAATGATGCAAACATTAAGCCTTAATCAAATCTAAACAGGTTTGAATTATCACTAGAGACTCCAAACATGTTTATTTTAATATGGGAGTCTATGGGACTGACTCAGTGCTGCTCCTGCTGGACGTCAGAGGAACTGCAGGTGTGAGGTTCAGGTGTTGTCGGTCTGAATGTTCAACAGTAACGTGTTTGTTTAAATAACTGAAGGTTTTATTGTCTTCAGTCCTGAAACAGACGCTGCAGGAGTGACTGACTCTTCTTCTTCTTCTGTAGATTCTCTCCATCAGGTTCTGTCGGAGTTCGCCATCATTCGTCCAATCAGGACAGACTCAGAGGGGCGCTTCCTGTCAGGTTCCATCTCAGCTCGCCAGCTACATCGCAGGAAAAGACACGCCCCCTCACCAGAGGACACACCCACTGACTTTAAAGACATACATAAGGGCACACCCTTTTCACAACAGGCTCCGCCCAGTCACGGTTGGTGGGGGCAGAGTCACATGACAGAGGAGGCGGAGCTTTTCTATAATGTGACTGCCTTCGGGAAGGAATTGCACCTACACCTGCATCCCAACTCTCGCCTCGTCGCCCCCACCGCCACCATGGAGTGGGAGGAGTCAGGACAGCACCACTCTCAGCCAATAGAAGACACCGGCTGCTTCTACACGGGAACTGTGTCCAACATGGAGGGTACGTCAGTCGCCATCAGCAACTGTGATGGACTGGTATGTATCACATGACCCAATCGTCTTACAGCTGTTTGATCAGAGCAAAGGTTCCCAATCTCCAGGTCGTGGACCAATCCTGGGTCATGTGAACTTAGTCACAGGGTCCCATGTAATCAGTGCCTGAAGAAGAAACTCTAACACGGTTCCTGCACTGTGACTTAAGTGAGCGGTAGTGTCAGAGCTGCGGGAGGGTCCACAGGTCACTGAGCATCCTCAGCTGACCTGCCAACACCATCACCAGGGTGGAGTTAACGGCGTGACCTCCACCCTGACGAGTTCAGAGGAGATGGGACTGTGGACGTCCTCCTCGTGTCTCCGAGGAGCTGAAACAAAGTCAATGATCGGCTCGTTCAGTGATCACATTCACAGATGTTTCTCCTGACACCATCCTTCAGCTCTCTGCGGGTTTCTTGTTTTCGCTAACATTTAGCTAACGTTTAGCTATCGCCTGGTCGTTATGCCGTAGAGAATCATCAGCACAGCAGGCTGTAGACATGCAGGTGGTTCTTTCTACAGCTCACTCTAAAGAAACAGATTTATTTAATTATCCCACAGAAACTCACTTCAGCACCAGTAGAAAAGAAATAGAAAAAAATAGAAAAAGTAAATGAGTGAATAGCTTCAGCAGTGTATCAAACAGCTTCTCAGGTGTGTTCTTTCTACAGCTCTTCTGCAGTAAAGGTTTGAACGTGTTTGTGGCGTTCTGTTGTGCGGACAGCGCTCGCCTCACCGTCACCGCTGTCTAAGTCAGACGCTCACGTCCTGTTCATCACGGTCCTCTGATGCTGACGGTGGTGAGCTGAGCGAGGCGTGTCTGCAGTCATGGACTGCTGTTACTAAAGTGCTCTGTGACTCAGGCTTTCATGAATAAATATCACACGATTGTTAAACAGTGATGAGGCTCGTCAGCGTGGCGATGGAGCAGTGCTTCAGGTGTTGTAGCTACACGCACACTAAAGCCCGCCCACAGGAACGTCTGCAGGACTTTAATGAGCAAATCAGGCGACCGTCTCAGGTTTCAGTCAAACATGAACATCTGTCACTAACCTGAGACATCACATGAGCCAAAGCATCAGGCGTTTCGTGGGTGACATCAACCAGTGGCTCACCTGAGTCACCTAACAGGCTTCTGTGATCCCACCTGTCAGGTGACTCGAGACATGGACAGGTAAAACACAGACATTGGTTTCAAAGTGACTGTAGGGAGGAAACATATCAGCCCCAGAGGAACGTGTCCCCGAGTCAGGCAGGAGAGTTTTATTTCTTTTGTCCTCTCAGAGACGATTTAAGGATGTAACATCGTCATCGTCATCATCGTCGTTGTCCTGAGCGAGGAAGCTGCAGCTGCTGATGGATGCAGATGTTTCCACAGCTGTCGATGTGTGTGGAGCCTCCTGATTTTCCACATATTGCAGCTGAAAGCTTCAGTTTGAGGCAGGAGGAGCGTCTGATCCAAACATCTACAAAAAAGATTTTAAACAATAAAAGTCACGAATGTGGCTCACAAAACTTTCAAAATAAAAGCTTTTAAGTTCAGCAGGGAGTCAGACAGAAACAGAGAGGACGCTGTAAAACGTGGCGTGCTGAGACCTTCGCTTCGTACAGCGTGGGCCGAGTCACTGAGTGAAGCCAGATGTGGAGGACAGATGTGAGGCGTAGGAGGAGGAATGAGGAAGCTGCAGGGAACAAACTGCAGACTCATCGAGGTGGACACAATAACAGGAACACCTCAGCACTGAAGCTCTGATGGAGTTTACTGCAGGAGCAGTGCATGATGGGAAAAGTCTTACTCGGTTTATGATTTTATATTTCCAGCTCCGGCATGTTTACTGCTGACTCAGAGCACGACTGAGGCTTTAGAGCTGACGCTTCTCACTCAGAGCTGCTAATGATGATGGATGCACAGACCCACAGATCCACAGATGCACAGACCCACAGATGCACAGATCCACAGACCCACCCTGCTAAACATTGGATGTCTGATAGACGTGCAGATCAGACCTTTTGGGTGCTGTTAATAACCCCTTGAAGTGCTTTCCTCTGAGCCTATCCCAGCTGTCATAGGGCGAGAGGCGGGGTACACCCTGGACAGAGAGACAGAGAGACAGACAACCATTCGCGCCCACATTCACACCTATGGGCAATTTGGATTAATCAGTTAACCTGTCCCCACTAACTGCATGTCTTTAGATGGTGGGAGGAAGCCGGAGTACCCGGAGGGAACCCACGCAAACACGGGGAGAACACGCAAACTCCACACAGAAAGACCTGATGGTGGAACTGAACTCAGGACCTTCTTGCTGTGCAGCAACAGTGCTGACCACCGTGCTGCCCCTGAAACTGTGTCACTTACTGAAATGTGCTGAAATATTAAAAATGTTTAAATCCTTGTTGAATGTTAAATATTAAGGGTTAGTATTCAGAAAATGTTGGAATTTCTTTTAAAAGGAGTACGACGTGTTTAATAAATGTAAACGAGTGTTGGCATTATATTTATCAGCGCTGTGTGGAGCAGGCAAAATCTGGACTCTAACTCCAACCTGAGCTTTACTGCTGGAATCCAAGCAAAACAAAACTGGGAGACGGGAAACAAACAAACTGATAGAGAAAGAGAGACATCACAACACAGGACATAAAGACACACACGGGAACAACCACAGGAGGGAACACATCTGAACATGACGGACACCAGACACGAGACTATCAAAGTAAAACAGGAAGTACTGGGAGAACACACAGAGACACAGGCTGACCAAACCAGGAGCAGAGGGAGGAGAGAGAGGGTGAGGGGCGAGATAGGGCGAGGGAGACTGTGAAACAGAAAACTTGGCAACATGAAGACGAACCTGACTTACCCGGGGAAACGCTGAGGGACGGACAGAGACATGAAGAGGACCAGAGACTAAGGAAACAACCTGAACTAGGAATAATGAAATAACTCCAGAGTGTACTAGGAAATATAAACACAGAGAACATGATGATAAATAAACAAGAGTCCGAATCACCACAAACACAAACCCTGGGTCAGCGAGCTGGGAAACCTGGCAATCTATCTTTATCCTGTTTTATTGTGAAAAGCTTTGTAAGAGGAAGTTTGCGGTGGTCTGTATGAACCGGACTATCTGCTCGGTCTTTGTTGATGCTCACATTTTGAAACTGTCTGTGACAGTTCTGTGACACATCCACAGAGCAGCTGCTCACTGTTTTAGCTAAAGAGCTCACGCCATCTTGGAGACGTCCAATGATCTCTCTGCAGTCCTTCACACATGATGTTTCTCTACAGCAAGCCTATTCAAATGGCGGCCCGCGGGCCAAATGCGGCCCAGAAGCAACCTGCGAGTGGCCCTGCCTGTGGTCCTGGCAGAAACACAGAGAAAACGCAAAAAATTAATTCATTAATTTTTAAAAAATTTATTCATTAATTTTTAAAAAATTAAAAAATTAAAAATTCCTACAGTGTAGTGTAGACTTTGAATGCAACACTCCTAGTAGCCTAGCAATATTTAACCCACAATTCACCGAGATGTAAACATATTAAACAATCATCGTAATATATGATGCGACGACAGCATGTCTTTCTCACTCCAAAAGCGCAAAATTGACAATGAACCCTGCCTGGACTGACAAATACTTATTCATTTTACCGCCAAATCCAAATGCCAAACCAATGTGTTTAATTTGCAGTGAGTGTGTTGCTGTACTTACGAAGGCACCACAATGACAAACACCAGATTTTCTACACAAACTTTCCAGAGCAATCTCAGGAGACTTAGACTTAGTTCCTCCTACGCCGGGCGGCGCATCGGGCAGCTAGTGATCTCCATCGATGTCGGTCAGCAGCGACGGCTTCAGCTTCGTCCCAGGCAATGTTGACAGTTCTCAGATCGTCCATGAATGTTCGACGCCATGTGGTCTTTGGTCGGCCTTGCTTTCGCTTGCCAGTGTGTGGACGCCATGTCATGGCAATCTTAGCTGGGCAATGAGGGGGTAGGCGTAAAATATGGCCCGCAAAGCGGAAGCGCCTTTCTGCAACAACATCGGCTAATGGGCGGGTGCCTGCTCTTCGTAGGACCTCATTTGTTATTCGGTCCCGGTAGGAAATTCTCAGGATTCGCCGCAGGACACGTTGTTGAAGCACGTTCAGGTGTTGAATAATTGCACTTGTTGAGCGCCAGGTTTCACTAGCGTAAAGTGCAGTAGGGAAGACGATAGAGTTCAGTAGTCTGATCTTGACCCTGACATTCAGGGAGGTCGAGTTCCAAATAGGTTGGAGACGTCGCAGGACACCAACTGCCTTCCCTACTCTGGCGTCGACATCCCGATCAGAGACCCCGTCATTCGAGATGATGCTGCCAAGATATGTAAAATTCTCCACCTCTTCAGCACGTTGTTGGTTGATCATGACAGGAATGCGGGCACGTGCATAGTCAACTCGGAGTACCTTGGTTTTTTTGGCGCTGATTCTTAATCCAACTTTCGTCGCCTCCCTCTTCAGGGCTGCGGTCAACTTTTGGAGGTCTTCCTGAGTCGAGCCCAGCAGGGCGATGTCATCTGCGAAGTCCAAGTCAGTGAGATTACACGCTTTGTGCCAGGGCACACCGATGCCAGCTTGGTCAACTGATCGTCGCATGATGAAGTCAATTACCAACAGGAAGAGGAAAGGGGACAGCACGCATCCTTGTCGCACGCCAGTATTGATCTCGAAGAAATCTGTGCAGCCGTCATCCGTCCGGACACAGGAGAGGGCTGCAAAAGTACAGTTTAACTGCGAGTTTAATAATCTTACAACCGGAGTTGTACTACCATGGTGAGGGTCCTGTACAGTCCAAGAGAGAGCGGCAGCAGCTTCCCTTCGTGTTTGCTTCTTGGCGAAGAAGAAAAGGCCTTTCACAGATTCTGAAACAGTGAAATACTGCATGCTGGCCGTGGTGGATGCGGTGATAAGTGACGAAAAAATTAAAGTAAGTGTGACATCTGCTATAAAAAACGTACCCCTGTCAGACAGTTCGTAGAGTTGAAGTTCTGGCGTCAGACGAGTTTGAAATGCTGTTAGATGACCTGAGGAAAACTGATGTAATATCTATAGCAGGAGATGGGTTCACAGACAGAACTGATAATGCACAGTTGTGCATATATGTCCGTTTTTTTGGATGGGAAATTGCTCGGCTTGCTACCGTTAGAGCAGGGCTCTAGACTAACTTTTTGCCATGGGCGTACCGGTACGCCTAACTTTAAAAAGTTAGGCCTACCGCCACAAAAGTTAGGCGCACACAAATTTTATAATAATTGATATAATATAATGTGTTTTTCTGGATACACTGTGCTTTTCCAGCATTCAAAGACTGATGACACCGCGTCAGAGCTGGCTATGAATTTCAGAAGGATCAGGCCTTAACAGAAAAGTTAGCAATAGTTCTTTTCCTATTAAATTCAAATTCAAATTCAAATTTTATTTGTCACGTACACAGTCATACACAGTACGATATGTAGTGAAATGCTTGGACAACTGCTCGTGACCTAAAGAAAACAAAAAAGGAAAAGGCTATGAATAAGATAGGAAATAAATATGAAAAATTAAAAAGGGTAAATTTAACTAGGAAGGAATAAAATATAAATTAAGGTTAAAAATGAAATAACTGTACAACACAAATTAGAATGAAGGGTAAATTTAACTGGGAAGAATAAGATAAAGATAAATATATAAATTAAAGTTGAAAATAAAATAACTGTACAACAAAATACACAATATAGAACTATATAAGAATGTATGAAGAAATCTAAATATAAATAAATATATACACAATAACAGCAGCTGTACAAGTATTAACCGGAAATGAAGAATATAGTGACCAGTGTTGTGCAAAACCAAAGTCCAGAAAGTCCAGTGTGTGTGTAAGAACCATATGTGTGGGTCAGTACTGTGTGGTGGTGTGATTGAGAGACCGTATCGCCTGCGGGAAGAAGCTCCTCCTCAGTCTCTCTGTGTTGGTCTTCAGGGAGCGGAATCGCTTTCCTGACCTCAGCAGAGAGAACAGTCTGTTGTTGGGATGGCTGAGGTCCTTCACGATCTTCCTGGCCTTGGTCCAGCACCACCTGCTGTAGATTGAGTGCAGGTCAGGGAGCTCGGAGCGGATGGTGCGCTCAGCTATTACAGCTACATCCACGTCTGTCGTGCCTAGGCTGCTCATAGGGCTGCGTATCATCACTGATTTCTATAATCCACTCGATTCTGGTTTTCAAAGTCCCGATTCGATTCAACTTAGCCTCAGACAGTCAGAAATATTATAATTCTGATCATTTATCAGTACTGACTTCATCAGAATTGTGAACATCACAGCAGATGTCTTTGTGTGAAAGTAACTGAGAATAAAACAGAAAAGCATGAAGGAGATTTTCCTGGTCTGGCTTTTTATAGCAGATAACCTTAAAAATATTCTACAATGTTCTGCATATAAAGTTTAAATTTCTTCAGTATTGAACAACAGAAAAAATAGGCTTTCTTGTCCGAGGTCATTTAAGTGAAGAAAGAAAAAGACAGCAGCCACAGCGCTGTAAACAGCGGTAGACTGGTGGGTAATAAGCCAATGAATAATACAGAAAACAGAGATTGGAGACGGAAACTGTTCTTGAAGTACAGAGAGAGAGAGAGAGAGCTGTGCATGGATGTGATTTTAATAGTCGTGGAAGCAAAACAGCAAAATTCATGACGACATTGATCAAATGTGAAGCGCAGTTTGCTGCTTCTTTTGCTGCTTCTTTTGCTGCTTCTTTTGCTGCTGGCTCGGTGGATTTTGGTTGGAGAGACAAAACCTGCAGCTCAGAATCAGCGCAAAAAGACGTAATCACAGCGCGGACCAGACGCATCAGGATCGCTGAGCTCCGACAGCGTGTCCGTCTGCGGGCCGGCGGGTGAGAAAGCCGAGAAAGACGAAGCTGATTCTGATGCGTCGGTCTGTGTTTACGTCTTTGTGTGGAGTCCGTGTACCTGCTCTCATCTGCTGTTTGGTTGTTGTTGAAATGGTTTTGTGAGCTTTAATCTGAGAATCTGGTGTTTCTGGCAAAACAGTTATATTTAAAAGTCGATTCAGGATTTAATGAATTGATATCGCTTTATTCAAGCTACTCACCTCCCACTTCCACCTGCACTTTCAACTGGACCACGGCCAATCAGAGAGGTCCCGCCCCTGACTATCTCTGATTGGTTTAGTCCAATTAAAGTATTAAAGTTAGGGGCAAAATGTGTGTCTGTTGCTGACCACAGGGAAGGTTGCAGATTTTCTTTTTTTTGCTACCCGAACAGTTGGTCGCACAGGTGCAACCAAATATTTTTTTTAGTCGCACCACTGAAAGATTTGGTCACAAATGCGACCAAATTGGTCGCACTCTAGAGCCCTGCATTAGAGGGACACACAGCTGGCAAAATAATGTTTGAGAAGATTTCAGCTCTTTTTGAGGAAAATGGTCTGGATATGAAGCGTGTCTGTATACTTGTGACGGATGGGGCTCCATCCATGGCAGGAAAAGTGAGTGGTCAGCAAAATATTTATTTTAATTTGAAAGGGAATTATCAAAATGTTTTTTTTAATATTATTATTTCAAATGTGCAAAAAAATAGTTTAGTTATAGCTCCCCTTTTTTAAATGGACCTTTTGGTGTGCATTTGTGAGAGGTCACCAGATTTACAGGGGGAAAAGGAATAAAAAAAATTACTTGTTTTTCAGTACAGTTGTGTGGGTTTGAAATTGATCATGATCTGCTGCTTACTGGCTGCAAAAAAATATCTGGCCCAGATAAATTCCTCGGTTTGAAAATCTGGCCCAACTAACTTCTTAGTTGAATAGCCATGCTCTACAGCAACAAGTCCTCCTCCCTCTGGAAACACAGGACTACAGTTCCTGCACACGTAGAAGCACGACGTCTACAATGAGTCTAAGTTTTTCGTTGAAAAGACATCCACCACGACCACATCTGGACTCTAAATAGGCCGCACACTGAGGTCATAGAGACGACGCTAGACGTCAAAAATAAGACGTCACCTGGCGTTACAAAAACACACCTTCAGTGGACCAAACCTGACGAATAAAAGACGTGACTGTGCAGTGGGACAGACCCACGGAGTCTTTATCTGATGGACACGTTCTTACTTTCTCATAAGCACAGCTGTGAGCTCTGCTCTTCAGTTTTATCATCTGATTCCTCCAGATGTCTGTGAAGGTAGAGGATCATCAGGGGTCCTTTTGTCCCCCTTTGAGGGGGGGGGGGGGGGGGAAACTCCCACAGGGCTTAAATCTGGGACTCTCCACCATTTGACCCAAGAACTGAAGAAGCTTCTCGGATGAGAGGTGAAACGTCTTCAAGCAACTTAAAGAAGTCCAGACGCTTTTCTTTCCAAGCTCCTTTGAGTCCTCCAGGTGTTCCTTCCTGGCACTTGTTGGCTCACCTGTTTCATTCCAGGTGTTTAATTGGTTTTACTGGTATCACCTGTTCCTCTTCAGGTGTTTCCTTTGGGCAAGGCAGTAATCTGACCCTCACTGTTCACTGCATCGGTCTCTGGAACAATGATACTGTAAAAACGCTGAAGTATTGCTGACTGATGCTGTAATAATAATCGTTCAGACTGATTAATGCTGGCTCAGATTAACGCTCTCGTGTCTCCCAGGCAGGGATGATCCGCACCGGCGAGGAGGAGTTTTTCATCGAGCCGCTGGATCGATGGAGGCTGGGAGGAGCAGGAGGAGGAGAGGAAGAGGAGGTGGAGGGGCGGCGGCACATCATTTATCGCTCCTCGGCCGTGAAGAAGAACTCAGCTGTCAATCACACAGCTGATGACTTCGTCCAAGGTGAGACTCAGACTGAAACGCTGCATTTCAGATTAGCTGACGCTTAAAAGCGTTCCTCGCTTCATGCTCGCTCCTCTTCTGCAGAGCGAGCTCGATGCTGACGCACACTGCTGTCGTTCTGTGGCAAAAACAAAACAGATAAAAACAGAGTCCCACAGGGAAGCAGGCAAACACTCAGGTCTGTTTCCATGCCACGCCCCCGTGTGATTAACACACAAACAGCCTGTTATGTGTTTGATGTTTGAAGTCACG
>NC_141353.1:8872494-8929994 GCF_057382095.1 Aulonocara sp. 'chitande type north' Nkhata Bay
AACAGCAGTGCATAAAGGCTGAGTTTACTTGAATGTAAAGTCACGCTTGGATTCAGGAGGGGCTCTGATTCATGCCGATGGTGAACCATGCTTCTCTGCTCTCTCACCAGTTTAAATGGTGACTGTACCATAAATCAGGAAAGCCTCCACCACAGTAAGGATTCCTTTAAAGCTATGTTTGTCTGCTCCAGGTTAATGAAATCTATCGAGACCACTCACTGGGTGCCAACATCAACGTTGTCCTGGTCAGAATCGCCCTGCTGTCACCAATCAAGGTACCAAACTCTGAGTCCTACTCCTTAACCTACCGGGTCAGAGCCCTTTGTATGAAGGGTTCCAGTTGTTCAGGAAAAACGTGTTTTAAGATGTCTTCAGGGCAGAAATCATAATTAAGTGCTATTTTGTGGGTCTTTTAAATTCAGGCCTGAGGCAGTCTGAGCAGCTGAATCGGTTCAGTGTTCTTCCCTCAGGCTTTGAGAGGTTACCTGTCTGTTAGGAGGTGCATGTGTGGGAATAATAACAAGCACCATCCTGTTTCATCAGTCCCAGGAGCTGATCTCTGTGGGGAATCCTCAGAAGAGTTTGGAGAACGTATGTGGATGGTCGTATCTCCAGCACAGAGAGCAGAGTCTCGCTGAGCAGCACGACCACACCATCTACCTGACCAGGCAGGAGTTCGGCCCCACCGGCATGCAGGGTAATACCCCACTACCACTGATACTGCTAGAAGTACTACTACCACAATGTCCGTGTAGGTGCTCAGTTATCCAGGCCACTGAAGTCTGAAGCAGGATACTACAAAAACCGACCACACTGATTACCAGGTGTAGAATTAACAATGGTACCAGATGGCAAATGACCCTTGACCTCTGACCCTGTCATGTGTGTCTGCAGGTTACGCTCCAGTTACGGGCATATGCCAGTTGCATCGCAGCTGTGTTCTCGTCTTGGAGGACGGATTTTCTTCGGCCTTTGTAGCTGCACACGAAACAGGACATCTGTGAGACACACAAACATTAAGGATAAACATGACGCACGAACGTGACGCACGAACGTGACGCACGAATGTGACGCACGAACGTGACACACGAACATGCATGAACGTGACGCACGAACATGCATGAACGTGACGCACGAACATGCACGAACGTGACGCATGGACATGCACGACCATGACACACAAACGTGACACACCAACGTGACGCACGAACGTGACACACGACCATGACACACAAAAGTGATGCACGAACGTGACGCACGAACGTGACGCACGAACGTGACGCACGAACATGCACGAACGTGACGCACAAACGTGACGCACGAGCGTGACGCACGAACATGACGCATGAACGTGACGCACGAACGTGACGCACGAACGTGACACACCAACGTGACGCACGAACGTGACACACGACCATGACACACAAAAGTGACGCACGAACGTGACGCACGAACTTGACGCACGACCGTGACACACCAACGTGACGCACGAACGTGACACACGACCATGACACACAAAAGTGACGCACGAACGTGACGCACGAACATGCACGAACGTGACGCACAAACGTGACGCACGAGCGTGACGCATGAACATGACGCACGAACGTGACGCACGAACGTGACACACGAACATGCACGAACGTGACGCATGGACATGCACGACCATGACACACAAACGTGACGCACGAACTTGACGCACGACCGTGACACACCAACGTGACGCACGAACGTGACACACGACCATGACACACAAAAGTGACGCACGAACGTGACGCACGAACTTGACGCACGACCGTGACACACCAACGTGACGCACGAACGTGACACACGACCATGACACACAAAAGTGACGCACGAACGTGACGCACGAACTTGACGCACGACCGTGACACACAAAAGTGACGCACGAACGTGACGCACGAACATGCACGAACGTGACGCACAAACGTGACGCACGAGCGTGACGCACGAACATGCACGAACGTGACACACAAACGTGACGCACGAACGTGACGCACGAACATGCATGACCGTGACACACAAAAGTGACGCACGAACGTGACGCACGAACATGCACGAACGTGACGCACAAACGTGACGCACGAGCGTGACGCACGAACATGCACGAACGTGACGCACAAACGTGACGCACGAGCGTGACGCACGAACATGCACGAACGTGACACACAAACGTGACGCACGAACGTGACGCACGAACATGCACGAACGTGACGCACAAACGTGACGCACGAGCGTGACGCATGAACATGACGCACGAACGTGACGCACGAACGTGACACACGAACATGCATGAACGTGACGCACGAACATGCACGAACGTGACACACAAACGTGACGCACGAACGTGACGCACGAGCGTGACGCATGAACATGACGCACGAACGTGACGCACGAACGTGACACACGAACATGCATGAACGTGACGCACGAACATGCACGAACGTGACACACAAACGTGACGCACGAACATGCACGAACGTGACACACAAACGTGACGCACGAACGTGACGCACGAACGTGACACACGAACATGCATGAACGTGACGCACGAACATGCACGACCATGACACACAAACGTGACGCACGAACGTGACGCACGAACTTGACGCACGACCGTGACACACCAACGTGACGCACGAACGTGACGCACGAACGTGACGCACGAACGTGACGCACAAACATGACGCACGGACATGACACAAACATGACGCACGAACGTGACGCATGGACATGCACGACCATGACACACAAAAGTGTTGCACGAACGTGACACACGAACATGCACGAACGTGACGCACAAACATGACGCACGAACGTGACGCATGTTCTCATTTCTGGAAACCAGAGACAGTTTCCGTGTTCACTGTGTTGTGTTTTCAGAAACACACGCAGTGCTCAGGCGTCTGTGTGGAGAGACGCCTTTGTGCAACATTCAGTAGTTACTGACTGCAGTGAGCGTCCTGCTGTTTGTCTTCAGTCTCTGTCTCTCTCCGTCCATGCAGATTGGGTATGCAACATGACGGCGAGGCGAATGACTGCGGTGACGACGTGCCTTTGGGCAGCATCATGTCTCCGCAGGTTCAGGCCACCTTCCACCGTTACCACTGGTCGAGGTGCAGCTGGAGGGAGCTGCACAAGTACCTGCAGTGAGTACTGTGAATAATACTACAACGTCTACTAAGTGTTGCTGATGTACAAAGCAGAAATACTAAAGTCTTAACCTGATGCACTGAGCTCGGTTTGCGTGCCTGCAGCACGTACGACTGTCTGCGTGACGACCCGTTCAACCACAACTGGCCGGCTCAGCCTCAGCTGCCGGGCTTCCAGTACTCCATGGACCAACAGTGCCGCTTCGACTTTGGACCAGGATACAGTCTCTGTACCGCAGTACGTCCATCTGTCTGTACTAAATATTTGCATTAACTTTATAAAATTATGTGAAAACATTTCAGAGAAAAGAGAGAAACAATATAAAACTCACATAAACACCAGGTACAGGAAAATACTTAATCTTTCCAATAACTTTCATTTAGGTTTTTAACTTGATTGAACAGTGTGCCAGTCAGGTCCAACACTAAAAACGTCTCCCTGATATTGTGCAGGTCTCTTTAAATCAGCTCTGAGCCGTGGCTGTGGGGGTTTGGGGGGTTTGGGTCGTGAGGAACGGACTTGTTCTGATACAGTGCTCGATCCGGCTGGGATCTGCACTCTTTCACGTTTTCCACATGTTGTGGGACATGTTCTACCTCGGTCCCATCTGAGAACCAGCCCACGCTTCAGCAGGTTTCATAAGCGACTGTTTTTATTTTTTACCATGAGCATCAGCGTGGTGGAAGGCGGGGTTTGTACTGGAGCTGATGCTGGGTCCCACTGTTCTGCTGGCCGAGGCTGCTGCCATCAGCAGTTACTGTTGGGTTTGCAGCAGTGTTTAGCTGGGTGGTACTTACAGATGAAAGCCAGGACCCAAAGGTTCCAGCTGAACATTAGACCTCAGGAGATGATTGATGGCTGTCGTTGCACTGACACGATGTCTCCTTATCAGAAAGTTGTTTTTTAAGCAGAAAAAACAAAGTTGTCAGTGTAAGTGCAGAGAAAACAGTTTAACAGTCGTTAATGAAAGAGTTTGCTCCCCACGAGCCAAAAGAGAAACTGAAGCCGGCTTTGATGAAGTGATGTAAACATTTGTGTTCTGTGAGGAAAACAAACTGGAGCAGCCAGAGGAAACAGGGGCTGGAGGCTGGTGGAAAATCTGTTTTAAATCCTGAGAGGAAATGTGATCCAGCAGGAAAACAATCAGAGCTGAACTGAAGGAAGCTGCTTCACTGCAGCGTCCTGATGGAAACCTCGAGTCTTCAGCTCAGCTGATCCGTCTGACGGCTTCTTTTAAACACTCTCCAGAGCGGTTTCCACGGTAACGTCACCTCCTAGCTAACATCCTCAGCAGATGTTGCTGCTGGCCTCAGCTCACATCTGGACATCTCATAGAAAACTTTACAGTGCTGCTTCATTGAAGGCTTCCCCGAGCTGATGTTTACCTGCTGGTTGTTTCTTCACGCCGCCGTGTTCGCCACGTTTCCTGTTCTGAGAAATCTTAGCAGGGTGCCAACACGAGGTTTTATCTTTCCCTCGTCATCACGCGCTGCCTGAGAATGTGTCCGTTTCCTCTCTTTATCACGGTAATAACCTCCACACATGAGATGTCTGGTTCTGTGGTGCTTGTGGGGCTTTGGGTGCAGGCGATAAACAGGAAGTACCCCAGACAAACCGCCATTGTCTGACCACAAGTTTACTTTATTCACTTTTAAATTCAAAATCAAATTCAAATTTTATTTGTCACGTACACAGTCATACACAGTACGATATGCAGTGAAATGCTTATCGTGCTTTCATCTTTTTTTAAACTGTCTGCTTTCATAAACAGTGTCTGCTGATGAGAACAGGAAGTCTCTGAGATACTGGCGCTCATCCTCAGAGTAGCTGATAGCCAATGGATTCCCAGATGGTCATGTGACCTGATGTTCAGGAAATAAGATTAAATGTGTTCTGATGTGGAACAGACAGAAGTGTTTCTGAAGGCTGAAGCAGTGATGACGTTCATGCTTCCTCTGACATCAGCAGCCAATGACCTTCTCATCATGTGTCTGCAGTACACGAACATTGACCCCTGCAAACAGCTGTGGTGCAGCGACTACAACAACCCGTTCTACTGTAAGACCAAGAAAGGCCCGCCCCTCGACGGGACCAAGTGTGGGCCGGGGAAGGTGAGGACAGATTTAGGCTGAGTCTTACTGCTTCTATAGGACATGAAAAGGTAAGTAGCAGCCAGGTGTTGCAGTTCAAACACACCTGATCATGCAAGTTTGGGCAGTTTGCAGGTCTGCAGTGTTCAGGTGTCTGTTAGCACAATGCTAAAGAGGAAAAACATCCCCAGTGATCTCAGAGAAGCAACTGCTGCCTCCCATCAGCCTGGGAACCTGAATAAGATCATTTCCTTCATTCTGCAGTGAGAAACATTATTCACAGGTGTTCTCAGGAGTGCACGTCCCAGTAAGTCACACCAAGCAAAAAACCAAACGGCTCCATCAAAGACGGGCCTCAGTTAGAGGTCAAAGTTCATGACAGGGCAGGTAGAGACAAACTGAACAAGTATGGCTGGTTTGGTTTCCTGTACTTCCTGTCTTTACGCTAACGCTAACTTCCTGTTGCAGCATTGTTTCAGAGGTTACTGCATGAAGCTGACCCCTAACCTTCTGAGACAAGATGGCGGCTGGGGGTCGTGGAGTCCATATGGCAGCTGCTCCCGGACATGTGGGGGCGGGGTCAGGTTTCGGACCCGACATTGTGACAACCCAATGTGAGTGAGCTGTCAGTTATGTGGTGTCACACGTCAGGTGCGCCAATCAGTAAGACTAACCCATCGCTGTTCTCAGTCCGGCCAACGGGGGGCGCACCTGCTTCGGAAACACCTACGAGTTCCAGCTGTGCAGCCAAGAGAACTGCCCCCCACTGACAGACTTCAGGTGAGTGCTGTTACCTGCCCGGCCCCTCCCCCTTCCTCACAGGGGTCAAGTGAGCAGCTGTGATGTTCTGATTGTGTTTCAGGGAGGATCAGTGCAAAGTCTGGAACCCTGTTTTTGAACACGAGGGGCGGAAACACCACTGGCTGCCGTACCAACACCCTGACCGTGAGCGCGCACACACACACACACACACACACAGAGAGAGAAAGACACACACACACACGCACACACACACACACACAGAGAGAGAAAGACACACACACACACACACACACAGAGAGAAAGACACACACACACACACACACACACACAGAGAAAGACACACACACACACACACACACAGAGAGAAAGACACACACACACACACACACACAGAGAGAAAGACACACACACACACACACACACACAGAGAAAGACACACACACACACACACACAGAGAGAGAAAGACACACACACACACACACACACAGAGAGAGAAAGACACACACACACACGCACACACACACACACACAGAGAGAGAAAGACACACACACACACACACACACAGAGAGAAAGACACACACACACACACACACACACACAGAGAGAGAGAAAGACACACACACACACACACACACAGAGAGAGAGAAAGACACACACACACACACACACAGAGAGAGAAAGACACACACACACACACACACAGAGAGAGAGAAAGACACACACACACACACACACAGAGAGAGAAAGACACACACACACACACACAGAGAGAAAGACACACACACACACACACACACACACACAGAGAAAGACACACACACACACACACACACACACACACACAGAGAAAGACACACACACACACACACACACAGAGAGAGAGAAAGACACACACACACACACACACAGAGAGAGAAAGACACACACACACACACACACAGAGAAAGACACACACACACACACACAGAGAGAAAGACACACACACACACACACACACACACACAGAGAAAGACACACACACACACACACACACACACAGAGAAAGACACACACACACACACACACACACACACAGAGAAAGACACACACACACACACACAGAGAGAGAAAGACACACACACACACACACACACACACACACACACAGAGAGAAAGACACACACACACGCAGGTCTTCTGGCTCCTGTCCACATAGAGCAGCAGGACGGTTGCTCTTTGCTGTGGAACTCTGAGGACAAATATGTCCACTACAGCAGCGGTCTCCAACCTTTTTTGCGCCACGGACCGGTTTATGCCCGACAATATTTTCACGGACCGGCCTTTAAGGTGTCGCGGATAAATACAACGAAATAAAACTAGTACCGGTACCGAAAAAAAGAAGATTTATTCATAACACACGTGAACAGACCGATAAAAACGATAACAAAATAACGCTGAAAACCGATAAAAACCCTGAAAACCAAACATTTCACACCTGAGCCTCAACTCTCGGTACCAAATGACTCACGGACCGGTACCGGTCCGAGGCCCGGGGGTTGGGGACCGCTGCACTACAGTGAGGACGTTTCTGCTTCAGAGGACGTTGGTGGACAGATTTGTGCTCTGTGAGGACGCTTCAGGACAAACCTTTAAAGGCCTGTTTGGAGATTCAGACGAGGTTTCCAGCTTCAGATTTATAGTCTCGGAAATACGTTATGTAACTGAGGGTCCTCACAGAGACATAGAAACGTGTGTGTGTTTGTGTGTGTGCGTGCGCATATGTAAAAGTCATCAGTGAGGAATCTGCTGCTGGAGGAAAACTCTCCCCCTTTAACTCTTTAGTGTCGAGCAGACGTTAGCAGATGTCAGCAGATGTTTCCAGAATGATGTGAAGCTCCTGCACTGACTCGTTTGTGTGTCACAGCTGACGAGCGCTGCCGTCTGTACTGTCAGTCGAAGGAGATGGCGGCCGCAGTGTCAATGAAAAGAATGGTGCATGATGGGACGCCATGTTCCTATGACGACGTCTACAGTGTCTGCGTCCGAGGAGAGTGTGAGGTCTTTATTGTGTCTCAGTTTCTGTGTGTTGACCTCTGACTGAAGAACTGTGTCACGTTTTACTGTTTCAGTGAACTTTTATTTAATGTGGTCCTGACTCATTCCTCCTCTCCTCAACTCCTCTTCTCCTCATCTCCTCATCTCCTCTCCTCCTCTCCTCCTCTCCTCTTCTCCTCGTCTAATCTCCTCTTCTCCTCGTCTCCTGCAGCACGTTGGCTGCGATGGTCAGATTGCTTCAGACAAGCAGGAGGACCGATGTGGAGTGTGTGGAGGAGATAACTCCAGCTGTAAGATCGTCAAAGGAAACTTCACCCGCAGCACCAAGAAACAAGGTGAACCGAGCTGAGACTGAGTTCTGGTTTTAAGCTTAAATTCACTCAAACCTGCAGCTCAGCTTCTGTTAGTACAGTGACGTCACAGCAGCCACGTTATTGGTCACATGATGTCATTAAAAATGCTCCAAAGGGCTCCAACAGCCCAGAGGCTGGTCCAGAGGTCCGGTTCAGGTCAATCTTACAGACAACTAGCAGCTGCAGCCATCTGTGTCACCATCCACCTGTCAGTCAAAGAGGCCACGCCCACAATAATGCAGACTTTAAGCCTTAAAATAATTTAAACAGGTGAGCTATAAACAGGTTTAAGTTATTCGTGTAGAACAGAACAGTCCGTGTATCCGGCTGTAAACATGTTTATTTTAACATGGGAGTCTATGAGGACTGACTCACTGCTGCCTCTGCTGGACACCAGAGGAACTGCAGGTAGGTTGAAAGTTTATCTGGACCAGGCTGGTGGTTCAGATGTTTGTTCACACCCTCCTGATGTTTCCTGCTGCATGAATCCTGATCCTTTATTGGACGGTTCATTATTGGATGATTATTGTTTCCAGGTTACCTGAAGATCCTGGAGATCCCCAAAGGAGCTCGACACCTGCTGATCCAGGAGTTCAAGGGGACTCCTCACATCCTGGGTAAGAATCAAGAACACGCATAAGGATTTCCTATTTTTCCTTGGTCTTCTTGAAACACCCTGTCTTTCTGTTTCCTGCTACAGCCATGAAGAACCAGGACACAGGTCATCTCTTCCTCAATGACGAACACGAGCTCCCAGAATCCAGAGTGGTGATTGAAAAGGGCGTGGCCTGGGAGTACAGGAACACTGAAGAGGAAGAGGAGGAGTCTATCCAGACCACCGGGCCGCTGAAGTATGGAGTCGTGCTCATGGTAAGTCCATCGGTGTGTGAAGCCCAGAGTGTCCACGGTGTGTCTAACACAAACCAGAACTACCAACACCCCGCTGTCTCCTGTCCGTCAGGTCCGTTCTCATGGCGACTCAAAGGTGACGGTGTCCTATAAGTACATCATCCAGGATCGCCTGCGGTCCTCGCTGGAGTCCAACTTGGTGCAGGAGGACGCCATCTTCTACGAGTGGGCCCTGAAGAAGTGGTCGCACTGCTCCAAACCCTGTGGAGGAGGTACCTGAGAATCTCCAAACATTAGAACTTCAACTCCTCGATACTCCATCATCCATCTTCTACACCTTCTCTGAGTCAGCCCAGCTCTTCTGTTCTGCCTTATTATGTCGTCTTAATTTGGGAATACATGGACTTTTTTGCAGAAAGAGGGATAAATAATGATTTTAGGCCTTGAGCTCAGTTCTTTCCTGCTCACTGAGGCGTATTCCTCTATAAACATGTTTCTACATATCTATAATCTGTGAGCAAAGAACAAGATTTATTTTACTAACAGCCAAGAAGTCCAGATATCTGTTACGCTTTACAGACTTCCTGACTACACCAGAAAAAACGGTACTCCGTGTGATTTCCCAGCATTCCCCTTTAAAGGTCAAAGGTCTGAGTCTGTCGTCAGAGGTGAAATGTGTGTGCCTCCCATTGTTTTAACTACATGGGCTTCTCAACTGGACCAACTGCTGATGTAGGTCCAGGCCTTCCTGCCAGTATGAGCCAAGCCTAAGATATCTCAGTGTCATGAATCGGCTCTCTTGTCTCTGAGGTACACAGCTCAGCTAACAGCTAATAGCTTACAGCTAACAGCTAACAGCTGTGGCGTACTTCAGTTAACTGTCATCAGTAGCGGTTTTTGATACGGGCGACATGGGCGGTTGCTCGGGGCGGCATCTTGGTGGGAGGCGGCATCACGGGCATCGGCAAAAAATAAATAAATTGCTCGTACTCATGCTGCCCCGACATCAGCCAGCACATACTGGGAATGTCACAGGCCCTGTCACTACCCGATCCGTACCGGAAACCTGATCCGTACTCCGCATGCGCCAAAGGTTTCTACTTCCGGTCGAAGCGTTTTACGATAGTTACAGGTCAGAGTATCTGTTAAGATGTTAAGAATAACAAGTATCTCTTAAATAATGAAACATTTCAATATAATGTAGACAAAAACGAAAATTAAAAAGATAGTTACGGATCAGGACTCCCCGATCCGTACCGCGCATGTGCAGGGTTTTCTTCTTCTTCTGTTCGTTTAATGGCAGTTTACTCCCCAGTGTACGAGGATACCGCCACCTGCTGACTGAGCAAATGAACCCTATTGTAAACTGAATTAGCGTCATTACAAACGTGTGTTAAATCTGATTTAGTGACAGTCGAGTGTGTTTATGCTTGTCTGTGAGGAGAGGATTGTTGGAATAGTGATAATGATGTGCGCTATCACTGTCAATTGTCAGTAAACACTTCATCTGGCTGATGAATCTACACGTGAGATATTACAAAGTCTGCATTATTAACTCTGTAATTCGGCGCCATTCTTCTTATTTTACGGCGCTGTTGTTCAATCGGGGGACGCTCTCTGTTGAGGAGAAAAGCATGAATTTCTTTGTATACGGATTATCCATTGTTTAAATGTCCCGGTAGTCGAAAAGGAGGCAGAGCTGTTGAGAAATGCTAGGAGCTAACTGGGCGCTAACCGTATCATTGATATCAGTTTTATGTCAATGTACAATCTTTAATATGTTTTATGCATGTGTGTGTGGGGGGGGGAGAGTTCGCCTAGGACCACCACTGACTGTCATGTTTCCTTGTTTTCAGGAAAACAGTACACCAGGTTCGGCTGCAGGAGGAAGGCTGATGGGAAAATGGTTCAGAGGATGTTCTGCTCCACTATCAGCAAACCGAGAGCCATCAGCCGCAGCTGTAACCCCGAGGCCTGCAGCCCGGCACGGTAACATGCTACAGGTCACGTGACACACCCACAGTCACCCAGTCATTTTTCTTCTTTTGATGCATGTCTTCCCCTCAGCTGGGTGACCGGAGACTGGGAGGACTGCAGCTCCTCCTGCGGTCAGACTGGGTGGCAGCGTCGCTGGGTGAGCTGCCTGCAGAACTCCCCCAGGGGGCAGCAGCGGCACTCTGTGCATAGCAGGCTCTGCGGCGATGACCGACCAGAGACTAAACAACCCTGTAACCGCTTCCCCTGCCCCGCTGTGTGGAGAGCCGGGCCCTGGACTCTGGTATGAAGATCCGTTTATCAGGAGTTGCACATGTCCACAGATCAATACCTGATCAGTCTGATCGATCCCTCTGTGTACGCAGTGTTCGGTCTCGTGTGGGAACGGGACTCAGGAGCGTCAGGTCGCGTGCTCCAATCCCGAGAGTTCAGCTGGAAACTGCAGCGAGCCTCGGCCAATCACGACACGCACCTGCCTGGCTCCGCCCTGCGGTGGTAGGCACTGACCAGTCATGTACCGTACATTTGTTGCAATGAGGAAAAGGATGGATGCTGGGAATTACAGTGCTGCTGCTCTCCCTGCAGGTGACCAGAAGAATGCCATCATTCAGTGGCTGTCCAGGTCCAACCCCAGCTTCCCGGCTCCAAAGATCTCTTCAAGTAAAGCGCTCTGACTCCTGCTCTGTCTGCCGTCTGTCTTTACGTCCTCGTCTTCTTCTCTTGCTTCCTGAACATTGTGGTCTGAGTCTGAGGGTTTCTGTCCTGTTGTTTGCTGAGAATCAATGCTCTGGTCGGTGTCTCAGGTCAGTCAGGTCGCACACCTCCAGACTCAAATGGCCTGGTAAATGGCCTGTATCTGTATAGCTTTACTAGTCCCAAAGCGCTTTACACATCCAGTCATCCACCCATTCACACACACATTCACACACTGGTGATGGCAGCTACATTGTAGCCACAGCCACCCTGGGGCGCACTGACAGAGGCGAGGCTGCCGGACACTGGCACCACCGGGCCCTCTGACCACCACCAGTAGGCAACGGGTGAAGTGTCTTGCCAAAGAACACAACGACCGAGGCTGTCCAAGCCGGGGCTCGAACCGGCAACCTTCCGATTACAAGGCGAACTCCCAACTCTTGAGCCACGATCGCCCCAACCAGCTTCTTCACCTGGACCAGTCAGACTGTTAACAAACACTACCTGCCCACACCCACCATTGTGAGCCATGAGTAACCCTCATCACTCAGGACACTCACAGATTCAGTTCAGTCCAAGTCCTTTCTTTGCACCACTTCAAAGCTCTTTCGCACTTTCAGTCCCCTTCTCTTATTTTTGTTTACATTTCTCCTGTTTGCTATTTTACTGTTTATAGTCTATCACAGCTTCCGCTTCGTGTCTTTCTGCTGTGTCTTAACACATCTCTGAGGATCACACTAACCCATCAAACCACTGAAGTTAAACTTGTAGCTGAGGTCTTACGTGTCAGGATTCACACCGTCCTACTGTTCTGTCTGTAGGGCAGCCGTGCCGCGGCGACCGCTCGGCGTTCTGTCGAATGGAGGTGCTGAGTCGGTACTGCTCTATCATCGGATACCGCCAGATGTGCTGCAAGTCCTGTAGTGAGGATAACTTCAACAATGCCACGAAATCCAGAATCTCCAGCAACTTCAGTGGCACCATCACACCGACGGAGAACAGCAGGTCAGACATGACGGGTAACAAAAGGAGTCTTAGAAAGATATAACTGAGTCCCAGTCTCAAACAGAGCAAAACCTGCAGTCAGACAAACGCGTGATACATCGACAAAGCTGAAAATAAAAGTGTAGAGCAGGAGTGAGCTGACCGTGAAACTGCTGATTGGCTTTACACTGAAGTGTTCATTTAAAGCAGGAAGCAGGGGCGGGTTTAGGGCGGGGCCATAGACCTGAACTCTGTTTTTGTCTTTTTAGTTCTTGGAGGTTGACCACAGAGATCACGACGTCAGCGCTCACCTCCACCTGGTCCGACAGCAGCCGTGCCATCAGTGATGTCTTTCGTGACATCATCACCACCACCCTGACGCGCAGCTTCACTGTAACTCCACCCCCAACCAGACGGAGCACCGGTGACTTTGTCTACGTGGATTATGATGAGTACAGCGAGTACTCTTCCTACGAGGATTCCTCCGGCCTGAATGAGCTTCCGGGTACTCCAACCACCACTGACAGTAATACTATTACCACACAAACTGCTCCAACACATGTGTTCAGGAAGAATTCTCCCACAATGCCCCCTGCTGCAGTTACCATGGAGACTGTTGACACTGAAGACCAAACGCCGGCGCTGGTTTGGACTTCTGCCATCCCAGAGTTCTCCACCACATCATCGCCTGATCCTGGTGACAACACCACATCCTCAGGAGGGCGTAGCCTCCAAAGTCAAGTCAACCTGACCGAAGCTGAACCGGAGCTACCTTCATCGTCCTTCTTCTCGCTATCAAAGAAAGAGAACAACTCGGTGGACGAGGTCCAGTACCAGATCGTCGGACTTGACAGCGACGTTAGCCGAGGACAGCAGAATTACTTTGTGCCGCGGATGCCTCAGGTCCACGAGCGAACGCATAACAAACGCATCCAGCAGCTCCTGAACGAGAAACGACGGCAGGACCTTCTGCGGCGGCAAAGCCGCATCAGAGCGAGCCGGACTGACAGGAAGCACTGAGCGCAGATTTCCCCTGGCCATTTGCTCGTCCCGACACGTGCGACGTCGCACTTCCTGCTAACGCTAATGAGAAACAGACTGAAACAACCTCCACCTGTGCTCGGAGCGGCCTTCGTCCACGAGAGGCGCGAGCGTGGACGCGATCCTCAGAAGGCCCCGGGTCTGTTTCACCATCATGATGTTTGTACCAATAATCCTGTTTCTGAATAAAGTCTCATCCAGCTGCTGCTGTGCCTCTGAATCATGAACATCTGGATCACGTTCACGCTTTCTGGTGTCAGGAACATTTTGTGCTTTTGTCTTCTCTGAAACCCGACTGATGATTTCTGTTTGTGAAGTCAAAATAAAATCCAGCCCTGTTTTTACCATGAAAATAAAAGCAGTGAATCCTTTAATAGAAACCGAGAGCACAGGAACAAACTGATCAGTGTTATTGATTTTGATAAACAGCGTCTCATGCTGTCCCCTCTGAGCTGAAACCTGATGTTTCCTTGGTGTTGATCTCAGCATCTGTTTTGTTGTATTTTGGTTTCATGAGGCTGCAGATGCTTGCAGTGAAGGTGTGGCCTGTTCTCAGGTCAGTCTGGAGCCGTGCTGCTGGAGTGCTGTTTGGGGATGGAAGCAGATGTTGCTCCTGCACCTGCAGATATGGTTCAGCATTGACGGGGCCTTCACAGAGGTGCACCATAGATGACTTTGTGTGCAGGAGTCTAACCGTTCTGTTCAGTGTTTGAGATGCTGTCGGTGATGTCGGTGCTGGTTAAAGCTAATCGTCCTGTAGGACGCGTGCGGCTTCATGCTGGATACGATCAGCATCAGATCTCTGTTTGTGTCTCGTGTCTTCAGGCTGTCGCAGATATTTTTCTGCCGGTAAACTCTCCTCCAGCTGCAGTCTGTGGGACATCAAACTGAATCCAGATCAGATGAATTGCTTCGTGTTTGGGAGCGCTCAGTGGAAAAAGCTGACTGCTTTGAAAACACGTCACACATGGTTCGACTTTCTGTGTTTGTCCCTCCGTCTCCTCCAGAAAACAATCAAAACATAAAAACCCGCTCGCGGGTCCACCGAGACTAAACTGTGAGTAAATGTGTTCTCAGAGCAGCGTGAGTCATTTCAGGACGATGAAGAACATCAGCCTGGGAACAGATGGTCAGACACAAACAGCCCACAAACCCAAATATAACAAAAGAAACACAGAAACAGAAAAAATGAATTATCAGATCAGAAAAGAAAAAGTAAGTTAGATGTTCACATCCCTCCTCTTTCTACCAGAATGTAAAAATCACTCTGGAACCAGTCACGTTCATAACCAGAGCAGTCACGTGTCCGTCCACTGTTCACCAGTTTATCCCCAACATGAATCTGTGGTTCCCAGACTGCTGAGACTGGGCAGCTCTGCAGAGAGAAGACCTCCACCAGAGCATCCCCAACCACAGACAGGAACTCCACCCTGTCCTGATCCGATCCTCCGTCAGACACAGTCATCTCAGTGTGGAGGAGCAGACTCTCCTCTTCATCTCTGGGAGACGGCTGATGTCACGGCTGATGTTACTAACTGATCTCTTTGTAACTGATAACTGATTGATGATCAGAGTCCTTCACAGGGGGTCTGGGGAACGCCCCCCTGCTGGCCAGAGCAACATCACACACCTGCTGACTGATGTGTGGACATCAGTCGTCAGTCTTTAATCTGCAGTGAAACAGCAGCTCAGGTTCATTTAAAGTAAAATATATCTGTGCTTAAAGGTGTTTTTCACCATTATGGATCATTAAAATAGTAAAATCTTGTGAAACATAATTGAGTTATTTGACATATGATTTGAGATACTTTGTGAATTTATTTAAGAGCTAACTGTTTGTAATAAACGACCAGAGAAACCACTCAAAACAGTGTCTGCCTGTCAGGATAAACTCAGGGTTGAATGTTGCTCCTCTCAGGATAAACTCAGGGTTGAATGTTGCTCCTGTCAGGATAAACTCGGGGCTGGATGTTGCTCCTGTCAGGATAAACTCAGGGTTGGATGTTGCTCCTGTCAGGATAAACTCAGGGTTGAACGTTGCTCCTGTCAGGATAAACTCTGGGTTGAATGTTGCTCCTGTCAGGATAAACTCAGGGTTGAATGTTCCTCCTGTCAGGATAAACTCGGTGTTGGATGTTGCTCCTGTCAGGATAAACTCGGGGTTGAACGTTGCTCCTGTCAGGATAAACTCTGGGTTGAATGTTGCTCCTGTCAGGATAAACTCAGGGTTGAATGTTGCTCCTTTCAGGATAAACTCGGGGTTGGATGTTGCTCCTGTCAGGATAAACTCAGGGTTGAATGTTGCTCCTTTCAGGATAAACTCGGGGTTGGATGTTGCTCCTGTGAGGATAAACTCAGGGTTGAATGTTGCTCCTTTCAGGATAAACTCGGGGTTGGATGTTGCTCCTGTCAGGATAAACTCAGGGTTGAATGTTGCTCCTGTCAGGATAAACTCAGGGTTGAATGTTGCTCCTTTCAGGATAAACTCGGGGTTGGATGTTGCTCCTGTCAGGATAAACTCAGGGTTGAATGTTGCTCCTTTCAGGATAAACTCGGGGTTGGATGTTGCTCCTGTCAGGATAAACTCAGGGTTGAATGTTGCTCCTTTCAGGATAAACTCAGGGTTGAATGTTGCTCCTTTCAGGATAAACTCGGGGTTGAATGTTGCTCCTGTCAGGATAAACTCGGGGTTGGACGTTGCTCCTGTCAGGATAAACTCAGGGTTGAATGTTGCTCCTGTCAGGATAAACTCAGGGTTGATTGTTGATCCTGTCAGGATAAACTCGGGGTTGAATGTTGCTCCTGTCAGGATAAACTCAGGGTTGATTGTTGATCCTGTCAGGATAAACTCGGGGTTGAATGTTGCTCCTGTCAGGATAAACTCGGGGCTGGATGTTGCTACTGTCAGGATAAATTCAGGGTTGAATGTTGCTCCTGTCAGGATAAACTCTGGGTTGAATGTTGCTCCTCTCAGGATAAACTCGGGGTTGAATGTTGCTCCTGTCAGGATAAACTCGGGGCTGGATGTTGCTCCTGTCAGGATAAACTCGGGGTTGAACGTTGCTCCTGTCAGGATAAACTCGGGGTTGAATGTTGCTCCTTTCAGGATAAACTCGGGGTTGGATGTTGCTCCTGTCAGGATAAACTCGGGGTTGAACGTTGCTCCTGTCAGGATAAACTCAGGGTTGAATGTTGCTCCTGTCAGGATAAACTCGGGGTTGGATGTTGCTCCTGTCAGGATAAACTCAGGGTTGAATGTTGATCCTGTCAGGATAAACTCAGGGTTGAATGTTGCTCCTGTCAGGATAAACTCGGGGTTGAATGTTGCTCCTGTCAGGATAAACTCGGGGTTGAACGTTGCTCCTGTCAGGATAAACTCGGGGCTGCAGTGACACACTCTGTCCTTGACAGGAAGCTAAGATGGCGGCCGCCGTGGTGAGGAGTCTGGGCTCCACTTTGGGTAAAAACCTCCGAGAGATCCGCCTGCATCTCTGCCAGACCTCCGCGGCCAGTAAGGGGGCCAGGTGAGCTCAGAGCCGGGCTGCTGAGGCGAGAAGAGCCGGTGATGGTTTTACAGAGCGGTCATTAGCGAAGGACAGCTAGCGGCTAACAGCTAGCGGCTAACAGCGTCGCGGACTCGGGTTTACAGTGAGAGGTTTGCAGGTTTGACCCCTGTGAGTGCTGTCAGGATAAATGTGTCTGAGCACGTGAAGACTCATAAAGAGAGATGAGAGCAGCAGCTCAGTAAACAACAACGCTGCTAAAGGAAACACACGGAGGCAGAGGTTTGACTCACATCTGGACAGAAGCCCTGGCTCCTGCAGATGTTCAGCTGTGAGTCTTATGTAGTTTATGTTCCAGATGTTTGTTCATGGTGGAGACCTCTGAGTCTGCGCAGTGACACACACACACACCTGAGCCGGCCACTCGGGATCCATGATCACAGTATGACTCACGGCTGTGACCCGTGTGAACCCACGGGACCACAGACAGATGAAGGTGAAGGAGATTTCATCATCGTCACGCTGTGATTAGCTGAGGAGAGAGAGCTGACCTGCAGCAGGAGTCAGGTTATGGAGGAGACGAGGAGCTGGAGGTCAGATTAAGGAGCTCCTTCAGCTCCTCGCTGCCCATTAGCAGGGACTGACCCTTCAAAATAAGAGCACGCAGACTGTTGGTAATCTGGTCATGTGAGGAAAACACTGACACGTGACAGAGTATTGATTTATGGATCAATCCGTTCATTAGTAACAGAATAATGATGAGCAGATGAATAAACAGCGGCCATGCTTTATTTTTCATTTTGTTGTAGTTCACCTGCAGGTTCAGGGTCCCTCTGACTGAACGTCCTGCAGAGGACGCCGTCTGATGAGCGGACACCTCGGCGTACGTTGATTAGTGTCATCTATGCTGTCACTGTTTATGTCTCTGTGACATCACTTCATGTGGGATTAATAAACAGTTGTTCAGGTGAAACTCAGACAGGTGAGGCTCCTGCTGTCAGGTCACAGGTCAGCTGACCTTCCCCCGCTCCCCCCTGTGTTTCAGAGAGTTTGTGGAGCAGAACTACGTGACCCTGAAGAGGTCCAACCCGGAATTCCCCATCCTGATCCGGGAGTGTTCTGGAGTCCAGGCCCGGCTCTGGGCCCGATACGGTGAGCCCCCTCACGCTCCGCATCACGGGACACTCAGATGCGTCACCTGTGTATTGACCTGTTATTGATCCCTGTCTCTGTTCAGATTTTGGGAAAGAGACGAGCGTCTCCGTGGAGAACATGTCAGCTGATCAGGTGGCCAAAGCTCTGCAGACTCTGGCTCAGTCCAAGCCCTGACCCCCGTCTG
Organism: Aulonocara sp. 'chitande type north' Nkhata Bay; assembly: GCF_057382095.1. NCBI lineage: Eukaryota > Metazoa > Chordata > Actinopteri > Cichliformes > Cichlidae > Aulonocara > Aulonocara sp. 'chitande type north' Nkhata Bay. The sequence goes on from NC_141353.1 coordinate 8,891,314, forward strand.
AGCCCGCAGTGGTTCAGTCCATTCACTGACCTGTTTTTGTTTCTGTAAATGTGCTGATGTGAATAAAGTGAACATGTGAAGGTCTCTGTTTACTGTGAGGTCACTGGGTCCATCAGCAGGGCTTCTGTGGGTTTACTGGGAGTTTATTGACACATCCAAAGTTTTTCCCGAGTTAAAGTCAGATTATTTCACAGGCTGTTTATGTTGAAATTAGCAATAAGAAGTTTAATTTGCTCTTTAAAACGAGTTTCCTGGGAGCATTTAACTGGATTTCAGATATTTTTACTCTGAGTGTATAAATGTACAGGAAGTTCACTGATATTTTAGGAGGATCACGTAGTTTAACTGGTTTTAAGGTTTCTTAATAGGAACAGACTCAGTTTCAAATTCAAATTTTATTTGTCACGTACACAGTCATACACAGTACGATATGTAGTGAAATGCTTGGACAACTGCTCGTGACCTAAAGAAAACAAAAAAGGAAAAGGCTATGAATAAGATAGGAAATAAATATGAAAAATTAAAAAGGGTAAATTTAACTAGGAAGGAATAAAATATAAATTAAGGTTAAAAATGAAATAACTGTACAACACAAATTAGAATGAAGGGTAAATTTAACTGGGAAGAATAAGATAAAATATATAAATTAAAGTTGAAAATAAAATAACTGTACAACAAAATACACAATATAGAACTATATAAGAATGTATGAAGAAATATAAATATAAATATATACACAATAACAGCAGCGTGATTTAAGTAATGAAGTGAAACAAAGTCCAGAAAGTCCAGTGTGTGTGTAAGAACTGTATGTGTGGGTCAGTACTGTGTGGTGGTGTGATTGAGAGACCGTATCGCCTGCGGGAAGAAGCTCCTCCTCAGTCTCTCTGTGTTGGTCTTCAGGGAGCGGAATCGCTTTCCTGACCTCAGAGAGAACAGTCTGTTGTTGGGATGGCTGAGGTCCTTCACCATCTTCCTGGCCTTGGTCCAGCACCGCCTGCTGTAGATTGAGTGCAGGTCAGGGAGCTCGGAGCGGATGGTGCGCTCAGCTGACCGCACAACCCTCTGTAGAGCTCGTCTGTCCTGCATGGTGCTGTTCCCGAACCAGGTTAAGATGTTTCCCGTCAGGATGCTCTCTATGGTGCAGGAGTAAAAGTTCCTGAGCACCTTGGAGGGCAGTTCATTGCCTCTTGGCAGGTTTATGTGGTTTTACTGGAATTAGAGGGTTTGTTTAGGTCTGACTGGTTTAGATGGTTCAGGCTCAGTGAAACAAACACTTTGCTGGTTATCTGGAGTTTGGAGTTTGTTGAAGGAGCTCTGAGTGAAGCTGTGTGAGTCCTGAAGGTGGCGCAGCAGCGAGCACCAGCTGGTCCTGGAGAACCTTCAGCTGTGGCTCCGCTGACCTGCGGGGGGCGCTGTGAGCCAGAGAAACAACACGTGACCGGGCAGGAGAGCTGCGGGTGTTTCAGTGTGTGAGGAACAAAGTTGAGCTGTGAATAAAAACCTCAGTGACGCAGAACAAACCTTTCCTCCATCAAATCAAAGAACTCCTTATTTAAACTACATGAAAATGATCTTTAAACACAGACAGTATTTGGCCTGTATTTTATTATAACTTTATTTTTTTATTTATTTCCTATTTTCAACTCATTTTAACCGGATTTGTACAATTTTGTTGTGTTTTTTATCTCGCGGTGTTCATTGACGCCGCTGTCTGTCCTGCGGTGTCTCCTCTCCTCCTGCAGGAGGTGCTGTGTCTCTTCTCTAAGTAAAACGGACGTGACGTCACATCACGGTAGCTCTCCTCACAGCTAACTCGGAGCTTGGCTGGAGCAAAGAGACCCGCAGCAGCTCAGAGAAACCCGAACACCGAGCCTTAGTTTGTCCCTGTGACCGGACCGTGCCAGATTCAGACCGCAGGAGAAGCAGCTGCCCGCAGAGATGCCTGAAAGTAAGCGTTAGCTCCGCATGTTAGCATGCTAACAGTCATTTTACGGGCTGTTAGCCGTTAGCTGTTTGTTTACTTAAAAACAGATGCAATAAAAACAGCAATTATTCGATACATTATTGAAATAAACACGGCTTTGGGAGCATGAGTGCTGAACTGGACCGAACAGTTGAACAGAAAAAGCCTCTGACAGCAGCTATTAGCCAAGCTTCTCCTCTCACTGCGCCACACCAGACTCCGCTCACACTTCTGCCGCTTTAAAGCGGCCTTGCTCCGTCTGTTGAGAGGTTGTTAGTAAAACTGTAGCACGGGGAAGGAGTCCCTCTACACATGGGCCAAGCCGGTTTACGTCGAAATCAAATAGTTTCCATGAAATCTGCAGTTATTTGTTTCAGTGTAAAACAGGGAACATATAAAGAGCAGAGCAGCTCCCACTGTGTCCTTTTAAACGAGGCGGCCCTGCTGTCTGCCTGTGCTCTAACATCTGCCTGTGCTCTAACATCTGCCTGTGCTCTAACATCTGCCTGTGCTCTAACATCTGCCTGTGCTCTAACATCTGCCTGTGCTCTAACATCTGCCTGTCTTTCAGCTGAGACGTACTCCAACCCTCTGGCTCCTGAGGGCCACGACATGGACGACCACCGAGCTGCAGCTCAGTGAGTCACACACACACTGATACACACTCCTCGCTGCTACTGCTGTGTTACTGTGTATTTCTTTGTTTTAATGTGTGTGTTTCCATCTGTCCTCAGGTCCAAACTGACCAATGATGACTTCAGGAAGCTGCTGATGACGCCGCGGGCAACGCCCTCCTCGGCCCCGCCCTCCAAGTCCAGACATCATGAGTGAGTGATGTCACGGAGAGAGCAGACGGGTGTTTACTCGCAGCACAGCTGACACGTCTGTGTTTTTAATTTCCCAGAATGCCGAGGGACTACAACGAGGATGAGGACCCCGCAGCGAGGAGGAGAAAGAAGAAGAGGTGGGTGCCGATTGGACGTTTGTTACATCAGAAAACTGCAGGTCAAAGGTCACCTGGCCTCCACAGAGCTGATAGCTCGCTGAGTGAAAGATGGCAGCTGGGCGCATCACAGGACTGTTAACATTAGCCGGGATTATGACGGGATTGTGGAAACACGGGAATATTCTGGAAGGAAAGGAATGAATGTTCACGACATTTAACAGTTTTTATTATTAATAATAAAAAGCCTGGACAGACGTTTTCACCTGTGATGTGCACGAGAGCGTTAAATATGTCGACACATACAGCAGTCCACAGCACTCAGGGTCTCAGACGGCGCCGCTCTGACCCTCAAATGCATGTTATTGATTATTGATCAGCTGTGGTTTGGTTGCAGTTACTATGCGAAGCTGCGTCAGCAGGAGATGGAGCGTGAGCGCGAGCTCGCCGAGAAGTACCGAGACCGAGCGAGAGAGCGGCGAGATGGCGTCAACAAGGACTACGAGGAGACAGAACTCATCAGCACTACGGCAAACTACCGAGCTGTCGGGCCGACCGCCGAGGCGTGAGTACCAGCCATCGATGACCCCAACATGGCCGCGCCGAGAGGAACGGGTCATTATCATTCTAACTAAACTCTCATCATTCACCCGTGTGTGTGTGTGTGTCTATGTGTGCGTGTGTCTGTGTGTGCGTGTGTCTGTGTGTGCGTGTGTGCGTGTCTGTGTGTGCGTGTCTGTGTGTGTCTGTGTGTGTGTGTCTGTCTGTGTGTGCGTCTGTGTGTGTCTGTCTGTCTGTGTGTGTCTGTGTGTGTCTGTGTGTGCGTGTGTCTGTGTGTGCGTGTGTCTGTGTGTGTGTGTCTGTGTCTGTGTGTGTGTGTGTCTGTGTGTGTGTGTGTCTGTGTGTGTGTGTGTCTGTGTGTGTGTGTGTGTGTGTGTCTGTGTGTGTGTGTGTGTGTGTGTCTGTGTGTGTGTGTGTGTGTGTCTGTGTGTCTGTCTGTGTGTGTGTCTGTCTGTGTGTGTGTGTGTGTGTGTCTGTGTGTGTGTGTGTGTGTGTCTGTGTGTGTGTGTGTGTGTGTGTCTGTCTGTGTGTGTGTGTGTGTGCGTGTCTGTCTGTGTGTGTGTGTGTGTGCGTGTCTGTGCGTCTGTCTGTGTGTGCGTGTGTCTGTGTGTGCGTGTGTCTGTGTGTGTCTGTCTGTGTGTGCGTGTGTCTGTGTCTGTGTGTGTCTGTCTGTGTGTGCGTGTGTCTGTGTCTGCGTGTGTCTGTGTCTGTGTGTGTCTGTGTCTGTGTGTGCGTGTGTCTGTCTGTCTGTGTGTGCGTGTGTCTGCGTGTGTCTGTGTGTGCGTGTGTCTGTGTGTGCGTGTGTCTGTGTGTGCGTGTGTCTGTGTGTGCATGTCAGCGATAAGTCGGCAGCAGAGAAGCGGCGTCAGTTGATCCAGGAGTCCAAGTTCTTGGGAGGTGACATGGAGCACACTCATTTGGTGAAAGGTCTGGACTTCGCCCTGCTGCAGAAGGTCAGAGGTCGCGGTCGTCGGGATAACCTGTGCGGGTGTGTTACCTGCTCAGCTGTTTACCTGTGTGTGTGTGTTACAGGTGAGAGCTGAGATCACCAGCAAGGAGAAGGAAGAAGAAGACATGATGGAGAAGGTCCAGAAAGAAGCCAAGTAAGGAACCATGGAGCAGAGCTGCAGCCCTGTGATCAGAACCTCACCTGCCTCTGTGACCTTTGACCCCTCACCTGTCTGTCTGTGTGACCTTTGACCCTCATCTTTCTGTGTGGCCTTTGACCCCCTCACCCATCTGTGTGACCTTTGACCCCCTCACCCATCTGTGTGACCTTTGACCCCCTCACCCATCTGTGTGACCTTTGACCCCTAATCTATCTCTGTTTGACCTTTGACCTCTAATCTGTCTGTCCCTGTGACCTTTGATCCCTTGCCTGTCTCTGTGTGACCTTTGACTCCCGCACCTATCAGTCTGTGTGACCTTTGACCCCCTCTTTTTTACTTGTCTATGTGACCTTTGACCCCCGTACCCATCTGTGACCTTTGACCCCTAATCTATCTCTATATGACCTTTGATCTCTTGCCTGTCTCCGTGTGACCTTTGACCCCTCCCCTGTCTGTCAGGAAGGACGTGGAGCCCGAGGAGAAGATGGAGTTTAAGACTCGTCTGGGTGAGTCATGTTTTCTGGAGGAAGGTGTGGATGTGGGAGGAGGAGGTGAGGGAGGGGAGGTGTGACTGTTGTGAGTCTGGAGCGTTCAGGAATAAAGGAGGATCGTCTCCGGATCAAACGGAATCTTTTTAGAACAACGTGAATATTTTGGTGGAGAAATCATATGAACGTGAACATTGAACCCGGCGTTCCCGGTGTCTCCGTGTTCGCTCAGGCAGGAACATCTACCGCGTGGTGTTCAGGTCCGGCGTGACTGAGAGGAACGAGCTCTTCCTGCCCGGCAGGATGGCGTACGTGGTCGACCTGGACGACGAGTTCACCGACACCGACATCCCCACCACGCTGATCCGCAGCAAGGCGGACTGTCCCAGCATGGAGGTGAGGCCGAGTCCTCGCCACGTCATCGCCAAAACATCCGAGTTCTCCAGCTGAATGATTTCAATATCGCAGAGCCCTGAGATCGTTCCCTCACGTTCTCTCATGTTCTGTCTCTCAGGCTCAGACCACCCTGACCACCAATGACATCGTGATCTCCAAGCTGACTCAGATCCTGTCCTACCTCAGGCAGGGAACCCGCCACAAGAAGATCAAGAAGAAGGACAAAGGTGAGTCTGCACAGCTGCTGGATGTTCTCCTGACGCTCTGCAGGTGTGCCAGAGGGCCCGGTGGCGCCAGTGTCCGGCAGCCTCGCCTCTGTCAGTGCGCCCCAGGGTGGCTACAATGTAGCTGCCATCACCAGTGTGTGAATGTGTGGATGACTGGATGTGTGAAGCGCTTTGGGGTCCTTAGGGACGAGTAATATATATAAATATATAAATACAGACCATTTTTCTTAGTCAAGCACTCACCTGTTTGTGTTTCAGGTAAACTGGACGATAAGAGAGCTCCAGAGGCTGATCTCAGGTCAGTTCACCCCACATCGCCTCATCACGAGTGTGTGTGTTTATTGTGTGTGTGTGTGTTTATAATGTGTGTGTGTGTTTCAGTATCTTTGAGGACATCGGGGACTATATACCGTCCACCAAACCCACCAAAGAGAAAGAGCGTCACCGGGACAGAGACCGGGAGCGTGACCGTGACGACGACACCAAGAGCCGCAGACACGCCTACTTTGAGAAACCGCGAGGCGACGAGCACCAGGTGATGTTGGGGGGTGGGGTTTGTTTGTGCCTGGTTTACCCGTGTGGTTCTAACTGTGTGTGTGTCTCTGCAGGTGATGGAGGTGGACACAGGTAAGCTCCTCACTGTGACTCACACGATCGTTCTGACCAATGACAGCTGATCGATAACTGATGGATGCTGCGTCTGTGGCAGGTCCAGGATCAGTCAGAGACCAGATCAAGATGATCAATGAGAAGTTTGCAGGAGCAGCGGGCAGCCAATGGCAGAGCCAGGAGCCATATCCTTGTTTTTGATTGGACTGTTGTATGAGTGGGTGGGGCTTACTGTACCACACCAGCTTCTGTCTGAGCTGGTTTACCTGTGCGCAGGTAAAGTCTGTGCTCATGTTGTGTTACAGGTGATGTTCTCGCTCACCTGTATGGGGTTCAGGTGTTCCGGTGATGTCACAGCTGCTGGGATGGAGCGGGAGTAGTAACGCGTGAGCGGGAGTAGTAACGCGTGAGCGGGAGTAGTAACGCGTGAGCGGGAGTAGTAACGCGTGAGCGGGAGTGGTAACGCCTGAGCGGGAGTAGTAACGCGTGAGCGGGAGTTGTACGGCCTGAGCGGGAGTTGTACGGCCTGAGCGGGAGTAGTAACGCGTGAGCGGGAGTGGTAACGCGTGAGCGGGAGTAGTAACGCGTGAGCGGGAGTAGTAACGCGTGAGCGGGAGTAGTAACGCGTGAGCGGGAGTAGTAACGCGTGAGCGGGAGTAGTACGGCCTGAGCTGGAGTAGTACGGCCTGAGCTGGAGTGGTAACGCGTGAGCGGGAGTGGTAACGCGTGAGCGGGAGTGGTAACGCGTGAGCGGGAGTGGTAACGCGTGAGCGGGAGTGGTAACGCGTGAGCGGGAGTAGTAACGCGTGAGCGGGAGTAGTAACGCGTGAGCGGGAGTAGTAACGCGTGAGCGGGAGTAGTAACGCGTGAGCTGGAGTAGTACGGCCTGAGCGGGAGTAGTAACGCGTGAGCGGGAGTAGTACGGCCTGAGCGGGAGTTGTACGGCCTGAGCGGGAGTAGTAACGCGTGAGCGGGAGTAGTAACGCGTGAGCGGGAGTAGTAACGCGTGAGCGGGAGTTGTACGGCCTGAGCGGGAGTAGTAACGCGTGAGCGGGAGTAGTAACGCGTGAGCGGGAGTAGTAACGCGTGAGCGGGAGTAGTACGGCCTGAGCGGGAGTAGTACGGCCTGAGCGGGAGTAGTAACGCGTGAGCGGGAGTTGTACGGCCTGAGCGGGAGTTGTACGGCCTGAGCGGGAGTTGTACGGCCTGAGCGGGAGTAGTACGGCCTGAGCTGGAGTAGTAACGCGTGAGCTGGAGTAGTAACGCGTGAGCTGGAGTAGTAACGCGTGAGCTGGAGTAGTAACGCGTGAGCTGGAGTAGTAACGCGTGAGCTGGAGTAGTAACGCGTGAGCTGGAGTAGTAACGCGTGAGCTGGAGTAGTAACGCGTGAGCTGGAGTAGTAACGCGTGAGCGGGAGTAGTACGGCCTGAGCGGGAGTAGTAACGCGTGAGCGGGAGTTGTACGGCCTGAGCGGGAGTAGTAACGCGTGAGCGGGAGTAGTAACGCGTGAGCGGGAGTAGTAACGCGTGAGCGGGAGTAGTACGGCCTGAGCGGGAGTAGTACGGCCTGAGCGGGAGTAGTAACGCGTGAGCGGGAGTTGTACGGCCTGAGCGGGAGTAGTACGGCCTGAGCTGGAGTAGTAACGCGTGAGCTGGAGTAGTAACGCGTGAGCTGGAGTAGTAACGCGTGAGCTGGAGTAGTAACGCGTGAGCGGGAGTAGTAACGCGTGAGCGGGAGTAGTACGGCCTGAGCGGGAGTAGTACGGCCTGAGCGGGAGTAGTAACGCGTGAGCGGGAGTTGTACGGCCTGAGCGGGAGTAGTACGGCCTGAGCGGGAGTAGTAACGCGTGAGCTGGAGTAGTAACGCGTGAGCTGGAGTAGTAACGCGTGAGCTGGAGTAGTAACGCGTGAGCTGGAGTAGTAACGCGTGAGCTGGAGTAGTAACGCGTGAGCTGGAGTAGTAACGCGTGAGCGGGAGTAGTACGGCCTGAGCTGGAGTAGTAACGCGTGAGCGGGAGTAGTAACGCGTGAGCGGGAGTAGTAACGCGTGAGCGGGAGTTGTACGGCCTGAGCGGGAGTAGTAACGCGTGAGCGGGAGTTGTACGGCCTGAGCGGGAGTAGTACGGCCTGAGCGGGAGTAGTAACGCGTGAGCGGGAGTTGTACGGCCTGAGCGGGAGTAGTAACGCGTGAGCGGGAGTAGTACGGCCTGAGCGGGAGTAGTAACGCGGGAGTAGTAACGCGTGAGCGGGAGTAGTACGGCCTGAGCGGGAGTAGTAACGCGTGAGCTGGAGTAGTACGGCCTGAGCGGGAGTAGTACGGCCTGAGCGGGAGTAGTAACGCGTGAGCGGGAGTAGTACGGCCTGAGCGGGAGTAGTACGGCCTGAGCGGGAGTAGTAACGCGTGAGCGGGAGTAGTAACGCGTGAGCGGGAGTAGTACGGCCTGAGCGGGAGTGGTAACGCGTGAGCGTACTGAACAACTGTAGTACTACACACAAGAAAATACACAATATAGATACATGTATGTATGTGGTACAGTGATACAGGGTACCGACACCAGTACTGCGTGTGTGTGTGTGTGTGTGTGTGTGTGTGTGTGTGTGTGTGTGTGTGTGTGTGTGTGGTGTTACTGCAGTACTTGTCCTTAGCTGGTGTGTACTGGCTCTCAGAGGAGAGACTCCAGTAAGGAGCAGCTGGGAGATTTTTTTGGAGGATCAAACTCATACGCAGAGTGTTACCCTGCTACGTAAGACACACACACACAGACACGCACACAGATGCACGCACAGACACGCACAGACACACGGTGCGTTAACCTTCAGGTGTGTGTGACTACATCTGTGTGTGTAGGATGGACGACCTGGCCGTGGACAGTGATGAAGAGGTGGACTACAGTAAGATGGACCAGGTAACTCTGACTCCCAGCATGCACTGCAGCTCATCCTCACACAGCAACATGATGCTTTTCTGTGTGTGTTCCAGGGCAATAAGAAGGGTCCTCTGGGCCGCTGGGACTTCGACACTCAGGAGGAGTACTCGGATTACATGAACAACAAGGAGGCGCTGCCCAAGTGCGTGCTACTGTGTCCCTCCGCTCTGACTGACAGGCAGCCTGTGTGTGTCTGTGTGTGTGTATTCACTCTGTGTGTGTGTGTGTGTCTACAGGGCTGCCTTCCAGTACGGCATCAAGATGTCTGAAGGCAGGAAGACACGACGTTTCAAAGAGACCAATGAGAAGGCAGAGCTCGACCGCCAGTGGAAGAAGATCAGCGCGGTGAGAGAGATGGATGATCTGATATCCTCGTGTTGGTGTTGTTCCAGGTTCAACATTGCAAGTGACCAATCACATTGTTGTGACGTTATTCTTTGGCACGCCGAGACATTCGTACATTTATGAAATTCCAATGTTGCAAGGACAATATCAGTTCTGCTCAGCGTTTATTAAAGGGTCAGGGTCCGTTGATCGGCGGACAGAGGCGGTTTCTCGCAGCTTAAGTACAGTTTTTTGTTTCACAGCGGCTTTTCCCGAAGTCCCAAAAGTATGACGTCACAACATTCTGATTGGTCACTTGCAATGTTGATCCTGGAACAACACCAACACGACGATATCAGATCGTGTGAGACAGACACACACACACAGGCAGAGTGAACACAGACACACACACACACGCTGTAAACCAATCAAACACGACGCTGAAGCAGCTGTTTTTGTTTCAGATCATCGAGAAGAGGAAGAAGATGGAGGCTGACGGGTAACTACTTCCTGTTTGTTCTCAGCTCCTCGTTTATCACTTTGTCAGCCAATCAGGCAGCAGTGACCTTATGTATGACATCATAAATGATGGAAGACTTATTTTTTTCAGGGTCGACGTGAAGAGACCAAAATACTGAAGACGCCCCGCAGACCCAGCAGCTAAATCGATCGTGTATCGATCGGCTTCATGTTAGTTTAGAAACATGTAAATGTACAGAGATGCTGTGAGGTCAGAGGTCACTGACCCCGATAAGTGTGTATTGTTATTGATTAGCTGTTCTTATTGATCAGTTTGTTTTGTGAGAATAAAAACATCCAAACATCTGCTGTGATTGCGGTTTCTCTATAAAGACGGCCAATCAGGAGGATGTGTGCTGATCAGCTGTATCCATGGAGCTGCAGTGGGCGGGGCCAGGAACAGACTGATTAGTATCATTTTTAACACGTGTGACGTCGTGACCTCACAACCTGAGTTTGTATCACGGATGTCTGTGAACGGGAAGATTACGATATTCGAGATCTGGCCTAAAGTAAAATAGAATAAAATAGACGCCCACATGAGTGACAAAGATGGCCGCTCAGAGTAAACTTCACTCTGCTCTCGCATTGGCTACCAACTCATCAGTCACAACCTCTTAACCAGTCAGCTCTTATGGATGAACAATATTTACAGTGACGAAGCTCAGTGGCGTCGCCCCCTGCTGGCCGTCACACAGAAAGCTTACAGTCCTTAAAGCTGTGTCGTCGGGTTATTGTTACTCATCACTGTTTTAGCTTCACCTGTTTTTAGCCAATCAGAGAATAGAAATCACATCTGTCCTCTGAGCTCACAGCAGACTCACAAAAGGTGCTAACGCTAGACGTGCTAATCTAAGAAGCTAATCTAATTTTCATTTAAAGTAAGTAAACTGGAATGATGACATCACAAACACTGATTGGCTGTGGTAGATGTTGGACAGCGAGTACTCGAGTCTGGACGAGCAGCAGACGTTTACGCGCACATCTGCTGAGTGTCAGAGGTCACATCACAGATCCACAGGAACTGGTTAGCGAGGTCGTCAGTAGTGGTGTGCCATACTGCATATTTTGGTATCGATCCGATACCAAGTAAATACGGGCCAGTATCGCCGATACCGATACTTTTCAATAAATAGGGTGGATGCCTCATTGAATTGCTAGATCGCAATTAATTTTCATGACCTTAAGTGTTTTTTGTGATTTTTCCTTTTGTATTATTAATTACTTAAAACCCAGGACATAATTAGGAGAAATAATTTATTTATAATTAAATAAAAAATGCTTTATTATTCTGGCGGCCGTGTACTGCGATGCTGCTGCAGATGAGATGGACTCACCTTCACTGCATCTACAATCATGCCTCGCCGGCTTAAAACCTGTGCGCTGCTTGTGCTGTTGTTGTTTTTGGTGGTGATGTGTACAGTTGGCAGCAGGAGGGCTGCAGCCGTTGAATGTAGGCTACTGTTACAGCAACCGGGTGATCACTGTAAGGGTGGACAGCGCGCGGCTCGGGGTGAGCCGGAGGCTGGCGTGCCAGCGGGCCCTGCAAAGCTGGAGACGGAGGTCGAGGTGCGTGGGCGTCCTGCCACGCCTGAAGGCGGCACGCAGGACCATGCAGCCTGCGTGCCGGCCGTCTGCCCAGCTGCCTCTGAGCCCCGGCTCACTTCCACTCCTGCTGCACCGCCGCTGCTTGCCATATGGGTGGCCATCAGGCCAGCTCCCGGGCTTCCGCTGGAGGTGCGGGCGACCGCCAGAGTGGACACTTCCCTGTCGCATGGGGGCGCCGATGGTCCGGGCCGATTCCCTCGCCAGCTCGCGGGTGGGGTGAAGCGGGCGATGGGGGTATGTGGCAGGGCGTGTTCTGCGATGCCGCTGCAGGTTTGGTGGTGGTGATGTGTGCGGCTGCCAGCGGGAGAGCTGCAGCCGTTGAATGTACTGTTACAGCAACCGTGTGATTATTTTAAGAATAAATGATGCGGCGAAGCATGAAAATGCCGTCGGGTTTGCCGCAAACCAGTAAACAAATTAAAACAAATACTGTTGATGAACTATAACACACAAATTGCAATTAAAATTCTCAACAACAAAAACAAAATATATAATTAATATGTAAACAACTTAATAACCCCCAAAGTGTCTAAGTCACGTGACGTGTCAGCGCAACACACGAAACATAAGAGGGGGGAGCAAAGTGTTCCTGCACACAGGAGCGGCGAGTCCAGCCTGGCTGTTTCGTTTTTGCCGAAAGCACAGCAAACAAGCAGAACTCAAAGTAAAGAATCGATCTAACCAGGCTAGTATCGATCCGATCCCGACTTGGGATCGATACTATCGATATTTGGATCGATCCGCCCACCACTAGTCGTCAGACCTGCTCTGAGCTGTGTGTGATAGCAGCTTGTTTCTTTGTTGAGCTCATTAAGCGTTCCTCATCTTTACAGGACTCGTTAAGCTCGTTATGCGCAGCAGCTCGTTAAGAGATCAAACTCTTTGTTGTTGTTTGTTTGGACGAGTTCGTCCCCAGATTAGCATCAGAGAGGCTAACGAGAGCAGCTAATTACCCTGAGAGTGTGATGGACTCCTGGACTCATGAATATGGATGTGCGTGCTTCTCCAGGTGCTAATGTGCTAATGAGGCCTAGCAGCTCCGCCCACCCGCAGCTCTGACAGGAAATGGTTGTGTGGACATCAAAGAGGAACTTTGTGTTTAATTGAACTTTTTTATGACCTGATTTATTCTGAGAACTTCAGACTTTATTTCAAGTTTATCTCAAACTTTGATTCAGCTTTAATTTAACGATCAATCAGCTGCTCGTTAAGCCCTCGCCCTCTGAGCTGCCGTCTGATCGGCCAATCAGGACGAGCGTGTTCCTTTAACTGCTTCAGGAGGTTTACTGTAAACAGACGAGTCTCAAAGGACCCACTCAGGAAACACGTTTGCAGCTCAGGCTCTGAGTCACAGTGATTCACACAGTGCAGGCCCTCTATGTGCAGGTGTGTGTGTGTGTCAGTGAGCTGACCCACTGTCCTCATTTATTTCACTTTGTCGCTATGGGAACAAGGTGTGTGTCTGTTAGCGAGTGGAAATGGGTCAAATCACAGCAGGTTAATGTCATGACACAATTCATGCCACCATCACACACACACACAATTTTACAGTGTTTATTTGTTTAAAATGATCTATTTAAAGTAAGTTAAATGTGACCGTGATTACTGTCCCCCAGCCGGGGCTGTCCAAACGGGCTGCACCCACCTTCGTGGTCTAAGTGGGCCGGGTCCTCCGAAAGCCGGGTAGGCTGGAAGTGAGCGACTGTGACGGTCTAGCCCTCAGAGCTACGTCACCACTCTCTCCTCTGCTCCCTGCTATCTAAATATAACCGGACGCGTAAACGCTCGACCAAATCACTTCTGTTTAATCAGTTTTCTGTTTGACGTTTATTCAGCTGTGTGAAAACCACATTAATAAAGTTTAATCTAATCTAATAACTTTAATCTCAGCCAAACGATTTACTCACGAACAAACAAAACACTGAAAAAAGCCCAACAATTACATTATATATCATGTTTAAGATCGCGGGGTTTGAAAACGATGTGCCGGGAGTCCGCAGTTCTCACCGGCTCAGGTATTTGAAGTTCACACAGTTACATTCTCGCCTGAAAATATGTTAAAAGTTTATTTTCGACCCAGAAGGAGTAATAAGAGTAATATTAAAGCTAAGTAGCTGCAGTAGTAGTAGCCATTGTTGGGAACTGGAATCAGTGTTGCCAACTCCTCAGTAAGGACAATCGCTATTGGTTGTCCTAAAAGTCGCTAGAAGTCGCTAAATGACGTCATCACCTAATTTGCATAATTGGTCATGCTAATGTAATTGTAACCTACGCTGTTGGAGAGAGAAATAACATCGTGGAAGAGACATAAAGTGAGTAAAAAACGTCCTAAATGCATTTAGAGTTTATTTAGAACTACAAATTAAATTTCTTTAATTCTTTAATTCTTTCTTTAATTTCCAGGGTAGACCTGAGTGGAGGCATCAGGAAAGCTAAGGCTGCCTATAGGAGGAGGATTGAAGATCACTTTGCTGACAACGACCCCAGAAAAATGTGGCAGGGGATCAATCACATTACCAACTACAGAAGCAATAACCAGGCGACATCTAGGACTGATGCCTCACTGGCTGAGGATCTAAACCGTTTCTTCGCCCGCTTTGAGACGACCAAGCCCTCAGCTGCCACACCACTTCCACCCGCCCCCAGCACTGGCACACTAACACTCAGGGAGCACCAAGTGAGGTGTGTTCTAAGGTCAGTGAATCCCAGGAAGGCGGCAGGTCCTGATGGAATACATGGAAAGGTTCTCAGAGCATGTGCTGACGAACTGACCGGAGTCTTCACTAAAATCTTCAACCTTTCCTTGTCATCAAACACCGTCCCGCCCTGCCTCAAAACCTCCACCATCATCCCCATCGCCAAGAAGACAGCTGTGGCCAGCCCAAATGACTACAGGCCTGTTGCACTTACGCCTGTAGTGATGAAGTGCTTTGAGAGACTGGTCTGTCAGCACATCAGGGCCGGTCTGCCTCCCACTCTGGACCCCCACCAATTTGCCTACAGGACAAATCGTTCCACCGAGGACGCTATCACCATAGCGCTCCACACTGCGCTGAGTCACCTGGAGCACCGAGGAAGCTATGTGAGAATGCTCTTTCTGGACTTCAGCTCAGCATTCAATCATATCATCCCGGAGATCCTGGTCCAGAAACTGTCTCACCTGGGACTCTCCACCCCCATCTGCCTCTGGATCAAGGACTTCCTGACAAATAGACCACAGTCTGTCAGACTCGGCCCCCACCGGTCCAGCACCATCACACTCAGCACCGGGTCTCCACAAGGATGTGTTTTGAGTCCCCTCCTGTTTACGCTCTACACATCCGACTGCTCCCCTACCCATCTCTCAAACACCATCATAAAGTTCGCGGATGACACCACAGTGGTTGGACTCATCTCAAGGGGGGATGAGTCGGACTACAGAGATGAGGTCAACAGACTGACTGAGTGGTGTTCAGTTAACAACCTCCAACTGAACACCACAAAAACTAAAGAACTTATCTTGGACTTCAGGAAGGGCAGAGCAGACCCGGCCCCACTTTACATTCACGGGAGCTGTGTGGAGAGGGTACACTCCATGAGGTTTCTGGGTGTGCAGATATCTGATGACCTCTCCTGGACTGCAAATACTACAGCGGTGGTAAAAAAGGCCCAGCAGCGTCTCCACTTTCTGAGAGTGCTCAGGAGGAACAACCTGGAGGAGAGGCTGCTGGTGACATTTTACAGAGCCACCATAGAGAGCATCCTAACGTACGGCATAACAACATGGTATGCAGGGTGCTCAGCTGCGGACAGGAAAGTACTGCAGAGGGTCATCAACACAGCCCAGAAGATCACTGGCTGCTCTCTGCCCAGCCTGGAGGTCACTGCAAACTCTCGGTACCTCAGCAGAGCTGGCAATATCATCAAGGACCACTCTCACCCCAGCAACCAACTGTTTGAACTATTACCGTCAGGCCGACGGTACAGGTCACATAAAACCAGGACAAACAGATTCAGGGATAGCTTCTTTCCCAGAGCTATCACCGTAGTAAATAAGCACCATACCGTCACTGTCATCATATTAATGCTGCTATCCTGTATATATTGTACATACTATTGTTTGAGTACTTACGATTGTTTTTTTTGTACTTTTTATATTTTACATTTATATTTATTATTGAATCTTGCACCAAGGGAGTGGCACTCCAATTTCGTTGTACTCTGTACAATGACAATAAAGGCTATTCTATTCTTTTAGCAATTATTGTTTTTTAATGTCACAGTTCCAACCCTGCTCCTTTACCCGGGCTTGGACCGGCAAAAGTGACCTGAAATAGGCGCTCTGGTGGAGTTACTGTGTGTGTGTGTTTATAAGTAGTTTTAAACCTTGTGATCCACAAAACAGCACAACAGTAAAAGAAGAACTGACTGCGTTACAGTCAGTGCGGAGCAGCGGCTTCGCTCATGCGCGATTCATTTGCAGTTCGGACGCACAGGTGTGAACGTCTCCTGCCCTGATAGCAGCTGGGGAGGACTATCCTCCGCCCGTGAGCGCTTTAGCACAGGTGAGGTGCCCACGGCAGCACCGCTGCTTGCTGAGAGTAAGAGTGACACGCCCTTTCACGTCAAAAAGTCGTCATAAATAAGTCTCCAGTAACACCAGAAAAAGCCGCCAGATTTATCGCTAGTTGCTTTTTATAAAAAAAAGTCGCTAAGGGGTCTGAAAACGCGCTAAATATAGCGACAAAGTCGCTAAGTTGGCAACACTGACTGGAATTGGCTGGGCTGCGCTATGAATTCTGGGATATGGTTTTTCATTTTTGTTGTCTGGATGGACAATCAGGGGAAATTTGGGTGAATGGTGGCTCCGGGAGAATTTCAGGAGGGGCACTGAAGTTTGGGATTCTCCCAGAAAGATCGGGAGGGGTGGCTCGTATGTTTACATCATACTCTCTCAGGTCTCTGATCCTGAAGCTCAGCTGAAGCTCAGCACTCTCACAGACGACTGTCCTCAGAGTGATGATGAAGATCTGTCTCCAGATCGCTGGTTCTCTTCCACAGCATGTCTTTAGCGCACGATCTGATATCGTCATGTTGGTGTTGTTCCCAGATCAATAGTGATGTGACGTTCTGTATCGAGGCTTCGAAGCTTGTGTCGAGTAATTGAGGGGGCGTTTCCGCGATGCGCGTATCGAGGCTTGTTTCATTTATGGGAGGAGCTGAAAATGATGACGTCCGAAGCCTCGCTGCCCGGCTGTACCACGTGACTGGTTCATGAAGCGGTTCGAACTTTGCCGCGAGCTATGACAGCGATATAAACCCTCAGACTTCATTCAAAATGTGGGTG
Source organism: Aulonocara sp. 'chitande type north' Nkhata Bay (assembly GCF_057382095.1). Lineage (NCBI taxonomy): Eukaryota > Metazoa > Chordata > Actinopteri > Cichliformes > Cichlidae > Aulonocara > Aulonocara sp. 'chitande type north' Nkhata Bay. Next base: position 8,908,316 of record NC_141353.1, read on the forward strand.
TTTGATGGAGAGTTGTTAGTGAGAGTTTGGAGACAGTTTGGAGGTTTATGAGAGAAAGTCAGGAGAGAATGGAGCCAGCTAAGAAGAGGAGGATGTCCTCCCCTGTGTGGGAACATTTTGATCTTATTCCTCCCAACAAGGTATGTAAATTTCTACAGAAGATGTATTTTCATAACACTGATGGTGCAATACAATTTATGTTGAGCTGTCGTTGTGTACAAGGTGAAGTGTTTGCTATGTGCCAGGGAGCTGGGCTATAACAACAACACCTCATCCATGCTTAGGCACTACAGAGCTTTGCATGAGAATAAGGGGGACACCGATTGTGGAGCAAGACCAGGTGAGCCATCAAATGCAATGATAATATAGCATGCAGTGATGTTACTAAAGATTTGTTAAAACATTAAATCCCAGCTATGTTCTCCCCACTGAAAAGGTCATAAAAGCAGTGAAAATTTAGTTTTTACAGAATAAAATGTGAACAGGCAGGACTGAGGCTCAAAGCCTCAGTGTGTAGCTGTCCATACCTCAACGTTACAAAAGCACAACTACTGTCCACACCCCAACCACACCTCACCTCACAGTAAATGATCATTTCCATTTTAAGCATTTCCAAATAATCATTTCCCATACTGCCACTATAAATATACACAGTATACTGCCATCACTACAATATAGATGTTTTACACACTCCTTTTGTTGTTGACATTTACAGGCTGTGTGCAAAAGGCCACACTCTTCAAATTCATGCCAACTAATATTTTTACGTCCAGTAGGTGTCCTGCTAGAGCAAATGAAGCTTCAAGAAGCTTCGCGCTGGGGTGAACCAATTGGATGAAAAGCTTCAGTGCTTCATGAAGCTTCATCTGCCCATCACTACAGATCAACATAGTAAATGTTGTTCCAGGATCAACACCAACACGGCGATGTCAGATCATCTCTTTAGCTGTGTCCGAATTCAGGGGAAGGATCCTCCCGAGGACGTGTTTGGAGGAAATGATGTCACAGTGAAGTGACGAAGGCTGTCCGAATTCAAAGAGCGCTCAAAATGTGGCGACAAATGCGTCCTACTTTTCCCCAAATTTGAAGGATGGGTCCGATGTGTCCTTCGTGTCCTACCAGGATTCATTGCGGGCCGTACAGGAGACTTTCTGATAACGATGGTGGTCGGAGCGGGAGAGGAAAACACTTTCAAATGTAAGTATGTGAACATCTGGTGGTACAAAAGTTAAATTGTTATAGCGGTCGTGTTGTTAAGCTTCGGGCATCTGCACGTGTAGCCGGTCTGGCCTTAAACTCTGATTGCTGTGAGTTCTCTGCGTTGTGCGAGTGACCCGAGGAGTCAGCTCTCACTTATTCTCCCAGAACTGTTTAAAATAAAAACAGTACAGCGACTTCACTTCACTGGACTCTGCATAACTCTCCTCAGCGGGGCCTCTAGGCAACTGAGGAAAATAGCACACAGGAAGTGACTTCATGGGAAGTCAAAGGTCACACAAACAAAATAAAAGCTCCCAAAATATAAATTCAGAAAATAAACATATATAAATAAGCACATATACATAATCGATACTGACAAAGCAAAATAACACTGCAGGATGAAATATGAATTATTTTTTAATACACCTGTTACACACAGACATGTTTTTTTTTTAATTTAATAAGCCTAAACCAGCTTGTATGGTAGGTCCCACGGTTTTTCATGTACTGCTGCTTACATACAGCTAATTTTGATTTTTTAAATTAATCTTTATGGTGACATGTTGTGGGGAACAAAGACCAAACAGTCATTTTATTAAAATGAGGAGAAAACGATCACCTCTTCACTGGGTGCAGGATTGGGCCCCTGTGGCGTGGAGATACAAGAATGAATCCGTTTACAGTTTATTCATATGAGTGCGGTTTTATTAACCCTCATGCTGCACAGCAGCGGTCCCCAACCTTTTTAATGTCAGACAGGGAGCGGCCTTTAAGGTGTTGTGGGTAAATACAACAAAATAAATGATACGACCAAGAAAAAACGGGTCTTTGGTAAATATAATAATAAACTTGAATTAACTGTGTCATTGTGTAACTTCATTAGCAGCTTCCTCCTGAAAATGCACCAACGTTGAGAGTAACATCCTCCTCTCTGCCCCTTAATGCGCCCCGGTCACTATGGTAACGTGTAAATATTTCTTTCAAAATAAGACACAACTACAACAAGGGAAAGACCCAGGGAACGATACAAACCCTGAAAACCATAAATTTCACAGCGGAGCCTCAACTCTCGTGGCCCGGTACCAAACGACTCACGGACCGCTGCTGTGCAGAACCTGTGATGTCCACACGGCGTTCCTCTGGTGTTCTGCTGGGTTTAGGGATTAACATGGTTGCCATGGTTTCCTCTCTTCTCTTATGTGTTGTGTGTGATCAGGACAATTCTGGAGAAGATGGGCCTGCAGGGGAAAGTCACCCCCTTGCAGGCCAGAAGACATGAGATAACTTTAAAGAATACAAAGTACGTCTGTGTGTTATCAAGAAGATGATTCTTAAGAACACAAGTTAATAAATGTGCAACTACTAAGAGTTGTTGTGGTGTTTTTATTTGCCTGCTGTCATCTTTGATTTCCTCTGCCTTTAGGATTGCAAGTATCCAGGCTCAGGAGAGGGGTCAGTGGAAGCCCACTGCTGTGCTTGGCCCTGGTTTGCCCTCATGGATGAGGTGATAGGACAGATGCCTTCCACTAAGCCTCCTGTCCTAATGTCCTCTCTCCCTGAGGACACTCCAGGGCCAAGCACAGCAGTGGGTGACCAAAACGACAGCGATGACGAAGCGGCTCAGCCACCTACGACAGGGAGGAAGAGGAGAAGAGATGATGAGCTGCTGGAGCTCATCAGAGAGGACATGAGGCAGCAAAGAGATGCTGAGGAGAGGAGAGCAGGGGGAGGATGGACCGACTGTTTCACTTCTAGAAAGATCAGTTCCCAAATGAGTTACGTACTGAGAAATTTATTTATTTGAATATATTTGTTACATTGTTATGTGTTGCATTAGTTTAAAGGTTTTATGTTATTAATAAATGATTCAAACAAACAGTAATTGTCACTGAATTTAATTTGATTTACAGGCATTTTTAACATGTATGAACACGACGCTAACTTTGAACAATATTACATGGATATTTATGTGATAGCAATAAATAAATAACAATAACAATTAAACAAGAATATTTCAAATACACAGTAAAGATGGAAAAACAACATTTCCAGTTGTTCACACAGGATTAAGCTGAGTGACCTGATCCTGGACCGTTTCTTTAACAACTGTAATAGATTACAGGAAGTCTCTGGCAGTGTTGCTGAAGATCAGACGTGGATGGGGTGCAGCAACTGAGACCTGCGGTTTGTCTTTTCTGGTTGGTGAGTGGAGAATCACACAGGGTGGTCTGCAAAGAGCTTTAGGATCCTCCCACTGTCCACTGCATCGTCCATCCACAGGGTTTGCAGGGCTCACTCGTGGCTGCCACACCACTGAGATGTTTTCACAAATATGCAAGCAGGAGATGGTGGATGCTATATTATTAGTATAATACTTGTAACTCTGTAGCAGACAACAGTTTGATAAAGTGCTGTGTAAAAACAAAAGATTAGATTCGTCTGCCAAAAACTGATTTCCGGTTTCTGCCCTACACTGATTGCTCGTATTTAACCTGCTATGAATAACTTGTTGGTCTATAATATGTGAAACATGTCAAATGTTTCCCTCATTAATGATATCAGGTTACTTTGAGCCACCAGCAACATTCCTGTTACAGGAGACGCTGCAGTCAGTTTTTGGCAGTGACTTTTATCCTTTATTTATCCAGTTCAAAAAAAGGTTGTTGACATTAAAAATGTACTTTTTAAGAGTAATCTGGCCAGTGATTGCTGGGTTTTTCTCTGTATGTATTATTGTAGGGTCTACCTTACAATATGAAGCGCCTTGAGGCGACTGTTGTTGTGATTTGGCGCTGTGTAAATGAAATTGAATTGAAAGATGTGTTTCCAAAGGAAGTGCCAGAGCCACTCACCGCGGGGACGTTAGTGCAGTCTAACCTTCACAGCAGAGACATTCAACTCTGACTTAAAGAGGTCCGGTTAGCAAAGATCTGGATGGTCATCATCAAACCACACGTACAGACGAAACCATCGCAGCACACATAACACTGTTTTACACACACGTGCATAAACACTGATGGTGTCGCAGCAGCATGAGGCTGGCACGGAGAACAGAGCGTGTGATGGCTCTACAGGAAACACACCTTTCATTACACATTTGTGATTTTTACGGTGTTTCTGTTGTATTTGAAGGTTCGGAGGTGTTTCCTGCCTGGTTACCGTAATGACCCTAATAACAGTGAAAAGCACAGAGCCGATGCTTTCAGGAACTGTTGGAAGTTTCAACTGTGCCAGTTGTTCAAGCGTTATGGTAGTGTGACCCTGACCCGACAGGAGCGCCGTGCTTCCATCGGGATGAAGGAGAACGCGGGTTGGACCTCGGCTCTTTGCTGGATGGGCTCCAGAGGTCACAGGTAGATTCAGGTGGAGGAAGATCTGTAATCATCCAGGTATCATCTTTATATCACCAGGTAACTACAGGTGACATAAAGATGTTTCAAAATAAAAGCTCTGCAAGGTTTAACCCTTTAAGACCTACCATAGAACCAAGGCCGCCAAAGCTTATATTATATTTTTACATGCCGTGGAGCCATTTTTGGGAGCATTTCAAGTTGATATACATCAATACAACCATTATAGCCCAAATGTTAATAATATGTCTGCATTAAGTGCATAGTAACTACATAAATTGCAACAAAGTGCAATAAACTACAAAAAAATTGAAAATCGTTTTTGTTTTTTTTACATATATTTCTAGTTAGAGAAATTTAAGAGGTTTATCCCTCAAAACTGTAAATACAAAAAAGTTGCAAAAAAAGGTTTACAACAACAGGAAATTTATTTTAAGTGTCTCCATAGTTTTATTTTTCAAATATACCAATTTTTATACACTGCAGGAAAAACAAATATAAATATCATAATGCAAATTTGCAAAAAAACAGCATCTGCATCAAAATAAACTATTTCCAGCAGTGCAATATGAGTCCTCAGCATCCCAGAAACGACACAGAAAGTTATAAAGTCAAAGATAACTTTTAAAAACACCAGTATAGGCTCATGAGGCCCTGATGGTAAAAAACTACATTTCCGCAAAATTACGTCACGGCAAAGCGTGTTTCTGCAATATTATGTTTTTGTTGCTGCAAGTGCTTTTTATGCAGTTTTTGCAAAGCTATATGTGGAAGGAAACTGTGACCGAGGACAAGCTGATGGCATAAGATGTAAGTACAACTCCTCTTTCATATGCAAAACAAATTATTGCGCTAGCTTAGTGGTTGCAGTGCTACCAGGATTTAAAAATAGTTGCGCAAAACAGAGCGTGCCCGCTCCGACCGGCTTTAAAGGGTTAAAGGCTTTTATTCAATTGGAATGGCAGTCCTTTACTTTGAAACAAACAGGAAATGCTGAGTTTGTAAAAGCAGCGTGGTTTGTGTGTAACAGGAAAACAAGAAACATGGGTCATGTTCAGCAGCTGAGGTAATCAAGGGTCAAAGGTCACTATAAGAGTTAGTTTAACCATGTTACTGGTTCACAGGTCAGCGAGCTGTTTGAGTGCGTTCCTTCATCATCCTCCCTCTGACCTTCATCATCATCAGCTCTCTGTGGAGCATCATTTGGACCCACGAACCTGTCAGTGCTGAACCGGGCTGTGTTTCAGCCACAGCAGGACCAAAATTGATAAGATAACCTTTATTAGCCCACGCGCGGAAAATTTGTTGGGTTAAGGCTGCTGACCTTTGCCAGCGCCATCTTACCCTCCGACCATACATACATTAGACAAACATCACATGGGGAAGACAGGTCAGAGGTATAACATTGGAAAATGCACAACATGAGGAAAGACGAGGAGAAAAAGAACTCCCCCCAGACTGAGCTGCAACAGAGAACAGAAAAACACCTCAGCACACGAATCAGCACATCTCCCAACATAAAGACATGAGCCTGGAAGGCGTTTGGAGGGGGTGGGGGGTGAGTGGAGGTCTGTGTCAGTATGCATATGTGTGTGTTTGTGTGTGTTTGTGTGTGTTTGTGTGTGTGAGAAAGTGTCCTTTCGCCCGGTTAGGCAAAAGTCAACAATCTTCAGTCGATGCGAGTGGACTTGAATGGGGGGGGGGGGGGGGGGGGGGGGGGGGAGTTTTGTTATTCCCATCAGCTGCTGCCTTGAGCATCCAGCTGGCGCATGAGATGGAGATGGTAGCTGTTTTGGTTAGTGTTAGTTGGTCTGATGTCCGTCACAGGTCACCAAATCTCTCAATTCCCGTTGTTCTTCTCCACGATCGTATCCATATTGCGTTCAATAAACACAGTCTTACTCACAGCCCTGCCCATCGTCTATCATGTCGGACAGCCTTGTGGGATTTTGTAGCCGCTTCTTGTTCTTCGATAAACCGAGCCGGCTCCAATCAGCCTGAACTCTGTTATCGTGGTTCTGAACTGGTAGATTGTTGCCAGACACACGATGCAACCGACCATCGAGTATCCGGCAGCAAACGTCTTTCTCAAGCCCAGGAGTTTCATTAAGGGACCAGCTGATCAAATTATTCTTCTTTAGGTTTTCAGAGAACAAGTCTGGGAGACTCTCTGAGCGTTAGAGAATAAGCGAGACTATACAAACGAGAAGCCAAACAGGAAAGATAAGAGAGAGGGAGAAGGAGAAAGTGCGACGGCCTCCGTCAAGAGCCAAGAGAAGAAGCTTCCTGCAGTGAGACAAAAGCAGAGTTCCTGGCTCTGAACTCAACTCGTCACTGATTCATTCTCGTTTTTTTACTAATAAAAAACAAAAACAAACGACAGTAAACAAAATACAGTCGAGTAAATCAGAGCATTGTGGGACGGCCGCCTCGTTAAGCTCGTTAAGACCGGAGCGCACCTGTGTCACCGTCAAATGCAGTTTTCTAAGCATCAAACACGTCCAGCTGTGACTCCGCCCCCTTCGGGTAACAGTTCACACCCACTTTCACATTAGTCACAGAAGCAGATCCCGTGGGGCAGAGCTTCCTCGTGAGGTCACATTTCACCTATTGACATCACACTGAAACCCCGCCCCTTTCACAGTGTCCTCTGTGCTCTGTCCATTAGCAGACAGCTGGCTGATGGGAGTCGTTTTCTCCTCCTCTGTCACAGCGACCGCCTCAGAAGAGCAGCGGGGGTTTGGTGAACACTCGGTGCTCTGCAAAAAACAGAGAAGAAGAAAAAACAGGAAGTGTCAGACAGCTTCGGTGTGACACTTCCTGTTTACACTGACCAGGTGAGGTCAGAGCTGCAGGCACGAGCATCAGCGTCTGCAGTGGTCTGATCACGGCTTCACCCTAACTGACCTAAACGCACTGAAGCTTGTAAACCTTCGTCTGTTTCTGTCACAGAGTCTAAAACACCAACAGCTGAGTTTAAACAGCAGAGGGAGAAAAACTCCAACATTCAAATATTTCAGAGATGAGGAAGCGACGAGTGTGACGCTCTGCTGATACACCTGTGGTCACTAACACACTCAGCACTGCATGTACTGCAGTACCGAGTGTCGTCCTGTCTCTGAGCTGTGTTATTATGGCGTCTGTGTGGAGGAAGCTGGCGCGGCGTCTGTGACGCGCTTCGTTACCGTGAGCTGCAGCGTTCTCCTGATGGGTGTTCTCCAGCTCGCTTTCCGGAGTCACAGCGTCTGAAAACCAACAGGAAGTCAAGGACATGAAGACATGGAGTAAGTGCATATGAGAGCATGAGGGTGGGAATGGATGTCTGTATCTGTGTGTGCCTGTATGTCTGTGTCTATATGTCAGGTTGGGTATCAGGCGCCACCTCTCTGGGGACATCTCAGGCCCTCCAAGGTTTGGAGGTTTATCTCCCCCCACCACCACTTCCCCTGCCAGTGGCGGACTCCCTCAGGTGTCGGTGCGTTGGTGGTTCTTTGTGTCTGGGGGTGGGCATCCAGGTACACACCGGCTCACTCCTTGGCGGCCGCTTATCGGGGCCTGGAGCCTGGGGCTCGCTCGGGCCACTTCGGAGGTGGGGTGCCCCCGGCCTCTCGGCCTGGGGCTCGGTCACTCAGGCACGGCTGGCTGCCGGCGGAGCTCACGGGCACGTCACTGCAACTCCCCCTGGCTTCTGCTCCGCGGCTGCTGAGTGAGCCCTCATCTGGGACTCTCCTCAGCTCTTTCTGGGACAGTGGCGCGGCTGCCCCTCTGTTGGTCTTCCTTGGTCTCTTGTGTTCTGGGGGCCTCTGGATGTCTGGAGTTTTGATCTCCTCCATACCTGCTTCATGCCCTGGAGGACGGGGCTGTGGCCCCCCCACACCCTCTAGCAGATCATCACATGAAGGAACCTTTTAAAAACAAGCGCGTCCATGCTCACAGGTGTACACACGGGTGATCACACCCACAAACTACACCCTTTTTGGCTCCTACCTCAAAGCACACTGTGTGCTGTTGATCTTATGTGCTGCACAATAATGTTTAACATTTAGTATTTACTGTCATATTCCCATATATCATTGTGATGTTGTTTATTCTATTACTCTTGTTCTCTTCTGCTTGCTTTCTTTTTTCTTTCTCAGCAGGTGATCCAGGTGATTGATATATGCATTTTTTTTTTCTCTGCCCGTTCTGTTGGTTTTTGTCTTTTGCCCTTCTCCCCCGTCCCTCTTCTCAGCTGTTTCTCTTTCCCTCTCTCTTTCTCCCCTTCTTTCCTCCAGTCAAGTCTGTCCCGTGTTCAGTAAGTGAAAATAAAATAAACAATAAAAGGTGAATCAAATGGACCATTACGGCAAGGCTGGGATGGTCAGTTTGGTAAAGTAAATCCGTTGGGCATCTTTCTTTGCCTTTAGACAACAATTCTGATGCAAAAGAGCCAAACGGGACAGGCAAAAAAAAAAAAAAAAAAAAAAAAAGGACATGAAGTCAAGAGGGGTGTCCAAATTCTTGGGCTGCCTCCACCTTCGCGGTCTACGTGGGCGGGTTCCTTTGAAGACCGAGAAGGCCGGAAGTAAACAGCTCTGAAACTGGACGGTCTCGCCTTCAGATCTGCGTCAGCGCTGTCTCAGTGGAGTTAAATAAACTCGTCCGTCTGCTCCTTGCTGTCTAAAATGTAACAGGACACTGGAGTAAACTCGACCATCTGTTTAATCAGTTTTCTGTTTGACGTTTATTCAGCTGTGTGAAAACCACCCGGGGGATTAATAAAGTTTAATCTAATCTAACCTAATCTAATAACACTGATCTCAGCCAAACCGATTTACTCACGAGCAAATAAAACAAAAAGCCCAACAATAACGTTTTAGGTTGTCTAAGTGTTTTATATATCATGTTTAACCTGAGTAGTGAAAGTCCGCGGTGATCTGAAAGTGATGTGCCGGGAGTTGTGCCGTTCTCGGCTTCAGTGACCCGCGACCTCCCGGCTCGCTGTCGAGCTGGTGGGTAACAGACGTCTCCGAAAACGTTGGACGTCTTGATAAACTGAGCAGATATTTGAAGTTTACACAGCTACATTCTCGCCTGGAAATATGTTAAAAGTTTATTTTGTGACCGAGAAAAAGTAATAAGAGTAAGCCTTACTCAGGGCAGACACACATGGAGACACAACCAGGTCCTCTGGTGTCTGGCTGAGAGCGCAAAAGGAAATCCATCAACGCTCAACCTTTCACAAACCAAGAGGAGCATCAGTTTTCATCAACATTTGTCCGGGAATGGGACAAGCCGAGGACGAGCCCCTCAACCCCGGACCTGGGCCCGCTGAAGGTTGCCAGGGATTGCAGATGCAAGTGGACTTGGATAATTGGCTAATTTTTCCCACAGAGATCGTAACAACTACTCTGCGACCAGACCTCGTCCTTTGGTCTAACTTGCGTATGTCATTGAGCTGACGGTACCATGGGAGGAAGCAACTGTGGAAGCGTTTGAGCGTAAGAAGCTGCGGTATGCCAACTTGGCAGCTGAGGCAGAGGACAGACGCTGGAAGATCAAGGTGCGCCAGGTGGAAGTGGGGTGCAGGGGCTTTGTTGCTAGTACAACAGCAAAACTGCTCAGAGAGATTGGGATCAGAGGACAGGCACAACGGCAGGCTATAAGAGAGCTAGCTAACACTGCTGTCCTTCAACGCACATATTAAACAAATATGTAAGACTGCTTTCTTCCATTTGTGCAACATCTCTAAAGTTAGAAATATCCTGTCTCAGAGTGACGCTGAAAAACTAGTTCATGCATTTATTACTTCCAGGCTGGACGACTGTAATTCATTATTATCAGGAAGTCCTAAAAACTCCCTGAAAAGTCTTCAGCTGATCCAAAATGCTGCAGCAAGAGTCCTGACAGGGACTAGAAAGAGAGAGCAGATTTCTCCTGTTTTGGCTTCCTGTTAAATCCAGAATTCAAAATCCTGCTCCTCACATACAAGGTCTTAAATAATCAGGCCCCATCTTATCTTAATGACCTTGTAGTACCATATCACCCTATTAGAGCACTTCGCTCTCGCTCTGCAGGCCTACTTGTTGTTCCTAGAGTATTTAAAAGTAGAATGGGAGGCAGAGCCTTCAGTTTTCAGGCCCCTCTTCTGTGGAACCAGCTTCCAGTTTGGATTCAGGAGACAGACACTATCTCTACTTTCAAGATTAGGCTTCAAACTTTCCTTTTTGCTAAAGCATATAGTTAGGGCTGGACCAGGTGACCCTGAATCCTCCCTTAGTTATGCTGCAATAGACGTAGGCTGCCGGGGATTCCCATGATGCACTGGGTGTTTCTTCTTCACTCACTGTATTAACAGACCTCTCTGCATTGAATCATATCTGTTATTAACCTCTGTCTCTCTTCCACAGCATGTCTTTATCCTGTCTTCCTTCTCTCACCCCAACCAATCATAGCAGATGGCCCCGCCCCTCCCTGAGCCTGGTTCTGCTGGAGGTTTCTTCCTGTTAAAAGGGAGTTTTTCCTTCCCACTGTCGCCAAAGTGCTTGTTCATAGGGGGTCATATGATTGGTGGGTTTTTCTCTGTATCTATGAAGCGCCTTGAGGCGACTTTTGTTGTGATTTGGCGCTATATAAATAAAATTGAATTGAATTGAATTGCTGAGAGGACCAGTCACTGGCTATGGCTAAAAAGGGCTGACATCACTTGGGCAGCTAAGGCAGTCAGCTAACCGCGATACACATGCCAAGGATTGATCGTGGTGGGCCTGCCTCAGCAGGGGGCGTCAAAGGGTAAAACATAACATTAGAAGTTTTGCTGGTTGACTGCTACAGCTGTCTCAGTGCCTCCTGGGGACTGCGCAGTTAACCTCATGGTACTGAAACTAAAAAGAAGAATGAAAAATATTCCGCTCTTCTCTCCTCTGCTCTTCTTCCCTTTTCTGGGAGGCAGTGGGGAGGTAGAGCGCACAGCCCGATCCAGCGGGGAGGTGTGGGAAGCCAGATCGGGTGCCCCCCTTCCGGCTCTCCTCTCTGCTCTCTCCTATCTTATCTTACTTACTTGTCTTACTTCTCTCTGTCACCTTTTCTGTCTCTTTGAAGAAGTGAGGCTCCATAAATGCTAAAGAGGTAAGTATTATGTGGACAAGAAACAGGGTAACTATGTGCGAATGCTGTTTGTTGATTACAGTTCAGCGTTTAACACAATAGTGCCCTGCAGACTGTTCACAAAGCTCAGGGATCTGGGACTTAACAGCCGTCTGTGTGCATGGGTGTTGGACTTCCTCACTGGCAGAACTCAGGTGGTGAGGGTGGGCAGGTGCTTCTCCAACAGCATCACCATCAACACAGGAGCACCTCAGGGATGTGTCCTCTCGCCACTGCTCTACTCCCTCTACACTTCAGACTGTGTGGCCACCCATGGCTCCAACACCATTGTGAAGTTTGCTGACGACACAGTGGTGTTGGGTGCCATCTCCAACAACGATGAGGCGGCCTACATGGATGAAGTGAAGAATCTGGCATCGTGGTGCCAGGACAACCACCTCCAGCTGAACGTCAGCAAGACCAAGGAGCTGGTGGTGGACTTCAGAAGGGGTCAGCACAGAGACTACAAGCCCATTATCATCAATGGAGCTCCAGTGGAGAGGGTGCAGTCCTTCAAGTATCTTGGTGTCCACATCTCCTCAGACCTGACATGGGCTGCCCACATTCAGGTCCAGACCAAAAAGGCTAGGCAGCGCCTGTATCACCTACGACAACTGAGGAAGTTCAGGGTCTCTCCAAAGATCCTCAGGATTTTCTATACAGGCGCTGTGGAGAGCATCCTCACACAGAACATGACATCGTGGTTTGGGAACAGCTGTGTGAAGGACCAAAAAGCTCTCCAGAGCGTGATCCGTACAGCAGAACGCTGCTGCAGGATTGCTCTCCCCCCGCTTCAGGACACCTACACCAGGAGATGCCGGACTAGAGCAGATACTGAAGGACCCGTCCCATCCTGGCAACAAACTGTTCCAACTTCTGCAATCTGGTAGAAGGTTCTGCATCATCCGGGCAAGGACAGAGAGACTCAAGAGGAGCTTCTATCCCCAAGCCATCCGTGCCCTAAACACACACACCCGCCCTCTCACATCATCTATAATTGACTGAGACAGGACTCTTCCAGACACTAAACCAAGGCACAATGTACATTTCAATTCCTTTAATTTTAAATATGTTTATATTGTCTATCCTGTAAAATAGTCAGATGTCTATTCATATTAATGTACAGAATTCACCTGCTTGCTGCTACTACTGCACATTCACCCAGTGTATATACTATATGTATATATATATATATATATATATATATTAGGGGTGCAACGATACACAAAATTCACGGTTCGGTTCGGTTCGATACTTTGGTGTTACGGTTCGATATTTTTTCGATACAAAAAAAAATGTTCATGCCTTTTTAATTTGTCATTTATTAAAATTATAAATATATATTTTAACACAAAAGTACAGTTTTTAAATTTAACCCTAACCCTTGTGCGTGTTGTTTTTTAGCTCGTCATATTGCAGCCACAGAAATTCTTTTGTCCATGAAACCATAAAGCTGCACTTTCTTTTTGCCTTATAGTCTGATTTGTCATAACTTCTCCGTTTTGTGGTAAGCTTTTCTTTGGCTGTCACTTCTTCACCCTGACCTGTCTTATTTGGCTCAGCAGAACTGAAATATATATCTGTCTGTGAAGGTTCTCAGTCATCCAGGTCATCGTAGTGAAATATATATCCTGCCGCACTCACATAAGCTCAGCGATTCTCTGCGCGATCAACCTCTCACATGTTTAAGCTGCGGGAGATTTCACTTGTCATGTTTGCATAGTAAGCTAACGATTGATAAGACGATGTCAGAGGAATTGGTGCACAAATTATCATCACTCACAGATCAGTGCTGTCGCTCTCTATACACAGTTCGCACGATTGCAAAGTGAAAGCAAAAAAACAAGCGCAAATTCAAACACGATTTCAATATGTCACATATTGACAGTGGCTCACCCAATGACATAATTACCCAGCTACATTTCTGAAAGAATGCAAAAGCATTGACATATATTTTTCCTTCCTACAATAGCCCGACAGGCAGGGCAGAGATAGATTTTGGTAGCCCGACTGGAAAAATCGCTAGCTCCGGGACGTCGGGCTAGCGATATTGCGAGCCCTGTATCTGATTGAGGAATCACTCATCTTTGGAAAAGAGAGTTTATTACAGAGAAATGGCTCTTTCCAAAATAAAAGCTATACTATCCGCTTCTTCTGGGCTATATTCTCAGCAGCATATTAAACATATCAGGTCCCCATAAGGAGAATCATGTGCTAACAGCTGTCTAAATGACTCGGGTAAAGTTTGTAGCATGCTTGTTGTTTTTGTCTTTGCACTAGGATGATGTCGGTGTAAATGTGCAGTCATATTCGTTGTGTTCCCACTAGTGCTTTCAGGTTAACCTCGTTGAAATAACCTTAACGCCACAACACGGCAAATCTCCGTTAACGAGCTACCCTATACAGAGGGGCTAGACGGCCAACACGTTAACGAGCTAACTGCGCTAACACACTAGCTCCCACCCATGTAATTGAGCATTGCATGGCACATCCAACATACTGTTTTACTTTAGTCCATGACTCGCTTACCTTCAGGGTCATACGTCACATGAAAACCAAAATAATTCCAAACGCCAGATCTGAATGAGGGTGGGGAGGTCCACTTCTGTCTCGCTAGCTTGCCCTGCGCTCTTCCTTCTGACCATGCTGTCTGTGTTGAGTGCTCAGTGAATCTGCGTTCGACTACTCCGCCTAGGCTGCACTCTCGAGCCTAGGCGGAGTAGTCAAATGCAGATTCACTGAGCGCTCAACACAGACAGCATCGTCAGAAGGAAAGTTGATAAAATAAATTACAAATTTTGTATTGTTCTTTTTTTTTTCTCCCCTTTGGTTTTCTTTCTTTCTCTCCCCCTCTTTCTTTCATTCTTTCCCCCTGTCCTATCCCACAGTCATGTCTGTCCCGTTTGCAACTGAAAATAAAATAAATTCATAATTATAATAAAGGTCAATCAAATGGACCAATATGATGATCCACTTAAAATAAATCCTCTTGGCATCTTTCTTGGCCTCAAGACAACAATTCTGATGGCTATAGATCCAAACGGGACACAAAAAAAAAAAAAAAAAAAAAAAAAATTTTTTAAAAATTGTATTGTTCGATACATATGCGTACCGAACCGAAAGCACTGTATCGAACGGTTCAATATCGATACGAATATCGTTGCACCCTAATATATATATATATATATATATATATATATATATATATATATATAATGTTCTTCCTCTACACCCCCCCCCCCCCAATTTTTGCACATGTCGAGGAGCGTGTCAGGCTACATTTCACTGTGTGTTATACTTGTATAACTATGCATGTGACAAATAAAGAACCTTGAACCTTATTTCTCAGTTGCAGTGAATAGATAGAAAATAAACTGTAGGAAACTAAACAGAAGAAAGAAGAAGAGATATAACAATTTAACATAAACCAGTGACACTCCAGGGCCTGATCAACCCTGGCAGGGCCTCCTTGGATGAGGGATTCTAGTGATAATGGCCGAAACACCCGATGAATCCAAGGTCCACAACTGATGATGTGTCCCAAATTTTAAAATGATAATGCAGATCAGATCTCTAATCCCTAAACCTAACCAAGGAGGGAAAATGGCAGATTAGCCTGGGTAAAAGACTGAAAGTCGTGTGTGCTGCTGGCAAAGTTTCTGTTATGCCTCTCCTCATAACAACCATCCCTCAAAAGTCTCTCCATCTAAAGCATCATCAGGAAGAGTAACATCGAGTCCTTTACGGAATCAATTAAAACTAAGCAGCTGCCGCCATTGTTGAAAACTGGAATTGGCTGGGCCGCGCTATGAATTCTGGGATATGGTGGGCCACGAAGGACACACCCGACCCATCCTTCAAATTCAGGTAAAAGGAGGACACATTTGTCAGCTGCATTCGGAGGAGTCTACAAAGTTGGACAGCCTTCGTTGCGTCGCCAATCACAGGTTAGATACATCTCAGCCAATCACAGGTTAGATACAGCTCAGCCAATCACAGGTTAGATACAGCTCAGCCAATCACAGGTTAGATACACCTCAGCCAATCACAGGTTAGATACACCTCAGCCAATCACAGGTTAGATACACCTCAGCCAATCACAGGTTAGATACACCTCAGCCAATCACAGGTTAGATACAGCTCAGCCAATCACAGGTTAGATACACCTCAGCCAATCACAGGTTAGATACAGCTCAGCCAATCACAGGTTAGATACAGCTCAGCCAATTACAGGTTAGATACACCTCAGCCAATCACAGGTTAGATACATCTCAGCCAATCACAGGTTAGATACAGCTCAGCCAATCACAGGTTAGATACACCTCAGCCAATCACAGGTTAGATACACCTCAGCCAATCACAGGTTAGATACAGCTCAGCCAATCACAAGTTAGATACAGCTCAGCCAATCACAAGTTAGATACATCTCAGCCAATCACAGGTTAGATACACCTCAGCCAATCACAAGTTAGATACAGCTCAGCCAATCACAGGTTAGATACAGCTCCTGTGCTCTGCTGCTTGTTCACCTGTGAGGCCGTCCGAGTGTTTGAGCGCTCGCTCCACCTGCTCTCTCCTCCTTGACTCCAGCGCCTCCTGCAGCTTCCTCTTTGCCTTCTTCTCCTTCTTCAGCCTCCGCTGGATCGACACTGATGAGGAAGATGAGACGAAGAGGACAGGTAGTGTGAACAGTTCTCACCTCTCTCACCTCTAGTCCATTAGAGCTCACTTGACCTCTGACCTGTTACACCTGTCTCACCTCTGTTGTGCAGCTCGGAGCTCAGCTGTCTCTGCAGAGTCTGTCGGGCGTCCCTCTCTCTCTCCAGCTCCAGCTTTAACTCTTTCCTCTCCTGCTGGCTCTGTTTGTCCTGAGAGCGAGCGCTCTCCACCGCCACCTTCAGGAGACCCTGAGAAACACACGCAGGTAAGTCCCTGATGTTCTCAGGTACTTTTCGTCTCTGCATCTCTGATGTTCCCTCACAGTATTTTAAATTCTGCACATTAACATGTCTCAGATTCCCGAGTTCCCACATCCTCGTCATGTAACCTTGTATTGATTTCACATTTGCTCAATTTGAAATATTCCAGTCTCAGCTTTTTGATTTCATGGTCAACATTCCTCCTCATGAGCTGAATTGATGTCTCGACTGTAGAGGAATTTCTTTTACTTACGTATTAATCACATTATTTTATTGTATGATGCCTTGGTGCCACTGGATTTTAACTGTCTGACACTCATACGTTAAGACAAATGGTGGGGGTCTAGTAAGGAAGTTGGGGGAAGCAGACGACTCCACAGGAAGAGTCTTTTGTCTCTTCGAGGACTCTGGGAGGCAGCAAGGGAGTGTGAACCTTAAGGTGTGAAACAGCTGTGCACTGCCTTTTGTTCCTGGAGAAGGTTTTTAACTGAGAGCCATGCTAGGCTCAGGGAGACTCTGCTGACCTGCCCCGCGGTCATGCAGGCTCCACCAAGCTTGGTTTTCTGTTCTTTGTGTTTGATTAAAGAATGTTAGCTACTGCTCACCGCTCGTCTGCAGGCTTTATTTAAGGGAAAACTTCCACAACACTACATTGATGTCTCTATATGAATATTTCACCTCCATCATCTCGGTCTGTCACCTGTATGTTGGTCAGCAGCGTCTCCATCGATGACAGACCCTCAGCCAATAGGAACGGAGCAAAGGTGGGGTTTGTGTGTTTGATTGACAGTGACTGGGAGGTGAGTGCCAGCTTCTCATAGGTTGGTTTGATGAGGGGGAGGGGCAGCAGGCTGTCCTCTGCAGGTAGGAGAAAAGCAGCTTAAACAAAAATAAAAACATCTGGACTTTATTGTACTTTAATGTTCTACGTCATCATCTGTTCTCGCTGCTGTCGTACACGATCTCCACAGTAGAACCATCACTGGCGCTACACTGTCATGTCTTACATTAGCTCGGTCACTGCTGATACCAACAGCAGAGGGCGATCTCACGAGCTGAAGCTAAAGTCAGGCCCATTATCTGCATGTTATCCTGTTCTGAGTTACACATGCAGTCGTCCTTTAAACTGAGTCTGATGGACGAGCCGAGGATGAAGCTGAACCAGGGCCACAGACTCAGAGACATAAATATCAGTTGGGCCGGAGTCTGTATCCAAACACCTCAGGACCCGTTACTGTTCATGTACCAGCTGCTCCTCTCTCTCACACACACACACACACACACACACACACACACACACACACACACACACACACACACACACACACACACCTTTTTCTTTCAAAGCCTGTTTGATGTTTCCTGGCTCCCCATCTGTAGTGTGAACACATGAAAACGTGCAGATCAGTGACTGTGTGCGTGTGTGTTCTTGTTTAGAAGTATTGTGGGGACATACTGTTACAATCACATTACGGGGACTTTGAGGCGACAAAGAGCAAAGCTGTCATAGTTCACATAAGTATGTCTACTGTGAGTGGTTACCCAGCTCTGGTGTTTGTGCTGGTGGAAGGGGTGATGATGATGATGATGATGAAGATGCCCTAGAAGGCGATTGGCTGGTTGGTTCCTGTGGGTGGAGCTCATCATCGCTGGGAGTGGGGGAGGGGCTACCTAGAGGAGACTCCTGAACACACACTTAGCATTAGTGCTGGTAATATTAACACTGCTAGCATTAGTCCCTTTAGCATTGGCTCTTTTGGCATTAGCTCTGGTACTTTTGCTGCTGCTAGCTTTTACCTTGCTCTCTTCTGTGTGGACCTGTGACACAACGGCCATGTTTGCTAAATCACTGAGCTGACTCATGTGATTCATCGCCATAGCAACACTGGCAGGAGGCAAGCCCACAGGGAGGATGGGATGTGGCATAACCATAAATGGAAGGTCTGACAGGCCTGAGGAGGGCGGACACAGATAAGTTATGTGCTGTGACGCTAAGCTAACAATGATCAGGCGTCCAATGAGAAGAGAGCGGTGACTCACGGTTGGCTAACAGCGAGCTCTGCTGCTGCAAAGTGTTGAAATGTAGGGATGCCGAACCAGCAGGAGGCGCTACAACTGAGGGGGGAGGAGAGAGGAGCTGCTGCTCCTTTTCCCAGGATCCTTCACTGCCTCCTGCTGAGGGAACAAAGGTTTAGACTTTGGTGCCGTCCTTTGATTTGCTATAGTGTCAGATTGGAATAAACTGATGGAATCGAACCCGTGTCCTCGTTCTCCGACTCAGGTCTGCTGTAAGGTCGCTGCTGATCACTGCTGCCATGGAAACGCATCATCATCCGCATCTTCTGGAGCCTCAGAATCTCGGCCATCGCTGCCGCCGCTGTCAGCCCTGCAGACAGGAGAACAAAGAGTGATGGCAGAGTGTGTCCTGAAGGGGGCGCCGCTGCACTCACAAAAGAAGGGTTTGGATTGTTTCTGCTGTAAATGTTTGATGAGATGTGTGGAGATGATGATGATGATGTGAAGAATCCGTTTAGTCCTTCAGAAATCAGAGCGAGACTGAATCGTCTTTGTTGGTCATGAAAGCTTTTTTCTTCCTAGAGAGGAGGAGGAGGAGGAGGTGATGAAGGTAACTGTTTTCAGGAAGTTGCTGACTGATCAATAATTAACAACCCTGGCAGCCTGAAAGTCTCCAGTGACTGCTGGTGTCTCTCGACCATCTATCTCTCCCCGCAGCCACTTGGCCCAGTTAATTAGCTGCACCAATTAATTCGATGCTAACGAGTGGTCGGTCTCCCTGTGGCTTGTTAAATGAACAAAAACACAAAGAAAGTTTGATCCTTTTGTTCTGCAGCAGATTCTGTGAGAGTGACAGCCATGGGTGATTAGCCTAGCTTAGCACAAAGACTGGAAGTAAGGGGAAACTGTTAGCATGGTGACCTCGTGTGTGAAGTCTCATCACAGCAGCAAACTGACCTTGAGTTCTCCTGTTCTCTCAGTATTGAAATAAAACACCTGCTCTTATTGTGGAAGAACATTCAGCAGGAAGGAGATGCTGGTGCAGGAAGTGACAGTCTGACAACCTGTGACTGTGAAATGTTTCATTTCTTAAATGTGTTCATGCACGCTCAGTCATCCAGGAAAGGAAATCCTGAAAGTTGATTCTGTTCATCTGGATGTTTTCAGTGGGAGAAACGTTTCATCATCATCATCAGGTGACGTCTTCAGTCTCAGCTGACTGCAGGTATCAACCTTATAAACAGGACATTTGCATAATGACTGAAACCAGCAGGGTTAGGGTTAGGTCACAATGTGCTGGTAGGTCAGTTTATGATCATTAATATGCAAATTCTCATGACCATTGATCAACAACCACTGATCAATAACCATGAGTCCCATTCACAGAGAGTTGGGGAATGGCTGCAATCACAGCATTGTAAGATGGTGACAGATGTACCCTTAGGCCCCTCCTCCATTCAGAGATGGTCTTTCCCTTTTCACGTAAATGGCCTCCTTGACTCCGCCCTCAAACCAGCGTTCCTCCCTGTCCAGGATGTTACATCCTCATCACTGAAGGAGTGTCCACTGGGCTGGTACTCATGTCAGCTGACACTGAAGAAGTCACCTGATGATGATGATATGTTTCTCCCGCTGAAAACATCACTGAAGATGGTGATGATGACAGGACGGAGCACATACCAAACCTTTCACCTCTGTCACTGCGGACACACCTGACAGCTTAATGAAAACACACACACACACACACACACACACTGCGTCCTGCAGACAGACCGTGCGGTTGCTGAGCAACAGGAAACAGCTGTTCCTCCTTCACTGCACACGATGTAGACGACAAACAGGATGAATTCATCAAAGTGACACGACTTTGATTTTATTCATCTGTTTATCCCGAGAGCAGCCGCATGCTTCAACTTCCTGTTCCACACACACACACGGGAAAGGCACACACTGATTTTCAGTGCAGAGCTCAGAGGGCTTCAAACAGCGGTCCAGATTTCATCAGCTGATGTGCGTGTGCAGAGTTTGAGGAGGAAATAGAAACAGCCTCCATCAGTTCATCAGAACTGGCCAATCACAGAGCTGTTAGAAGTAATCCTGTCAGTGAGGAGGAGGAAGATGAAGCAGCTGTTTCACAGCTGCAGAGCCGTGCTGATGGAGACTGATTGGCTGACAGAGTCTGCTGCTCTGAACTAATAAAAGGTGCCGAGTGGCTGATTTGATCCGTGGCTGTTCCTGCAGTGGTTTACACATCCCACATGACTGTCCTCAGGAACGCTGACACACGTCTATTTTGTGGAGAAATGAGAAACCAAAGAGTCAAATCAAAGCCTATGACAATAAAAACATTTCCTCGCAACCTTCTGGTTGCCACATCAGCCCACCTGTTACGCCCCTAGTCTAGGCGTGTAGGGACGCACATAAGGTTGGAGGAGAGAGAGACAAATCCCCGCCCTGGTTCCCAAGCCAAACATCCAAACCAGTTGTGAGTAAAAAGGTGATTTTATTTAAGGAAAAGAAGCATAGCTCCAGGGTGAGCCCAGGCCAAAATAATAAACAAAACCAACTAAGTCCCACCAGAGAAAAACTAAACCCTAGGAAAGAAACAGAACAAACAAATGACAGAGCTATCCCTCGCTCCCTACCCGGAAAACAGGAGAAAACGGTTCCAAAAGAAAAGGCGGCTCACCCCTTCCGCTTCAGCCCAAGAGTGCCTACGCTCTCAGCTGATGCACCAGGAGCGGCTTTCACAATTCACGCTCACACAAATACACAATAAAAATACAGGCTGGGAAAACCAGGGTCAGGGTGTCGGCTGTCAAGCTACTCGCTCGCTCCACTCTCTCTCCCTCTCTCTGTGGATCTGTCAGAGCGGCTTTTTGAAGGTAGTCACCTGCTCCATGGTCCAATCAGCCGCTCACTACTCTTCATTAGGGGAGGGACCTGGAAAGAGTCTTAAGCACAGTACAGAAACACAGAAAGAAAACAGCCCACACAGGGTCCTCATGGCCACAGCCGTAACACCACCTCCTCCTGTAACAAGTGTTTAGGTAATAAAAGGTTCAATGA
>NC_141353.1:8939994-8967494 GCF_057382095.1 Aulonocara sp. 'chitande type north' Nkhata Bay
TGCAGTTACTTCTGAAAACAGCAAACCAAAAAACTGCGAAGAACAAAGTGTGTGTGTGTGTGTGTGTGTGTTTGAGGGTTCAGGTTTGTGTCCCGATAATGCATCGTAGAGCTTACAAACTGTGACATTGGTCCTTGTTTTTATTTATTTTTCTTGTAGTTTGTGTCTTTTCAGTATTTTTTCTCTCTAATTGTTCAGTTTGTGAGTTCCAGGCAGCTTGAAATTTTACATCTTTTATATTTTTGTCTTGTTTCTTGTACACATTGTGTGTTGGAGTTGTCAGTTACACACAGTTTCTGTTGACCTTTGAATCAACACTCCTAATAGGGGTGGGCGCTATAAACGATATACGATAGAAACGATATAAATTTGGCCAACGATAGAGACTTTGACTATATCGCTCTATCGCGATAGCGCATGTTGATGATGTCATCAAGCTGCGCCTGTTTTGGTCAAAAGCATCGCAGCGGCTACAACCATAATCATCTGCAAATTATGGCGACAGTCACAGCAAGGAGATGAAGCACTGTTGAAATATGGGGAAAGCCAAAAACTGCGCTTCCTCCACTTCTGTAACATTGATTCATTAATGTTGAATTCTCTGCAGCTGCTCTGTTCCCATGTTGTTGCAGTATATTAATGACTAACCTCGTATTGTGGATGAATGATCTCAGTTGTTCTCCTGACTGAAGTTTGGCCCGTGTACAGCATCCTGCTATGCGACTGCATTTGTCCCTGACCACCAGAATCCGTCACGTTAACTTTTATCGAGTGGAAAAAAGTTGGTGTTCATCCTCCAGCTTCACTGTGCTAATGTTATGCTAACATAGCTGTGTCACTAGCAATCACGTAGCACAACATTATATACCAGGTAGTCCAACTTCAGTAACCCTGCAAACACCACTGCTGTTTAGTTTTCTGTCTTCATTTAGGGCGATCGTGGCTCAAAGAGTTGGCAGTTCGTCGTGTAACCGGAAGGCTGCCGGTTCGAGCCCCGGCTCAGACAGTCTCTGTCGTTGAGTCCTTGGGCAAGACACTTCACCTGCTGCCTACTGGTGTTGGCCAGAGGGGCCGATGGCGCGATATGGCAGCCTCGCTTCTGTCAGTCTGCCCCAGGGCAGCTGTGGCTACAACTGTAGCTGCCTCCACCAGTGTGTGAATGTGAGAGAGAATGAATAGTGGAATTGTAAAGTGCTTTGAGGGCCCCGAAAAGCGCTATATAAATGCAATCCATTATTATTATTCATTTATGTTGGAAATGATAACAGAGCTGTACATATTAATTAGTTTCAAAAATCTCTCAGTCAGAGCACGGTATGAAATGTTTAGGTGGAAGCTAGCGAGCTAACTTCCTGCTAACTTCTAATTCCGTTAAATGTAATAAATTCTGTTTTCATGGATACCTGGATGTTAAACTTAATTGTTACACCTGGTAAAGCAGCAACGCTGATGATTTAATTAAAGATGAAAGAATTCAGACCGTTTTTAACTCTCAGTGTTCGTTTGACTTTGGGACCTGAAGTGGACGGCGTTTTGGACCCAGATTACTCCGTGAAGCTCCTCACCACAGCCGCCGTAATGCTCTGACAATCCATCAAGCAGCGCGGCTTACCAAAGTTGTACTAAAACATTTTTAACAGATTTCTGCAGTCAAAATCGGTTCGAGGTCAGTAAGCACAACCAGAATTCATACATGAGGCACACTCTCAATTTTTGAGAAAATTAAAGGATTTTAAGTGTGGAAAATACGTTATACAGAAGAAAAGAACATATCGTGATATATATCGTTACCGCACATGCTTCAAATTATATTGCGATATGGATTTTAGGCCATATCGCCCAGCCCTAACTACTAACATCTGGAACAGGCACCATCAATTCAGGCCGTCCTGTCTTAAGTTCTTGAGTGATGCATCAGGAGGATGCTAACACAGAGCACAAAGATCCAACCTGCACAGGTGTGAAACAGATCCTTCTAATGCCAATGAAACAAACCCTTCCTGTCTCCATGTTTGACACACACATGTCCCAGAAGGTGAGCATTACCTGAATAACAATAATAATGATAATTATAATACTGATGATGATGATCAGTAGACAGTGCAGTTTCTGGGGAAACTGTGGTAGTGCTGTTGTTGCAGCAGGACACATGTCTGAGAACAGAATCGGCAATTACCAGAGTTTGACCCCCGGCGGGTGTGTCGCCGAGTGGGGAAAACCGGTTAGACACATGAACAGGTTGGTGGTGCACCTGGGGCTTCTGTTTAAGACTATGCTTCCTCCTCACCGTCACCCAGCCGCCCTCTTTCCCCAGCTGCCCTCCTGGCCTCCATTTGCAACATTTGTTACAAGTATCATTACTGCTAAAGGAGGCTGAGGAGTAACTAAACATCTGACACAATGAGCAGGAAAGTGCAGGAGGGACAGGTGAAGAGGCCATGCTGCTAGCGAGTCGGCAAAGCTAAGATAGAGAAACAGTAAAGACACAGTGAGTGAATACTTTGGCTATAAATTAGGTAGTGAGTACACGGAGAGTGTCAAGTCAAACCGAGTTTAGGAGGTGGAGAGTCCTGAGACAAAGAAGTAAAAGTGACAGGCTGGAGGGCAAGCTGGGTAGAACTAATGTTGTGTCTGTTTTTCTGTCCGGGAAGAAAAAGAAGGCGAACTAGGGAACAACAGGAAATTGCCACTAACCCAGTATAATTCTTTCAATGGCCCTTTCTCAATCCTATGTACGCAACTCCATACTCGCGTTCTCGGCGAGTCCGGACTTGCCGAGAACGCGAGCACGGACTCGCGATTTGTACAATTGGAACACCAGCGTATTTGATGATGTCACAGGTCCGGAGTTTTTACTGCCGTCCCCTCTTAATTTAACTGTGAGTAATATGTTATGAAGCTTAACTTTAATCACAGCGAAACAGGTGAGATTTTAGAATGCTTTTATTTTTATTTTAGTGGACACTCAAAAATTACAATAGACAGCTGCTGGGGTTTGGAAGAGAACTGAACAAATATTTGAAATATAATCTGATCATTTTGAAGCAGCCTTCAGAATCTCCACGTATTAACATGCTGATAGGTTTAGTTTGAAAATGTTTCCTCCTGAATTGAAAAATATCTCAGCCAAACCAATTTACTCAGGAACAAATAAAACACTGAAATAAACCAAACATTAACATTTCGATGTTATCTAAGAACTAGGGGTGCAACGATACACAAAATTCACGGTTCGGTTCGATACTTTGGTGTCACGGTTCGATATTTTTTCGATACAAAAAAAAAATGTTCATGCCTTTTTAATTTGTCATTTATTAAAATTATAAATATATATTTTAACTCAAAAGTACAGTTTTTAAATTTAACCCTAACCCTTGTGCGTGTTTTTTATTTTGACAGCGAATGCGCACCTGCGGACCACTTATGTGCAGCCCTGGTTATTTAGCTCGTCATATTGCAGCCACAGAAATTCTTTTGTCCATGAAACCATAAAGCTGCACTTTCTTTTTGCCTTATAGTCTGATTTGTCATAACTTCTCCGTTTTGTGGTAAGCTTTTCTTTGGCTGTCACTTCTTCACCCTGACCTGTCTTATTTGGCTCAGCAGAACTAAAATATATATCCTGCTGCTTTTACACATGCACTCACATAAGCTCAGCGATTCTCTGCGCGATCAACCTCTCACATGTTTAAGCTGCGGGAGATTTCACTTGTCATGTTTGCATAGTAAGCTAACGATTAATAAGACGATGTCAGAGGAATTGGTGCACAAATTATCATCACTCACAGATCAGTGCTGTCGCTCTCTATACACAGTTCGCACGATTGCAAAGTGAAAGCAAAAAAACAAGCGCAAATTCAAACGCAATTTCAATATGTCACATATTGACAGTGGCTCACCGATGCCAATGACATAATTACCCAGCTACATTTCTGAAAGAATGCAAAAGCATTGACATATATTTTTCCTTCCTACAATAGCCCGACGGGCAGGGAAGAGATAGATTTTGGTAGCCCGACTGGAAAAATCGCTAGCCCCAGGACGTCGGGCTAGTGATATTGCGAGCCCTGTATCTGATTGAGGAATCACTCATCTTTGGAAAAGAGAGTTTATTACAGAGAAATGTCTCTTTCCAAAATAAAAACTATACTATACGCTTCTTCTGGGCTATATTCTCAGCAGCATATTAAACATATCAGGTCCCCATAAGGAGAATCCTGTGCTAACGGCTGTCTAAATGACTCGGCTAAAGTTAGTAGCATGCTTGTTGTTTTTGTCTGCTTCCACTTGTCTTTGCACTAGGATGATGTCGGCGTAAATGTGCAGTCATATTCGTTGTGTTCCCACTAGTGCTTTCAGGTTAATCTCATTGAAATGACCTTAACGCCACAACACGGCAAATCTCCGTTAACGAGCTACCGCGGATCGCCCCGTGCATGGGGCTAGACGGCCAACACGTTAACGAGCTAACTGCGCTAACACACTAGTTCCCACCCATGTAATTGAGCATTGCGTGGCACATCCAACATACTGTTTTACTTTAGTCCATGACTCGCTTACCTTCAGGGTCATATGTCACATGAAAACCAAAATAATTCCAAATGCCAGATCTGAATGAGGGTGGGGGAGGTTCAATTTGCCATGTTGCAAGGAGAGTGTCATGGTCCGGGTGTGTGCCAGTGTGTCTCCCTCCGAGCCGGCATCTCCACCCCTGGGAGGGGCCTCAGTGTTCTGCTGATTGCTCACACCTGTGGGTAATTTAGCCGGGGACTCATAAGGCCAGCGCACTCAACCTCTCTTCGCCAGATTCTCAGCTAACCCTAGTCAGTGCAGGCCACCACCGTGATTTCGCACTTGCTTTGTGAATTACCTTGTCTCATTGTGTGTTTGTCTCATTGTGCGTTTCTCTCATAGCCACACCAAGCTGCCAAACACTAATCTCTGCCGAAGAGCTCCAACCCGGATACTGGACCACCTGACAGTCCCACAGGCTGTTCACCCGAACCACCTGCCTGCCTCTCTGCCTCCACGCCAGGAGTTTCAGACCACACACCCGGACCACTCACCCCTCCACGTCACCACCGACCACCCGCGGCAAGTACGCAGTACGAAGGAGGATTCTGAACGAACAGCTTATCCATATTACTCCTGACCCATACCTGAACGTCTGTACTCTATTTACAGTGACCCTGACCCTTTCCCTGGACCCAGTGTGACTCTCCCTCCAGCCCAATCCCCGGAACTGCTGTTCCCACTGACCAAGACCAGATTGCTTACTTAGCCCAGGCTGCTTAAGACCCCTGTGATTCAGTTGTGGCACTTTGCACTTGTTAACCTCACTTTCCAGTTTATGAACACTTACTGAGTAATTAAACATCGTCTCTAAAACTACTTACGTGCTGTTCAGCGTCCTGCATTTGAGTCCTGTCACCTTTTGAAGCGGCCTCGGCCGTGACAGAGAGCTTAACTTCTGTCTCGCTAGCTTGCCCTGCGCTCTTCCTTCTGACGATGCTGTCTGTGTTGAGCGCTCAGTGGATCTGCGCTCAACAGTGCAGCCTAGGCGGAGTAGTCGAACGCAGATTCACTGAATGCTCAACACCGACAGCATCGTCGGAAGGAAAGTTGATAAAATAAATTACAAATTTTGTATTGTTCGATACATATGCGTACCGAACCGAAAGCACTGTATCGAACGGTTCAATATCGATACGAATATCGTTGCACCCCTACTAAGAACGTGTACTTTATTGATACCCGTGGGGAAATTCCTCTCTGCATTTAACCCATTCACTCAGTGAAGCAGTGGGCAGCCATTGGGCGCCCGGGGAGCACATCGTTGAAAACGATGTGCGGGAGTCCGCTGCTCTCGCCGGGCTCTAGTAATCCTTGACCTCCCGCTTTGCTATCAGGCTGGTGGTTAACAGACGTCTACACGTTTAGAAATATGTGATATCTTGATAAACCGAGCAGATATTTGAAGCTTACACAGCTACATTCTTGCCTGAAAATATCTTAAAAGTTTATTTTGTGACCCAGAAATATTTAAAAGTTTTTAGCCGCGCTCCTCCACCATTGCCGCGTTTGAGTTTTGGACGGAATGCATTCTGGGATATTTAGCTGTACCAGTCCACACAAGTCACCACCGATGCATGCTCGATAAAACAGGCGGAGCGAGAACACATCCGGGATTTTTTCGCGTTCTCGGCTTGATGCGTACTTCGAAGTGGAACAGTACTTGGTCTCCAACTGATGACGTATCATGAGTACACGAGAACGCAAGTACACACGAGTACGCATATTGAGACTAATAAGTTGTCACCGGCAGGGATATTGTATGGAGCTGATGTATCTATAAATCCAGGGAGGCAGCCGGTAAGGAAATGGTTCCTGGCTAAGTTCAAAAACTGATTGAAGCGGGTTGCTAAAGAATCGCGGCTGCCACTAGCTTACATAGCATTAGCATTGTGCCGTGGGTTGGTCGCCTGTTTACGAGCGGCACCATTGTTTATCGTCGGTCTGCATATGGAAGACTGTTAATGCTTGCATATGGTTAAGTGCAAGAGAAGCTGGTCATGAATACTATTGTTTACTGTTTAAGTTCTAATGCAGATTGGTCATTTGATTTTGCACTTTTATAGAAAGCAGTATGTACAATCGTTAGAGTGAATTACATAATTTGAGCATTTAAAAATACTCAAGTAAATATTGTGCTGCAAAGCTTATGCACTGCTATTGATGTGTTAAAAAAGGTTTGGTTTGGTTAATATTCACAGAGGTGTGATAACAAACGTTTGTATTTTGGTTTTTTGGTTTGTATTTAAAAGATTTTTCACCTATGGCTGACTACGGCCGAAAAGAAGATTAAAAGAAAAACAAAAGATCCGCCTGGTCATTGAGTGAAATCCAGTGAAACACCTGTGGTAGATGCATCAATCCCTTTCAAGCGGGGAAGCTGCACAAACTTAAAGAGCTTGGCAGAGAGTGTGCTTCGGATGAAGCACGTGACGATTATACTATGAAAACAGAAGTTATCTAAAAGTTTTTAATTAAATTGCTAAGCAGATAAGCTACTCAAAAACACCACTGTGTGGTGGAACAGGAACAGGAAGTGATGCTCTACCGCAGAGAGCGTGAACACCAAGTGACAGCGCCACCCGAAGGAGAGGACTTTGGGTAGTGCAACAGAGGACATCTGTGGTTCTTCCACATGCTGCTGAGGTTCCTGCTCATTAAGTCAAACTGTTGCTTCTTCAGTCATCCAGTAAACAACACCAGGCAAGAGTCTTCTCAATGTGCCCCGACTCTGATGCTCAACCCACAGATGCATGTTTGTTACATGTTTCTCACAAGCTGTCTACACTCGGCCTGCACCCCACCCTCTGTGACTGGCTACAGGACTTTTTGACTGGCAGGCTCCAGTCTGTCAGGATTGACAACAGGACTTCAGCCAGCATTATTACAAACACTGGCGTCCCACAGGGATGCGTCCTCAGTCCCATCCGCTACACCCTGTACACCCTCGACTGTGTCGCCTCCAACAAAGACAACACCATACTGAAGTTCGCGGATGACACTCCAGCGATCGGTCGCATCACTGGAGGGGACAAAGCGGCTTATAGGAGAGAGGTGGCCGGTCTGGTATCATGGTGTGAGGACAACAACCTCACCCTCAACACTGATAAGATAAAGGAGATGATAGTGGACACGAGGAAGAAGAGGAGGCCTCACCAGCCGCTGTTTATCCGGGGCCTTGAAGTGGAGAGGGTGAGCAGCTTTAGGTACCTGGGCGTCTACATCTCTGAGGATCTCACCTGGACACTGAACACCACACAGCTGGTCAAGAAGGCTCAGCAGCGGCTGTATTTCCTGAGGAGGCTGAGGAAATTTGGTATGTCGGCCAAGATCCTCAGCAGGTTGTACAGCTGCACTGTGGAGAGCACACTGACCAGCTGCATGGTACGGCAGCACTACTGCTACGGACCGCAAACGCCTGCAGAGAGTGATAACAACTGTGGAGAAGATCACCAGGACCCCGCTGCCCTCTCTGCAGAGTATCTACCATCTGCCCTCGGGGTGAAGGTTCAGAAGTGTGAAATCCACTCACCCCTGTGAGGAGTGTCGGCCGTCAGATTGGGGTCTGGGATGCGGGGCCTCCCTGCTACTGCCCGATAAGGGGGCGGTACCTGGACCTGGGATAAAGAGTATGTTTGGGGAGTATGATTGTGTGTACAGTGTCTATTTGTGTCTGTCTTCATGTTGGGCAAGTGCTGAGTATTTGTTTATATGTGTATGGGCGTGCGCCTGCTCGCCTGTGTCTAGACGTCAGGTCGGGTCTTAGACGCCACCTCTCTGTGAACATCTCAGGCTCTCTGAGGTATGGAGGCCTGTCTCCCCTCACCACACTCCCTGACGGTGGCTGGTGCCCTCATACGTCGGTGCGTTGGTGGTTCTTGGTGTCCAGGGCTGGGTGCTCATGTATGTACTGGTTCACTCCTGGTGGCTGCTTGGCGGGGCGGCGGGGCCTGGCGCCTGTGGCCCGGCTGGGTTCTTTCCGGGGGGTGGGGTGCCCTCAGGCCTCTGGACCTGGGGCTCGGTCCTCTCTGGCACAGATGGCTGCCGGCAGAGCCCGTGGGCATGTCACTGCAACCCCCTCTGGCCTCTGCTCCGTGGCTGCTGGGTGGCCTCTCGTCTGGGGCTCTCCTCAGGTCTTCCCAGGAGGGTGGCACGGTTGCCCCTTCGATGGTCCTCCTTGGGCTCTCGTACTCTGGGGCCTGGATCTCCTCCATACCTACTTCATACCCTGGGGGGGCGGGGCTATGGCTCCCCAAACTCCCAAGCAGATCGTTACATGGAGAAACCTTTTGAATACAAGCGTGCTGATCCACACAGGTGTGCAGACAGGTGTACACACGGGTGTTCACAGACACAAACTACAGGGTGGGCCATTTATATGTACACCTTTCTTGGCTGCTACCTCAAAGCACATTGTGCGCTGTTGATCTTGCGTGCTGCACAATAACATTTAATATTTAGTATCTACTGTTAGCTAGTGTATTGTGATGGTGTTGTGTTTGTTATGTTGCTCTTTTTTGTTGTTTGTTCTCTCTTCTGTTTTTTTTCTTCTCTCGACAGGTTATCCAGGTGTCTTTCTTTCTTTCTTTCTTTCTTTCTTTCTTTCTCCCTCCCTGTCCTATCCCCCAGTCATGTCTGTCTCGTCTGTAACAACTGAAAATAAAATAAATACATAATTATAATAAAGGTCAATCAAATGGACCAATATGGCAAGGCCATGATGATCCACTTGCTAAAGTAAATCCGTTGGGCATCTTTCTTGGCCTCAAGACAACAATTCTGATGGTTAAAGATCCAAACGGGACAGGAAAAAAAAAGAAGAAGTGAGAAATCCAGAGCATCCAGACTCAACAGCTCCTTCTTCCTCACTACTATCAGACTCTTGAACAGCTGACCTACTTTAACAGGAGTAATAATTTTGAAAAAAAAAAACTTGACCTGCGAGCGCCCACTGAGTGCATGTCAGCTAAAGCTTCAAACACGAGCAGTAAAGTGCAAAAACGCTTTGTTTCCTGTTTTAACTCTTACATTCATGAGTGAAGCAGGTCCAACATGATGATACATACTGATGGAGCATGTGTGATGTCACTGTTTTACTCAGTGTGACTGTTTTTAATGTCGCACTCAGTTGATCTGTTACTGTATATTTTTCACATGTTTGTGCGGGATATTGTATTTTTTTTAGATGTTATGTATTAATGTGGTACATGTATTTTTGACTTTTGTTGTCATGATGCCAGGTCTCTCTTGAAAATGAGATTTTTACCTGGATAAATAAAGGACTAAAAACATTAACACTGTCCTGCTACAGGCTGATGTTCCAGCTGTGATGACTGCAGTCAGGAAACGGCTGCTCAAATGATAAAGTCTGTATTTCTATGAATATCCTCATCAATGAACACCATACAACATGTACACGCACGCGCACGCACACACACATACACACACATGCAAGCACGGACACACACACAGACACACATACGCACGCGCACGCTGCGCGCACACGCACACGCACAGACACGCGCGCACGTGGCGCGCGCGGACACTCACATGCACACAGAGCTTCTCTTTGTTAATTTAATTAGTTGAGGGGTATTTACATAATCCAATAATTAAAAAAACATTTTGATCCACGTTCAGAAACCTACCTTCACGTGATTAAACACACACACACTCACACACACACACACACACACACACACACACACACACACACACACGCAAACACACACACACACACACACCTGGATGCGACGCAGACACTGGCACTCAGAAGATTTGTGTTTCTGTGAACTTGTCTTTGTGTTCTTGTGGGGACTGAGTTAATTTCTGTTTAATGGGGGCCTCTGTCCCCTCATGCTGGTGGATCTCTTCATAAGCGGCAATCCTAATTTTAATTTACAAATGTTTTCGAGCCTGCCAAACAAAAACAAACACACTCCCCTAACATATCAATTTGTGTCTTTGTTCTACCGCAGGACGAACAGCAGCGACCAAAGATTCACTGAGTGGAGGGTGTTAAAGATTAAAAAGTACAGGGCACAGTGATGTCTTTGGACCTGCAGGAATCATCATATAAACCACAGACCGATAATATCATAACAGGATATAGATGACAGCCACCTTCCCCTTAAGGCTCAGCGTGACAAGACCCCACCGGGCCCTAATGGTAATGACGGTCCTCATGCAAGCAGAAAGACCAAGGTGTGTGTGTGTGTGTGTGTGTGTGTGTGCTTCAACTTGTTTTGGTAGCATGTTCGTCCATATGTCACACACACATGCTGATGACATCATCGTCATCATCATTATTGACCCGATCACTGTGATTGGCTCTGAGAGTGGCGTGTTTGGCTGAAGCTAATCGATCAGCCAAACAGTGCTGGGTGTAACAGAGTACATTTACCAGCGTATTTAAAATAGAACATAGGAGTAACTGTATTCCGTTACAGTTACCGTTTAAAAAGGTGGTATACAGAATACAAACAACAGAAAATATCAACAATCAATAACAGCTGATTTCATCACGCGCTCAGCTGCTCAAACGCTTTCACTTTATTTAAAGTTATTGATCAAACACGCTGATCGTTTCCGGTGTCAGAAAACCTCAAATAAACAACTCAAATCAAATCAATGAAGTAAACTAGACTCCAGCTGATCCCCTCCTCCCTCCGGCCCGGCTCACCTGGCGCAGGTGCAGTCCCGGTACAGCGTCTCGAAGTCGGGTCTGCTGATGAGCTTGCAGCGGTTCACTCCGGGCTGGATGGCTCCGAGCCCGCGCAGCACGCGCACCTGCTCCACGGTGCAGACCACGGGGCTGATGCGCAGGCGCTTCAGCTTGGTGTACACGGTGTGCAGCCCCCCCACCAGGTGCTTCAGGAACAGCTGGAACACCTGCGGCAGGCACAGCAGCTCCGCACCGTCCACCGTGAACGACGCCACCTGCACGCCGTGCACGTCCACCATCCGGCAGTCCGCGTGCGCGACACTGCCGCCGGGCAGCCGCGAGGGGCCGGCCGGGACAGAAGCACTGTGAGGCGGGTCGGAGTGGAGCAGAGGGTCGGTGTGAGGGCTGGAGGTCCGGATGGAGGAGCCCGCCATGTCCGAACCCTTGTTTAATCCGCCGCCCGCGCGCGTCTGTCCACGAGCAGCCGCTCACGCTGACTCCACTCCGCTCTCACCCCTCCTCTCTGCCGCCAACAGCCAATCAGGATCCAGCCAATCACACGCGGGCGCCACAGACGGACAAGACTACCGTTGGCTGAGGACAGCGCTCCCAGGGGCGGGGCTTCGGGGCTGTGATTCTGACAGGTGAATGATTGACAGGTGAGTCTGAGGTTTATCGTTCACTTTGTTTTCGACTTTTTACATTTATTTTATTTTTTTATTCATTTACTGATGTTTTAAACAAAGCTCACAAAAATAATACATGTATGTAGACACACACACACACACACACGCATAATTCGACATAATTAGTTTATTACCAGGCCTCTGGAGAACTTCAAGACATGTTGAGGAGGTCGTTTAGCCATTTAAACCAGCTGTGTTGGATCAAGGAAACATGTAAAACCTGCAGGACGCCGGCCCTCGAGGCCTGGAGTTGGACATCTGTGGTTTAGTCAAGTCAAAAAAACTCTATTTATCCCCAAGGAGCAATTAAGATAGATGCCCTGCCGACCATACATACAAAACACAAACATCACATTGGGGAGACCGGTCAGGCTAGGTAGCACTGGCCGGTCGCCCAACGAGCAGCGACCCGGAACCGAAACCATAGAAAATGCACAACACGAGGAAAGACGAGGAAAACAAAGACTGAGCTCCAACAGGGAGATCAGTTTGAGAACAGAAAAAAACACCTCAGCACATGAATCATCACATCTCACAGGGGGGAGTGTAGGACGTCGAATCAGCTGCACACTAGTAATGTCTGCAGGTACATCGAGAACTTTCCAAAACCTTTGGCTACCTGAACATTTGGCCCTGTGTTTAGCACACGTGTCTGAATATTAGAATCCAATTTGTTTAATGTAATTTCTGTTTCAAATAGTTCTGCAACTTTGCACAAACCTGTGGCAGACTGTATTTTAAAACCCAAATCTTTCACAGGTCTTATTGTCCCAGAAAGGCGAGAGCTGGGACAGCGTTTGGTCCTGTGTCAGTGACCCAGTGTTTTGAGTCTTTGTATCATTATTGAACTTTGACTTTGTCATTGTTTATCTTTTCTAATCTTTTGGTTTCTGTTTGTGTTCCATGGTTGCTGTTCCCTCCTAGTCAAGTCTGTTATGTTTCCTGTTTTACTTTGAAAGTCTGTGTCCTATGTAAATGCATTGAGTTTTGCTTCCCCTTTCTCATCTTGTCAGTCACTCCCAGCTGTGTTCTTCTGTGTTTCGTTCCTCGTTATCCCTCTGTGTATTTAAGCCTTGTGTTTGCCTCTGTTAGTTGCTGGTTTGTCTGCGTAGCTTCCTCCGTGTCTCCCTGCAGCTCTGTTTTTGGTTTCAGGTTTGTTTTGTTAGTTTATGTCCAGTTTAGGTTTTTTCCTTGCCTTGTTTCTGTGGATTTTTTACCCCCTTACAAAATAAAGCTCACTCACACGTATGTACCTTTCATCATTTACCTTTACATGTACTTCTGCTTAGATTGAAGGGTATAGATGTTGTTGGTATAACTGAGGCTCTCAGTTTATGTTACATTAGTTTAACCTAAGTCGTAAAATAAGTGCCAAAGCTGAACTGAGGAAGTGCTTCATAAAGCTAGCTCTGCTCGACGCTGTCAAAGGCTTGTTCTGCGTCCAGCTGAAGCAGAGCCATGTCTGCATGTTTACGTTGTGCAGAGAGATGAAGCTCCCCTTCAAGTCGGTTTGCCAGTACTGTGAACTTGGGATCTGTATTAGTGGGATTGGTAGGATTCACATTTCGTAGGTGGTTTCCCAGGTTTGGGCAGTACCATTATCATCACGCATAGACGGAGGTAGCTCTTTTAAAGTGTAGCGTTCCACTAACTTATCCTACAGGGGGCGCAACACTGTGTCTTTAAATGCTTTACAAAGGTAAAATATTTCCTGTTTTTAATTTGTGCATTACATTTGAAAGTTAAGTCATTGATGACAGAGAGTCTGATTCAGTCCCAGCTTCTCGACAAAGTGAAGTGACGTTGATAGAGTCTAACGATTCTTACGTTGTGTATGGTTGTGAGTCTTTATGTTGTGCGGCGCGTCGGGCAGCTGTTCATTGTTGGCGATTAGAGGCTGTTGCTTCGGCTTCCTCCCAGTTAACACCAGCTCTAGCTCATTATTATGGTCTGGCACCAGCTGGTCTTCGGTCTTCCTCTTAGTTGTGAGGAATAAGGAGATCATTTGTTC
Source organism: Aulonocara sp. 'chitande type north' Nkhata Bay (assembly GCF_057382095.1). Classification (NCBI taxonomy): domain Eukaryota; kingdom Metazoa; phylum Chordata; class Actinopteri; order Cichliformes; family Cichlidae; genus Aulonocara; species Aulonocara sp. 'chitande type north' Nkhata Bay. The sequence continues at coordinate 8,953,928 of NC_141353.1, forward strand.
TCTGAGGATCTGTGATGTTTTCATCTGCGGTTCTAATTTCATTTATTGTTTCTCTCTCGTTCACTGTGATGCACCAAAGTTTTCCTGCTCTCGCTCCCTGATCGCCGCAGGTCTGTCGACGCTCGGCTGATGCTGTCTGAACTTAATTTATCATGTTTTTCGTTTTAATAGATTTTGTTGTTTTTCTTTAGTGTCATTCAAATTCATCTCTAGTTCCACTTCTGTTATTTGAGCATCAAGTCCAACATCTCAGTTTTATTTGATCTGTTTTCTGTGTAAACCCTCATCTGTCCATGTATAATTACCTCAAAGGCCCCCCCTCTGGCTGAGGCTGTAGCTTCAGAGTTAGTGAAGTAGAAACCGTCATCAGTGAATTTGGGTTATGTACCCAGCAGTGATGGCTGAATGCTAAAGATCGATGAGTTGAGAGTTTGAAATAAGGAAACAATCTATGCGACTGTGGCTGAGCGACAGGACTGTGCTCTCTGTGTTGGGATTTCTCGTCTCCTTGCATTTTAGGCTCAGTTCGGACATGAAATGTTGTATAACTGAATAGTTATAGTCTGAACCTGATGATCTGTCAAGCCCAGGATCTAAGGTACAGTTAGAGCTGCAGTATAGAGGAACATATAAAAGCTGAGGTCACCTGTGTTGGGCCGTATAAATGAACCATAATGAAGTCTTTCTTCATCACTGAGCGCTGTATGATGATGAAGCTCCCTGTGGGTCTAAGATGGGTCATGATTTATGTCCCCACCTCCATCAGCATGTGATGAGAGGTGGGTAGAAAAAGCCTGAACCTCGTCCTTCTCCGAGCAATTTCACTCCCACACGGGTGTGTCTTGAATGAAGACGTCCTTTGGGTGACATTGTTTGAGTCTCTTCATTACTCTCTATAGTCTAATACATTTCCTAAGGCCTCTCACGCTCCAGGAGAGCCGTTTCATTCAGTTTGTGCCCTTTAAACAAACTGACTGCATTCGTCTCAGCTGTAGGAACGAAAATGACTATTTAAAACACTCAACTCTTATAAAGCACAACCCAGGACCCGACCTGTGGAAATGTCACAGATTCCCTCCTGTTGTCACTGAAACTTGTTTGGCTACTGATCGTATAGGAGCAGAAAAAACATCCTGTTGTTAATTCAAAGCTTTAAACTCACTGCGACCATATTAACTGAGAAGCCAAAGAACATTTACAGGAATTAAATATTACATGCCTGCGTCATGCCTGCGTCATGCCTGCGTCATGCCTGCGTCATGCCTGCGTCATGCCTGCACAGCTACGACTACAGCGTGTTATTTTCTCTGAGCTGAGGTTGTTCATCACTTCCAGAGTGGACATGAATTTATCCATCATTTTGTTTCCGGGTCTTTCGTATGAATTCTTCCACCTCTGATGGAGTGGAGGAGGTGCCGGCTGCCGTGATGGGAGATCAGTCCACAGGAGCTGCTGTTTCACCCGGTTTCTCTCGTCAGCGCAGAGAAAATCATCACATGGCATCTGTGGTGCTTCGCGGCCGCTCTCGTCACCTCGCCTCGTCCTGATGATCGCTCGGGTTGGGCCGTTTGGGATGTTTTGGCCGTGCAGCCTATGTCCCACTCGATGGGGCTGCTGAGGCGAGCCTCTCTGAAACGCTCCAGTTCTGTCCTTTATTTCTAAGGTGGATGTTGTAACGTCTCACAGTTGAAGTGTTCAGCCAGAACATGCGTCTCGGTCCGCAGGGCGCTAGCTTCTTCCATCTTCTCAGTGTCTGGTCCATCTTTTCGTTGTTTTCAGTTTAGATCAGTGTTCTGTAATCTGCATCCTGATTGGCTGGGTTGGAGCAGTAGCTTGTTTTGGGGCGAGTACGAACAGAAAGTGTCTTTAGCTGTTGTGTGTCGAGCTCAAGGCTTTACTGCCGTTCAGATAGACGCCATAGCCTGAAGCCTGTTTTTTTTTTATTTGTTCATTTTCCTGTGAAATGTTTTTAAAATAAATTTGTATTTATTATTTTATTGTTTGGATAGATTTATTTGTTTTACCTTTTGTTTCTTTATTTTTCTCTCTTGTTTTCTGATTATTGTTAATAAATCCAAACTTCAGCTCTGGTTGTTTATTCATACCTGAGGTCAGACTTATTGATCGGTGTGTTTCTGATAATCATTTCCTGTTTCTAATGAGTCGCTGATAATAAACTGCTGTTGTTTTAATCAGCAGCCTGACGGAGCTCCATCTGTCTGACGATTTTCACATTAAAAGCCCTGCGCCAAATTAAAAGCCTCAGATTAACCTTTCAGAGGAGATTAAATGTCAGCAGGGAACACCTGATGCATCGCACCTGTCTGATCTTTGCATCGGCCACATGCTGATCCCAGTCAGTGTTTTTAACTCTGTGAGCGCCGGCGTGATGCCAGCAGGCTGCTTCCTGCAGCTCTGACCAAAGCTCGTCGGCGATCGTCTGAAGACAATTTTAAACCTCTCAAAGAATCTGAAACGCATGAAACACTTTTTACTCTTCGCTCTGTGTGACTGATGCTAGACTGGATCAGCGGCAGGGACAGCCTGCTGTGATTGGTTGTCACATTCTTTCTGGAGACGTAGAAAGAGGAAACGTACCACCTACCTGACAGCTTACTTTTCAAAGGAAGGGTTTGACCTACAAACAGCATGAAGAGCTTTGTTTTCAGGTCAGATTTGGATCTTCCAGCTTTAAAACTGATTTTGCTGTTCGTGGTATTTGTTGCAGAGGTTTGTAGATCTGTTCAGAGTTAAAGTGAAGAGCTGACATTTAATAGAGATGTTTCCTGTTTTTGTCCCGCTCTACCGCAGGGTCACATGACCTCCCCCTCAAACATGGCTGCACTTGGATTCAGAGGTGTTGGCATGGCGACCGTCAGTCAGCAGCTGTCAGATCCATCGTTCGGTTGAGATATCGTGATAAAAACAGTCGTGTGACAGACTAACAGAGTAAAACCACACCTCCACCACCTCCACACCTAAACAACCCGTCAGCTGACTGATCAGTCTTACCTGTCGCCACCTCCATCAGCTGCCTCCTCCCTGAAGGCCTCTCAGACCGTCATCGTGTCCTCGTGTCCTCATGTTTCCTGTTTCCTCTCAGAACAGTCTGGACCAAACTCTGCTAAACCATTTCTAATGTTCAAGGTTGTTTCCCTGTCGACGTTTCTTTCAGCGTTTTAAACACTTTGGCAGCTAATCACAGCCGTCCAATCAGCACACAGCTCTCGTTAATGTGAGGAACAGAAGAGACGCCGGGAAAGATGCAACAGAGGAACGCTTTGTTCTTCTTTCAACACGCTTCAAAACAAACGCTGCGCGCGCACACACACACACACACACACACACACACACACACACACACACACACGCACAGCTCTGTCAGTGACAGACTGAGGTAATCAGATTACTGCGTATTTGTATTCAGGCCTGAATGAATCAACACAAACAGGTAAACGTGAATTACAGACAGTAAACTACATAAACTACACCTCAGTGTCAGCTCAAGTCTTTGATGACAGTTTACTGGTTGGTTGTCATTCCCAGTCTGACCTGATGAGGGCAGTGTTGTGTAAATGTTAGAGCGATGTCATTAGTTTTTGTAACAAAGGTTACTACAGTAATGATTTATTATATTTGCAGACTGTATATATATATATATAGCTGTATATATCTCAGCTACACACATGTTGACCTGCAGGCAGGCTGGGAGGTAACTAGATTACATTTTTTTATTTATTTGTTTTTTAGTGTGAACTAATGTTTCATAGTAATATTTTTAATGCAATGTTGCTTTTTCTGAGGTTTGAATTGAAGTCAAACATTATATGAAGCAAAGTAAACCGATGAAAAGTTAAAGATTAAAATCAAACATCTTGGAAACAGTAACCAGTCACATCCATATTTGGCTTTTATCTCTCAGGCAGGCTTTGATGTCGACCAGTGTAGTTAACAAAATAAACCATTTTTTTTCTAATTTCATGTTTTTGACAGTAAGAAATGAACAAAGTGAGACACCGTGTGTTCATGAAGGTTTGTGTCCTTCACCAAAACCAGACCATGGAAATGTAAACATGATGGTCTGTGAAGGTTCTCGGTGGTCCAGGTCCGGGTCGTCCAAGGAGCTTGGAAAGAAAAGCATCTGGACTTGTTTAAGTTCAAGGTTCTTATAAAGGGACGTGAGTATGCCATCATCTCCAAACCCACAGTAGGTAACCTCGTAGTAAAGTCCATCCAGCACAAAGATGATGAAAAAAGGATCAAATTCACTGAGTAACACACTCTTTGTCTTTCACGGCTATAGCTGTAGCTCCCACTGCCGCTCCCAGAGCTGCTCCCAGTGGACCAAACACACTTCCCACTCCCGCCCCGATCCCCACCGCCTTCAGGAACTTGTTCTTTTTCTCTGCACGCCTTCTTGCTTCCTGCTCTTCCATCGATATATTTTCTCTCAGAAGTCGCTCCTGCTCTTCTCTGACGGCTCTCTCAGCCTCCTGCAGCATCTCGTTGGTGTAATATTTTCCTCCATGTCTCTGAACAATTATGTTGATCTTCTCCAGCAGCTCTTTGACCTGAGAGGGATCTTTGATTTTGTTGTTAAAAACATGATATCTTCCTCCACACTCTTGGATGAAGCTACTCAGAGACAGACTACTTTTTATCAATGTGTCTATGTTAGCTTCATTGTCCACATCATCTCCATGTGTGAACAGCACCATAGTATAACCTGCTGCTTCTTCTCCAAAGATCTTCTGCAGGATTTTCACTGTTTCTTGTTCTTCTTTGGTGAATCTGCTAATCTGGATCACGATCAGGAACACATGAGGACCAGGAGCAGCAAAGGAGATGCATCTGGCAACCTCTCTCTTCAGCTCGTCTTCAGGTCTATCAGTGTCAAACAGTCCTGGAGTATCAACAACATCCAGGATCTGACAGTCTACCTGATCTGTGATTTTCTGACACCCTGCTGTCACTGAAGAAAAGGCAGCTTTAGATTCAAAAGCTTTTCTTCCTAAGATGGTGTTTCCTGATGCACTCTTCCCAACTCCTGTTCTCCCAACAAGCACTATCCTCAGGTGTGGAACATGTTCAACTGCTGAAGAAGATAAACAGATTACTGCTGTTATTAGTGGGACTCCCTCAACCAGCTCGTCACACTAGGACAGTTACATATACAGAATCAGGGATAGGTGATGATGAAGTACCAAGGAAGGAAAACCCAGGAATGGGGGAAGTAAAACTTACAGCATTACATAAAGACTGATTACTGAAATAAAACAGGAAATGACTCATGACTAAACATCTGAACAATCCAAAACAATCACACATCAATCAAAACAAAGATGAGAATGCTGACCATAAATTCCCTGAAGTTTACGAGAACCAGCAACCAAACTGGCAGAACAGGATTACTCCGCACATCGAAATCCCCCGAAATCAGATTTACTGATAAAGTCTGTCTGTCTGTCTGTCTGTCTGTCTGTCTGTCTGTCCATCCATCCATGCCATTCAAAGTGAAGACTGGGTGGATTGGCAGGCTCTGTTGGCTGTAAACGTTCATAAAACAAATCTGTTCTTACCACTGCATGAACCACATGTTTCAGGATTTGTTGTTTCAAACAAATAAACATAAATTTAAAAAAGTAACAGATAAATAAGATATAGACACAGGGCACAGAAATAAAGACTGACAGCTCAGGTAAACAGGCAGCTCTGCAGTTTCTGACTTTTATTATAAAACGTTAAAGAGAGACTCGGGTCACAGGAATAACTCATCACAGCTCAGGTAAACAGGCAGCTCTGCAGTTTCTCAGTTTTTGACTTTTATTATAAAAAGTTTGTCTGAACAGTAAATCAGAATAAAACTTGTAGATGTACTTACGAGCTTTTGAGCCGGCCATGCTGGTGCTGCTCAGGATTGTGAAAGCTGTCACAGCTACCGTATTGACATCAGCTCTGTGCGTTCATGAAGATTGGCCCTCCCTTTAATGCCACCATATCACATACAGGAACAACACTCCAGCTGTCACATCAGCACTTAATGACTTGTTAGAGTGACTACAGGGCAGATTCCTCAGTGGGTTAGTATACCACTCCACGCTCAGTCACATAAATAAACCTGTAGTCGTGGGAGGAGGCCACATGGTTGGAAACTGGCTCACAAATGTTTCCTTTTAGCCATCAACCAAAAACTTTTAGTCTTGTTATCAATCATCATGATTGATAACTGGATCATTCCATGCAACGTCAGTCAGTACCATCGACCGCTCAAGTTTGTTTACTCTGTTAACTTATAGAGAGGCAACATTTTAACCTCAAAATACACTGTTGGCAGAAGTATTGACTCATCTGTCTTATATTGTCAGAGACCGGGGTCTGAGGGACCCAGGGCCCATAAGCAGTTTTGGATTTATATTACTTGTTATATGTACATTTGATGTATTGTGTGGCTGTCCCTGGTTTCCCTGCTTGCAGGTATGTGTATGGGTCCATGTATGGGTCTGGGTGTTTCTGGTAGGATGGTTTAGAGGCACCATCAGGCCTGGTGGGTCTGCCAGGTGGCTGGCTACACCTGAGGAAGATGCACACACCTGCAGCTGATCAAGCCTCGTCGGAGGAGCTACTTAGGAGTGTGGTGCAGCTCTTTCTGACGCTGGATCGATTCGTGAGACTTCCGTTAGTTTCCCAGTTAGAAGTCAGTGAATTAGAGTTTTGTTACTGAGTGGTGCTGCTTCTGTTACTTTCCCAGGAGAACTGCGGGACGAGAGGGCAGCAACCACGGACCACACTAAGGAGTGGAGACACAGAGCACTGACACTGGATGAAGACGGGAACGGCAGTCTGGGACACGGGGATTTATTGTTGCTCACTTCACCACCTTGTAAATAAACACTGTCTGCACTGAAGAGTCCGGCGTCTGGGTCCTGTTTCCCCACCTCCCCATGGTCTGCCAGCGCAGGCCATGACATATATAGTATATATATATAGTGACGCACATACATTCTTATATTTGCACATATATTTATTCTCATAATTCCCATAAAGAGCCACTGATGGCTGTTTCCCCGTGTTTGGTGCCACAGCCCGAGTGTTGTTCCTGTGTGTAGGACAGGTCTGGCACCTTGCATTTAAAGGGAGGGACGATCGTCACGGTACAACAACCAGCTCATGCAAAACATTTTGGCAGCAGGCATGTGACTGTGACACAGCTTTAACCCTGAGCAGCACCAACATGGCCGGCTCACTACCTCGTAAGTACATCTACAAGTTTTATTCTGATTTACTGTTCAGACAAACTTTTTATAATAAAAGTCAGAAACTGAGAAACTGCAGAGTTTACCTGAGCTGTGATGAGTTATTCCTGTGACCCGAGTCTCTCTTTAATCTCTGTTGCTTTTTAATGTTTTGTTTTATTTGTTTCAAACACCAACACCTGAGTTCTTTGTGGTTCATGCAGTGATGAGAACAGGTCTGTGTTACACAGGCACACCAACCACAGCCTGTCATTTGTCTTCTTAATAAACCGCGAGAGACTAAAGAGACAAATCAATAACTCAAGCTTCATCCCTGAGTGTATACACTAGATCGACAGACGGAGCTTCCACGGACGGTGACTGTGAACTGTGTCCACAAAGTGGAGTGAAAGCTCAGAGGTGTCTGCAGCACCGACTCGACAGAAACGGACTCTAAATGATTTCCTGTAGATGATCAGAGTAATGCTGTTCTGCCAGTTTGACTAACTTCTCAGTGTCGAGCTAATTGTGGTTCGTTTTTTTTATGACAGTGATAGTTTGGATCGATGTGATGTTTTAGTTCAGGTGATTTCCAGTTTGATTTCAGTCAAGTTTTCTCTGCCCTCAGTAATGTTACCTGTGCTTTCTTCCACACCTGTTGCACTCATCTCAGTATATATACACCCTCATTAATTTCTATCCGGTCGTTAAGTGATGACGTGACGAATCCTACTTCCGGGCCTAAAGTAGTCTGCGTTTAATATGGCTTTTGTGTTGTTAACATGTTTAATGTTATGTATTTTCTTCTATTTGATCTCAAAAAGCTCCTAAAACAGTCAGTGATCCCTGTTGACCTCCCTCGGCTTTTATTACCGCTAATCATTTATTTAAGCTCAGTTTTTAAAACCTTAGGATGTAACTACAGCCCAGCCCATGCAGCAGTATATGAATGACTAACCTCGTATTGTGGATGGATTATCTCAGTTGTTCTCCTGGCTGAAGTTTGGTCCGTTTACAGCATCCTGCCATGCGATTACATTTGTTCCTGACCACCGAGAACACTCACGTTAACTTTTATCGAGTGGAAAAAAAGTTAGCTTGTTTATATTATGCTAACATAGCTGTGTCGCTAGCGGTCACGTAGCACATCATTATACACCAGCTAGCCCAACTTCAGTAACCCTACAAACGTCACTGCTGTTTAGTTTTCTGTCTTCATTTATGCTGGAAGTGATAACAGAGCTGTACGTTTGAATTTGTTTCCAAAACCCCGCAGTCAGGACATGCTATATTGTATTTAGATAGAAGCTAGCGAGCTAACTCCCTGCTAACTTCTAACTCCGTTAATTGTCATAAATTCCGTTTTCATGGATGCCTGGATGTTAAACTCAATTGTTACACCTGGTAGAGCAGAACGCTGATCATTTTATTAAAGATGAAAGACTTTAGACAGTTTTTAACTCTCAGTAATGCCACAGTGATCGTTTGATATATGGACCTGCAGCGGAGTTTAGGCCCAGACACGGCTAGTGACGTTAGACTTAACGACCAGATAGGTTTATATATAACCACAGAATAATGTTTGCAGGTTTAGGTGAAATTATATAAATACGTCCTCAGCTTAACGATGACGGAGGAAACCTGGTCTTGTTAGGAGAGACGGCATCCATCCCACTTTGGATGGAGCAGCTCTCATTTCTAGAAATATGGACAAATGTATTAAACCCCCCAAAATATGACTATCCAGAGTTGGGATCAGGAAGCAGAGTTGCAGTCTTACACGCCTCTCTGCAGCTTCTCTCCTCCTGCTACCCCCCCAAAAACCCATCTCCATAGAGACTGTGTCAGCTCCCAAACAGACAAAAACAAACTAAAAACCAGCAACAAACAACTTAAACATAAACAATCACAAAGAAAGAACAATACAGTATCCAAAGAGTAAAACAGTGAAATGTGGATTATTAAATATTAGGTCTCTCTCCTCCAAGTCTCTGTTAGTACATGACTTAATAATTGATCAATTCAAAATCCTGCTCCCCACATACAAGGTCTTAAATAATCAGGCCCCATCTTATCTTAATGACCTTGTAGTTAGAGATGGACCGATCCGATATTACGTATCGGTATCTGTCCGATACTGACCTAAATTACTGGATCGGATATCGGAGAAAAATAAAAAATGTAATCCGATCCATTAAATATCACGAAAGCACCTCACAAAACTTGCAACACGCCGTAACTCACCTCAGAACGTTAGCACGTCGGAGCAGTATGCATCACGTGATAGAGCGGCTGTGGCATGCGGGACCTGTCGGTGGTCTGGATAGCATGTGGAGCTTCGCTAGCAACCCGGCATTTCATCTCCGACAAAGTTATCCCGAGAGAAGTAAAGCAAGTGTGTAAGTCCATCTCTGAATGTTTGTAAAGCATTCCTGCGTTAAGCTTAACAAACGATATATGGAGCGACTGCCTCTTCTTGCTGCTTTTCTGTCGTGAGTCTCTCTTGTTTGCTTTTGGCCCACTTTGCGCCAGAAAGAGGAAACCAGCGGCTGAACAACAGCAGCACGTTTAAGCTTGATCAGCTGTTGTTAGAATGTATTTAATATTACTTTCTACTCGAGGATCTTTTTCTACGTAGCTGACGGCTGGTAACTGTGCAGGGGCGGATCTAGCAAAGTTTAGCCAGGGGGGCCGATAGGGCATGAACAGGGAAAAGGGGGCACAAAGACATACTTTTCTTTCTTATTCTCATTTAAAATGTCGAGCTTTTAATAAATAATTATCTGACACCCAAAGTTTTAATTTGATGTAAAATGAATAGAAGTCAATTACTGTATATAGTGACTATTAAGTCTAATATATAATACCCTAGTAAGCTATAGTACTTTTTCCTTTGGGAAGGTACCATCTGTGCAGTCTGCAATTTTGTTGAAGAAAGATGTTGAATCTATTTAATATTTCTTGAAAAATAATTGATTTCTGTGCATTTTTTTTCACACTGCATCAAATTAAGGTTGATTACGTCGATTAAGCATCATGAGGTGGAGCGTGAGGGGTGGTTCCCTATTTTTTATTTATTTCTTTTTGTTGTTGCTGGGAGTTGGAACCCTATTAGTTAGGTTGCTTAATATTTACGCTAAGTACTCTTTAAAATACCAGAATAGGGAGGATGGTGTAGGTTTAAGTTTATTAGATTGATCAGTATTGCTGAACTATGAAATATTTTTTTTTGCATATAGGTATAACAGAATAGCTTTAGTATAGTTGTTGTTTTAAACTTGAGTATGAACTTATACAAAATGCAGCAAGATATTTAAAAAACAGTTTTGTTGATTAAAAAACACTATATCGGATTCATATCGGTATCGGCAGATATCCAAATTTATGATATCGGTATTGGACATAAAAAAGGGGTATCGTGCCATCTCTACTTGTAGTACCATATCACCCTATTAGAGCACTTCGCTCTCGCTCTGCAGGCCTACTTGTTGTTCCTAGAGTATTTAAAAGTAGAATGGGAGGCAGAGCCTTCAGTTTTCAGGCCCCTCTTCTGTGGAACCAGCTTCCAGTTTGGATTCAGGAGACAGACACTATCTCTACTTTCAAGATTAGGCTTCAAACTTTCCTTTTTGCTAAAGCATATAGTTAGGGCTGGACCAGGTGACCCTGAATCCTCCCTTAGTTATGCTGCAATAGACGTAGGCTGCTGGGGATTCCCATGATGCACTGGGTGTTTCTTCTTCACTCAGTGTGTGTCTAAACACCTTTATTGCTTTACAGTAAAAAGCAACTGTTTTGGGGATTTACCCCTCAGCCTGACATGGCTCAGAGACACCACTGTGTGGGAGCGAAACACAACAGTTCCACAATCAAACTGTACATTTAACCTCAGTTCATGTCATCAAAGTTCATGAAGTGGTGAAGCATGAACTCCTGCCTCTATAGATACGTGGGGGGGACCTTCTTGCAGCTTCTTCATGTTGGCCTGTGGATGCTCAGGTATCTCTTATTCTACGGTCTGACTCCACGCCTCAGTCCAGATCACCGTCCCTCTCTTTGAGAACACTCAGACACACTTAGGCTACGTCCACACGTACCCGGGTATTTTTGAAAACGCAGATTTTTCTATGCGTTTGCACCTTTCGTCCACACGTAAACGGCGTTTTTGGTCACTGAAAACGGAGATTTTTAAAAACGCCAGCCAGGGTGGATATTTTTGAAAACTCAGTTTTTGTGTTTACGTGTGGACGAGAAAAACGGAGAAAACGCAGCGTCAAAGGTGTGCGCATTTTTTGACGTTATTGTTTCGGTGAAATGAATTTCTACAATACTGTTAATTCTACTCTCTGCAGTGTTTAAATGCTTACATATACACACAGTTACTGTCCGTCCACGCATATGACTCGGTTCTGCTTCTATGCCCCAGCTTTGTTTACTTTTTCCCATCGAGGCTTCTAGACTTCTGATTGGCCAACATTTCTACACGGTTAGGAATATAGCGCCACCTGCTGCTTTGGCATGTTCATAGCAGCGTTTTCCTCCATTTCTGCCTTTATGTGTGGACGGGATTATTTTTTAAAATGAAAACGGAAAATCTCAGTTTTCAAAAATACCCGTGTACGTGGACGCAGCCTTATCCACTCTGAATGACATGCTGATGTCCTCACTGTAGATCCTGCTGATCAACACGTTGATGCCTCGCTCACTTCTGACACACAGCGTGATGTCATCCATGTACAGGAGGAAGCAGAAGGTCAGTCTCATGTTTATATTTTACTGTTCCACATGATGACTGAGAGACTCCCACTAATAATGACAGCCATCTCTTTAACTTCCACAGCACATGCAGAGGACCTTCACCTCAGGATGGTGCTTGTTGGGAGAACGGGAGTTGGGAAGAGTGCATCAGGAAACACCATCTTGGGAAGAAAAGCCTTTAAATCCACATCCTCTTTTGCTTCAGTGACGTCAGAGTGTCAGAAGGAAACAGGAGAGGTGGAAGGACAGACGCTGGCTGTCGTCGATACTCCGGGCCTGTTTGACATCACCGTGTCTGAGTTGGAGGTGAAGGAACAGTTTGTTAGATGCATCTCCTTTGTTGCTCCTGGTCCTCATGTGTTCCTGATCGTCATCCAGATTGGCAGATTCACCAAAGAAGAACAAGAAACAGTGAAAATCCTTCAGGAGATATTTGGAAAAGAAGCAGCAGATTATACTATGGTGCTGTTCACACATGGAGATGATGTGGACAATGAAGCTAACATAGACACATTAATAAATGGAAATCAGCGTCTGCACGGCTTCATCAGTCAGTGTGGTGGAGGATATCATGTTTTTAAGAACAGAAGTGAGGATGTCTCTCAGGTCAGGGAGCTGCTGGAGAAGATCAACACCATGGTTCAGAGCAACGGAGGAAAATGTTACACCAATGAGATGCTGCAGGAGGCTGAGAGAGCCGTCAGAGAAGAGACTGAACGTATTCAGAGAGAAGATACAGAGATGGTGGAAGAAGAAGAAGCAGGAGGTGCAGGAGGACAGGAAGAGAAAAAGAAGAAGTTCTTGAAGAGTGTGGGTATCGGAGCGGGTGCTGGAAGTGTGCTGGGTCCAGTGGGAGCAGCACTGGGAGCGGCAGTGGGAGCTGCTGTTGCAGCAGCGAAAGAGAAACAATGTGTCATACTGTGATATGAAAAGCAATTTTAATGTTATCATCATCATTAGTTACTGATCATCTGACCTGTAAGAAGTTATTTTCATTCACAACCATCAGTCGGTCATATTATGGATTAAAATTAGTTTATGGATAATTTGACAGCTGTCAAACTGCACCTGACTCCCTGAATCAGTATCCAACACATTTTTGTTCCTGTGTAATAAAAATAAAATGTTTCTTTGTAAATAAAAAGCTCCGTGAAATCCAGAGTGGATCTGTGGCAGGATGTCAGCTGTGCAACAAGCCCAGTTGTGAAATTTCCTCACAAATAAATATTTCACAGTCACCTGTTGAAGTCATCACAACAAAGAGGAAGTGATTGGGACTGACAGCAACTCAGCCATGAAGTGGTTGGCCACGTAAATCAGCGAGCGGGGGCAGGTGAGGCGCAGAGTGAACGTAGATCACCAGCTTTCTGCAGAGCCAATCACGACGGACCTCCAAACTTCAGATTAGCTTCATGGAATGAGTTTCCATGGTGACCAGAGCACTACATCCAAACACCAAGCGTAGACCAAAACATTGGATGCAGTAGTCTTGCTGTAAACTGCCTAATGTACTTCTTAGTTGTGGTCACTTCCTAATTGGATCAAATTATTTGCTCTTGCTAACTTGACAAAAACAT
>NC_141353.1:8972494-9002494 GCF_057382095.1 Aulonocara sp. 'chitande type north' Nkhata Bay
CAACCGATGTATGGAGCCACAGCTGGACTGGCTGTCGGAGTTTTGTATTGAGGGGGAAAGGAAGCGATTTGTTTTATACTTCAGCTAGAATGAAAAAAGACACAAAGCTGGAGTTATTCGGTGTCTTCATGCTGAACAGCTAAAACTTCTTCCCTCATTCTCCCCCCTCCCTCTCCTGTTGCTACTTCAATCATGAAACTGATCGATTATCAGCTGATCGGCTTTTCTGTCGCTAGTCTCTCTCATTTGTTAGTCACCCAGTTTGCGCTAGAAAGAGGAAAACGGCAGATAAACAACAGCAGCACGTTTAAGCTTGATAAGCTGTTGCTAGAATTTTTTTAATATTACTTCTAGTATCCGCTTATGTTTTCTGGAGCCACAGCCGTAATAGCTGCTGGTCATGATAGTTTGGATATGTGGTGAGAAGGAAACATGAAGGTGAAACCAGGAGAAGTTTTTACTGAATCATCAGAGCTGAACAGGTGATGGAGAAACAGGTTTACATTTTAGGTCACATGAATGAGTTGAAGGGAAGTTATGAACTGTTTCTGAGAGACAAATAACACCAGGATCCTTTTCTGTGTAGCTGACATCTGGTAACTGTGCAGGGGCGGATCTAGCAAAGTTTTGCCAGGGGGCCAGGTAGGGCATTAACAGGGAGAGGGGGGCACAAAGACATAATTTCTTTCTTATTCTCATTTAAAATGTCTAGCTTTTAATAAATAATTATTCTAAATCTTACTACCAAAGTGGTGATCTGGTTAAATGTATAGAGATCCATTATTGTATGTAGTAAATATTAAGTCTAATATATGCCCTAGTAATAGTAGTACATATAGCACTTTTTCCTTTGGGAAGGTACGCTGTCTGCGCTGTCTGCAACTGTATTGAAGAAAAATGTTGAATCAAATTATTATAGAAAAATAATTGATTTCTGTGCATTAAAGTAGATTACGTCAATTAAGCATTATCAGGCGAAGGGTGCGGGGTGGTTTCCTAATATTTTTGCTGGGAGTTGGCAGCCCTATTAGTTAGTTTAATATTTCTATGTACTGTTTAGAATACCTGAATAAGGAGGATGGTGTAAGTTTTTTAGGTTGATCAGTATTGCTGAAGTATAAAATATTTTGGGTGCAGTGTATTTTTTGCATACAGGTATAACAGAATAGCTTTAATGTTTTGTTTTTAAAACTGAGTATGAACTTATACAAAATGCAGCAAAATATTTATAAAAACAGTTTTATTTATTATAAAATACACTATATCGGATTCATATCGGCAGATAATCAAATTTATGATATCGGTATCGGACATAAAAAAGTGGTATCGTGCCATCTGTAGTTTGCACAGAGGCACAAGTAAGATTTGTTTTGTTACAAGGGAGTATCATGAAGTAATGCACTAATGGCTTGGAAACGGTAATTGTTTGTCTTTCTAAAGTTTATTTTTTTTATTTGTCTTCCTTTTCTGGCAGATTTTCTTCCCCTTATGTGTTACTGTTTATTCAAGAAGATGGTGTTATTTTGGTAAGTACATGCAAATTCCTTACATATTTATCACAACAGTATTTGTCACAGTATTGCAGGGACAAGTTTATCTATCTCATCTTAAGGGGTCTTGTGATTATTAATATTGATATTAATTAATATCAATTAATATATATGATTAAATTTCTTTTATCCAGGACAAAAGAAAAAAAAAAACTTGCGAAAGTGAAATGAAAAACAGGAATTTAGTTCTTGTGAGTTAAGAGGATGCAGAGCATAGGGTTAGATGGAGGTGGATCATTCACTGTGGTGATCCCTGAAGGAAACAGCCAAGAGAAAGAGGATCAGATTGCAAAAAAAATGTGGTTTGTTTGCATACATGAGTCTTTACGGTACCCACAGGACTCCTGAAGTATAAGTACTCTGAAGTTTGCAGAGCAATTTCAGAGATGTTTGGGGCTTACATGGCAAGCATGTTTTTAGTTGCACATCTAAATTTTCTCTGCTCTCTGTTGCTGACGGCAGAGTTCTGCCCCGCTGACCTCACAGGTGAGACACTCCCACCAGTGGACAAAGAGCACAGGAAAATGTGTTGCCAACCACCTGAAACAGACAAATATCTGCTTTTTAAAACCCTTTAAACCCGTTAAATGGACTGATGCCATTCATTTCTTCTTTGATTAACAGTAGTAACATCCTTCATGCACTGTATACTAACCCATATGATAATCATGCTTTATGAAGTGATGGCAATTGCATTGTAGCATTTAATGAAGAAATAACAAAATAATCATACCAATGATTAAGCACCAGTCTTCTTTTTTTGTGTGTGTGTGTGTGTGTGTGTGTGTGTGTGTGTGTGTGTGTGTGTGTGTGTGTGTGTGTGTGTGTGTGTGTGTGTGTGTGAGAGAGAGAGATACAGGTAAATGCTGAATTCCAGTGTATTACAACACTTCAACTGGAGACGACCTTCGCGGCACAGTTAGGCAGAATTACACCTCAGTTGATGACAGTTTTCCAGAAGAAGGGCGGTGTTTCTGGGCAGAAACTTGCCCACCACTTGCAGATCATACAAGAGGTAAATCTGAATATTGCAAATTCTATTTGGATTTCTTTTGTCTTAAGTGGCAGGTCACTGGTGAGTCCAATAAGCCGTTTTAGGTGACCAGCCAAGCAATCTAAATTTTGAAATTTCATATATAAATTTTATTTACTATGTTTGAACTGACATATGATAAAATTTACTTATTGCGAATGTCAGACATTGTTCTTTTTTCCAAATTGGTTTAATCAGCAACTCTCTTTAAACAGGCTGAAAGTGATGTTAACGTGAAAAGGGAAGCAGTTCTCAGGGCACTTTGCCTCTACCTTGGTGAAGAGGATGGAAGCCTTATTCGGGAGTTCTTTGTAAGTCATTTAAGTCATTGTAAGCAAGTCATCTATACACACACTTTTTAGATAGATATCAATACACACACACACACACACAAACGACTAGATTGGAATTTAATTGTAGAGTTAATTGTTTTTTCTTTTACCTTTTTATTAAATGTTTAGGACATTGAAGGAGATGATATCCAGAGAGACCTGAAGAAGCACACCATGGGCATTTATGTCATCAACAGGGAGGATGGACAAAATGGACATTATGATGACATTGGAATATTTGTTGAAGGGGAGATAGTCATGGACAACATTGGATCTCTGGCGCAAGCTTGTGCATTGATGCTTGGAGTAATCTATGCACTAAACCTAGCCTTCCCCAAGGAATTGAAGGACTATTATGAATTCATTTAGAAAGTGTTGATGGGATTCGATGGTGAAAAGCTCTCCCCCAAAGTCTTTGGGCTGAAGAACAAAATTGCTACTGGATAGGAAGATTTCTAAAATAACACATCAAGAGAATGCTGTTATGTAAATTACCAATGACTGGTGCTCTTGTGAATAGGAGTGAAACTCTTGTACAACCATCATTTGTTCTGTGTTATGTTTCGATTGAACATTTTAACTTTCAATAATGAATGTTTCACGTGTGGTACATTTGAGTAGCTTGAAGAGCAACTTTGTAATTATTCAGTTATAGCTGCTGCCCTGCGTATAATCAGTGTTAACTCAACCGAATTAAAAAAAAAAACATTCATGATTACCACACTGCAGCACACTGGTAACACTTTAAAGACTATTAATTGTTTTGAAGCGAGTATGTTAGGTCAGAAAATATGTAAAACATTCAGAATCTTCAAGGAAGGACTAGAATGGAAAGACAGTGGTCAATAAGCAGTAAGGAAAACACAAGTTTAATTTTAAGTCTAATTACCTTATTAAAATGCAATTTCTAAATATGGATCGCAGAACAGCAAGTCTGAAACTGGTTAGTTTGTGGATGCATCAGTTTCTAATTGTGATACATTATACTGCTGGTAGTGTTTTATTCTTTTATGTAAGGAGTTTGGTTTTTTTTTTCTTTTTTAGAGGAAGAGAAACATTGGTTAACCTTTCCCTTGTCTGTTGTTTCTGTTTTGTTTGAATACAGCTTTTTAAAGCTACTAGTTCATAGGCAAAAGTTTTGTAATTTGTATTATACAAATTGCAGCAATTTCCCTTAGAGATGTGGATTCTTATTCTGTTTGCAACAAATTTTGCATTAATAAATGATGTGAAAGAATGTTGTAGTTTTCATTATTGACGTTTTTAAAAACTACAAATCAGGGTAAGCAATATTTTTTAAGTAAACTTAACTTAATTGAAATAGAGAGAAATTAACAATTTGATTGATTTGAATATAAGTTTGGGACATAAGTGTAAAGGAAACAAATTATTCTGGTACATTTAACACGACCTTAGTTGGAATTACTAATAATATTTGACTAAGTTGTATCCACAACAGTTAAGTTAAACTAGCTTAAAAATATATGTTGGTTTTACTCGCTTAAATTAAATTCAGTGTACTTAAAAAATATTTCTGGATTCAAACAAATTTATTTCGTGCAACCACTTGTCATAAAAAAATTGAGTAAATTGAACAAAACATTTTTTTTCAGTGTACAGTGAAAAATATGACATTTTCTGAAGAGTTCAGTTTCTCTGCCACACCCACGCCCGATTACTGCCACACCTGCTGAAGCACAGGCCTGGTCGAGGTTACAGGAATGTTCCTCAGGCTGTGGCACTCCAGAGAACCACAGTGAGAACCACAGTTATCCACACATGGAGGAAACAGTGCTGATAGTTTGTTTGACGGTCTGAAAAATGCTTGTCTTCTAAATATGAAAAATAAAATCAGGAAGGAGGAAAACCCTGTCTCACAGGTTCACTGCACAGAGTGTGTTTATGAAGTAATCACAGCAATACAGATGATAACATTATTTTTAAACACCTGAACACATCATATACCAACATTTATTGATATTTGCATCATTTAAGTGTAAATATTTATTATACTTTAAAGTTAAAGAAAATATTGTTTTCAAACTTTGCATTTGTGAACAGTATTTTATTTTTAATCAGTTTGTGACTGGAGACCATGTCAGAACCTCCGAGCTCGTCCTGAGCAAAGCTGCTGCTAATCCAACCTGCTCTCTAAGGTCTGGGCATGTCCGACTGGGAGGAGGTCATGGAAGTCCATCTCAGCTAGCTTGGGGATGCTGCAGCTTTTCCTCCAGACCATCAGGAGGATGTAGGTGGGATAGAGAGGTGTGGCAGTCTCTGTACAGACCAGACTCTGTCCCTGAGACCTGGGCCAGCATGAGTCAGATGGATCAAAGGTTTGTGTTAAATATAGAAAATTCAGGAAAATGTTTTATTTAAGCAATGGAGGAAAAAGCTCGTTACCCAGGAACCAAAGATGTTCAGGAGATCTGTGTGTATACAGGCTCATGTTATACAGCTCTTAGATGACGTATTACACAATATGATAAATTACCGTGGACTAACAGTTCTTGTGTGCGCCATTAATGACCAATAATTATCAAAATGTGATCAAACGTTCTTTATTTTATTGTGTGGCACATTTTTTCTCCTTTGCTGCTACGACTGCTGCTCCCACTGCTGCTCCCAGTGCTGCTCCCAGTACTGCTCCCAGTGCTGCTCCCACTGCTGCTCCCAGTGCTGCTCCCACTGCTGCTCCCAGTGCTGCTCCCAGTGGCCCTAAAATGCTCCCGAGGCCCGCTCCTATCCCAGCAGCCCTCAGGATCTTGTTCTTCGTCTGTGCCCGTCCTCTCGTTTCTCCTTCTCTGTCAGGAGACCCAGGACCCTGACAGAAACAGTATAAATGGAAGCGCTGCACAGACTAAATAATCGACTCGATCTTTGAGGAAACAAAGAGAATACCAAAGGTGGGAAAAACCCACAGTGTGTTTCGGTTAAAAAGGAAAGCATCTGAAAGGGCTCCTCTAAACGCTCTTCCTCACTGAGAACCAAAACAGAACCTCAAACGTATTCAGCTGAAGAACGACATCAATGCAGAGCTGTGGCTTCTGAGGTATCTGGAGTATTTTCTGCTTTCCTGTAAAACTCCAGGGAATGCAGGAAGCTTGCTCCGAGCTTACAGGAACCGACAGTCGAACTGGCTGAACAGGATCAAAAGATTTCACCTGAGCTCAGTTTCACTCATCAGGTAAAGGCTGTGGACCGCAGTGAGCGTCGATCAGTAAAAACAGTAGAGTTTGTACTTTACTGTCTGTGTGTGGTTTCTTCATGTCAGAACACCAACAGCTGCTCATTGTTGGGTTGTGACCTTTCAATATGAACACCTGTAACTTCATATTGTCAGGTCTGACACCAACCACAGGTTTTCTCAGCAGGAACAATCAAAGCCTTTGTTTTCCTGCAGACTGTGTAAAATAAATCTGTTTCCAGCTCTGCGTGGTAGGGCTGGCTATCGACGTCGACTTCTGCGTTCAATTTGATTGAATTCAGACTCAGGCGGTCAGAAACATCTTATTTATTTATTTATCAGCACTTATCCATATTTAATATCCATATATTAAACCGAAGCTGACACTGTGAGACTTCATCAGAGGTGTGAGCGCCACAGCAGAGGCCTTTGTGTCAAAGTAACTGAGGATCAAACAGACACACATGAAGCAGATGTTCTGGCTTCTTATAGCAAATAACCTTAAAATATTCTGCAGTAGAACAAAAACTGAAGCAAACCATGAATCAACACGAACACAACAGCAGACTGGTGCATAATGAGCAGAGAATAATGCAGAAAACAGAGATTTGATGGTAAACTGGTCTGTGAGTACAGAGACAGAGCCGTGCAGGAAGTGGGATTTTATCGTGGTGGAAGCAAAACAGCCAAAGTCAGAGTGAGAGTGACGATGTTTATCATCATCCTCTTTTGCTGCTGCTTCAGTGAATGTTGGTCAGATTGATGAAACCTGCAGCATCAGAGTCAGTGAGCTGTCAGCTTTTAGCCCCGACGGCGTGTCCGTGCTGTCACACAGGACACAGCCAGCTTGTAAGCTTTGTAATCCTGAGCAGCACAAACATGGCCGGCACCAAAGCTCGTAAGTACATTTAAAACTTTTGATTTACTGTTTAGACCAACTTTCTATCATAAAATACAATCTAGATAAAAAGTAGAAGTTAAACCTTTACTCAAAAAGCATCTCTAGACCCAGCAGTCTTAGCTAATTATAGGCCAATCTCCAACCTTCCTTTATATCAAACATCCTTGAAAGAGTAGTTGTCAAACAGCTAACAGATCATCTGCAGAGGTTTATTTGAAGAGTTTCAGTCAGGTTTCAGAGCTCATCACAGCACAGAAACAGCTTTAGTGAAGGTTACAAATGATCTTCTTATGGCCTCTGACAGTGGACTCATCTCTGTGCTTGTCCTGCTAGACCTCAGTGCAGCGTTCGATACTGTCGACCATAATATATTGTTTGTGACTTGAGCCTAGGCTAGTGTAAATGGCACCGGTGTGCACGGCTCGCCGTCCACGGCTGTTGGATCCACTTTTGGTCTCCATGTTTTTATTGTTTTTGTCACTTTTATTGAACCACGCTGACTCTCTACTGACCTACGATCGTGAAACTCTGTTAGATATTCAACTTGCCTTGCGGGCTCAAGGCTGGAGCCGAACAAAAACACCCTGATAACGACTGTGTTGAGTCTGTTCTTCCCATTCCATGCAAGGCCACCTGGGTTGGCTGGAAGACTGTTTACTTAGCCTGGCAGGGTGAAGGACACTGTCTCAGCTGAACTCTGGACACGCACACACACACACATATACACTGATATGCACACACTCATCCCCCCTCCCTTTCCAAACGCCTTCAACGCTTATTCCCCTCCGATGCTGACGGTGGATCATGGAGACCAGCGCACAGGCTGCAGGCCCGGATGTGCTGTCTAAATCGGCGGTCTCTCACCCTTTACCCCCCCTGTTGCTTGTCATGTGTTTCTTTGGTGTATTAAGAGGTGTTTTCATGTGCAGAGGTGTTTTTTCTGTTCTCAAACTGATCTCCCTGTTGGAGCTCAGTCTGGGGGGAGTTATTTTTTTCTCCTTATCTTTCCTCATGTGGTGCATTTTCCATTGTTATACCTCTCTGACCTGTCTTCCCCATGTGATGTTTTGTGTCATGTATGTATGGTCGGAGGGTAAGATGGCGCCGCCATTGCGTGCAATAGGTCGGCAGCCTTATGAAAGTGGCATTTCTGGTAAAAAAAAAACAACTACTAAGTAAAAAACTACATTTTCCACGAAAATGACATCACTTCCGGTTTCGGGCAGGTAATGGCGGAAATGTGATAGTTCGCACTGACGTCTATTCCAATGTAGGAAGTGTTACGAACAGCTGATCGGATCGGCAAAGCGTGTTTATGTTTTTGTTCCTGCAAGCGCTTTGATGCAGTTTTTGCAAAGCTATATGTGGAAGGAAACCATGACCGAGGACAAGCTGATGACATGAGATGTAAGTACAACTCCTCCGGTTTCATATGCAAAAAAAATTATTGCGCTAGCTTAGTGGTTCCGGTTCTACAGGGATTTAAAAATAGCTACGCATTCCCATATATCATTGTGATGTTGTTTATTCTATTACTCTTGTTCTCTTCTGCTTGTTTTCTTTTTTCTTTCTCAGCAGGTGATCCAGGTGATTGATATATGCATTTTTTTTCTCTGCCCGTTCTGTTGGTTTTTGGTTTTTGCCCTTCTCCCCCGTCCCTCTTCTCAGCTGTTTCTCTTTCCCTCTTTCTTTCTCCCCTTCTTTCCCCCAGTCAAGTCTGTCCCGTATTCAGCAAGTGAAAATAAAATAAACAATAAAAGGTGAATCAAATGGACCATTACGGCAAGGCTGGGATGGTCAGTTTGTTAAAGTAAATCCGTTGGGCATCTTTCTTTGCCTTTAGACAATAATTCTGATGCAAAAGAGCCAAACGGGACAGGCAAAAAAAAAAAATAGCTACGCAAAACGGATCGTGCCCGTGCCGACCGGCTTTAAAGGGTTAAAGTACAATCCTTAATGTTTTCTGTGTGTGTGGTGGGGGGCGCCAGAGGGAGTGTTCGCCCAGGGCGCCAAACAGGCTAGGACCGCCACTGGGTGGAAGAAAAGTCTAAACGCAATCGTTATCAACAAATGTAGCATATTTGCAGCTCTGGAGGCCAGGATTACTGAATTGGAGACTCGGCTTCGCACCCTTCATTCACCCATAGCTAGCCAGGCCCCTGTAGCTGGTGCAGTCTAAGATAGCGTAGGCCCGCTAGCTGTTCCCCGGCAGACCCCAAGCAGCTGGGGAAAGAGGGCGGCTGGGTGACGGTGAGGAGGAAGCATAGTCCTAAACAGAAGCCCCAGGTACACCACCAACCCGTTCATGTGTCTAACCGTTTTTCCCCACTCGGCGACACACCCGCCGGGGGTCAAACTCTGGTAATTGGTGATTCTGTTCTCAGACATGTGAAGCTAGAGACACCGGCAACCATAGTCAATTGTCTTCCAGGGGCCAGAGCAGGCGACATTGAAGGAAATTTAAAACTGCTGGCTAAGGGTAAACGTAAATTCAGTAAAATCATAATTCACGTCGGCAGTAATGACACCCGGTTACGCCAATCGGAGGTCACTAAAATCAATATTGAATCGGTGTGCAACTTTGCCAAAACAATGTCGGACTCTGTAGTTTTCTCTGGTCCCCTCCCCAATCAGACCAGGAGTGACATGTTTAGCCGCATGTTCTCCTTAAATTGCTGGCTGTCTGAGTGGTGTCCCAGAAACGATGTGGGCTTCATAGATAATTGGCAAACCTTCTGGAGGAAACCTGGTCTTGTCAGGAGAGACGGCATCCATCCCACTTTGGATGGAGCAGCTCTCATTTCTAGAAATATGGACAAATTTATTAAACCCCCCCAAAATATAAAAATAAATAAATAAAATAACTGTCTTTACTCAAGGAGTTCCACATCTGGGTCCATTCAAACCCTGAGACCCTTCCGTGTGCACAGGGGGAATCTGCTCTCATCTGTGAACAGCACTCGGTGGTGGACCTGTCAGTTCTGACAGGCTATAGCAAATGCAAACTGGGGACAAATAGAGGATATTGGTTCCTCAAGTCACCCTCATGAAGTCTGTTTCTGATTGGTTGGTTAGAAAAGGACTACTGGAGGTCATTTTGCAGTTCCGCCAGTGTAATCCTGCTCGTCCTTGTGCAAAGCCGCAGATATTGGTCCTGTTGATCAGTTGAGGGCCTTTTATGGCTGTGTGCAGCTCTCTCAGTCTCATTGTCCTGGAGTTTGACCAAGCATTTTGAGGTGGTTTTCTTGGACTCAAAGTTTTGTTTTTTGGATTTCAAAAATGGTTTGAAGTGCATGCTCTGCATTATTTTGTTCTCAGTTCAGTATTTGCTAGTGCGTCTGAGTTTTTTTAAAATATATATATCTATATATTTCTAGTTCACGGGTTCTCAGTGATTTGTCCTGAGCATATGTAAGTAAGTATTTACATGCCATCCTGAGGAGCTGGACTACCTGTTAAACCTCTGTACCACCTCATGCCAATGCAAGAAAAAAAAGAGTCAAGGAAGAAAAAAGAAAAATCAACAGTGACATCAAAGACCTGAAGTAAGTTTAATATCACCCTCTGTGTCTCTGTGGTTTTTGCAAGCCGTAACCAATTTACAATTAGATTTACAGAAATCACAAATGCAAAGTATGAAAGGAGTAGAATAATTTCTGTACCTTTTACACATGAGAAATCAAGGAAAAATGTTTTCCCACTAATAAAAGTGACATTAAATACATACATACATACACATTGAGATCAGGAGCACCGCAGACAGTCATCTGAAAGTTAGAAGTCACTAATAAGGACGATCATCAGCTCCCAAATACACACTGAGTAACCTTGTTGTAAAGAACTCCCACAAAAACTCTCAAATCGTGATTAAATACCAACAGTTTTCACAGTATAACGCATTCTCCTTGTTTCTTTGCCACAACAGCAATTGCCACTCCTGCTCCCAGGGCTGATCCCACTGGTCCTAATATGAATCCAACACCTGCTCCTATCCCAGCAGCCTTCAGGAACTTCGCCCGTCTTCTCGCTTCTTCTTCTCCCATGTCTGGATTTGCTTTCCGAAGTCGTTTCATCTCTTCTCTGATGGCTCTCTCAGCTTCCTGCAGCATGTCATTGGTGTAGTATGTTGCTCCATTTCTCTGAACCATGGTGTTGATCTTCTCCAGCAGCTCTTTGACCTGAGAGCGATCCTCACTCTTGTTGTTAAAAACATGATATCTTCCTCCGCACTGACTGATGAAGCGATGCAGAGGCCGATTTCCACTGATTGAGCTGTAGATGTCGACTCCGTCTTGCAGGTTGTCTCCATACGTGAACAAGACCATAATATAACGTGCTGCATCTTCTCCAAACATCTTCTGAAGAATTTTAATCGTTTCTTCTTCTTCGCTTGTGAATCTGGTCGACTGGATCACAACCAGAAACACATGAGGACCAGGAGCAGCAAAGGTGATGCATCTAACAATCTGTGTAACCACCTGATCTACAGACAGGGTGGTGTCAAATAGACCTGGAGTATCAACCACAGTCAGTGTATGACCATCCACCTGGGCTGTTTCTTGCTGACACTCCAATGTTACAGAAGAAAAAGAAGAAAAAGACTGAAAAGCTTCTCTTCCTAAGATGGTGTTTCCCGCTGCACTCTTCCCTACTCCAGCTTTCCCAAGCAGCACCATCCTCAGGTGGAGGTCCTTTGCATCTGTTGAAGAAGATAAATAGATAAGGTTAGTTGGCCTTCCTGAGGCAGCTCACCACAATCGGACAGTGTGGACTTTGTGTGTAGACGTGATTCAGCCTCAACCTTGGCAGATTAGTGTCTCTGTGGCTGTTTCTGGTGCATCGTTATGCATGATTCTGAATATTAAGTATGTTTTAATTGTTAAACACAGAATAGTCATGATTTATATGTGATTTTGCTGATAGTCACTGATCAGAATATTATCGGGTGTAAGTTTAACCAATATAAAAAATAAGAAAATATCCATCGGCCATCTTTTTGTGCTCGTCTCAGGCCGGGTCACGGGACCAGCAGCATTAGCAGAGAAGCCTAGACCTTCCTCACCCCAGCCACCTCCTGCAGCTTGTCCACGGGGACACCAAGGCATTCCCAGGCCAGCCGAGGTCCCCCCCAGGACCTCTTCCCTGTGGGACATGCCCTATACACCTGTCCCAGAAGGCATCCTAGTCAGATGTCCAACATACCTCAACTGGCTTGTATTCCTGTTCTTGTTCTTTCGGTCACTACCCAAAACTCAAGTCAAGTCAAGTCAAGTCAACTTTATTTGTCAATTCTGCCACATGTACAGGACATACAGAGAATAGAAATTTCGTTACTCTCAAACCCTAGATGAAATAGCAAATGAACATTTAAATATAAGAGAGTGATTAAAAAATGCAAATAAAATAATTAAAAAGTAAAAATTTAAATAAATACAATACAATTTTACGTATAACAAGAAAGCTATGCAATATACAATATACAATATTCAGGTAAGGGTAAATGACATTGAGTGTAAACCAGGCAGAGTAGTGCAAATAGGCAAATAGTGCAAATGGAGATTTAGTAGTGTACGGTAAGAGATAGTGTAACAACAAAGTCTTATGAGGTAATGGCAGTCCAATGCTCCACAAAGTGACTGGTAACTGGTGCAGGCCTGTGAGTGAGTCAGAGAGAGAGTGTGTGTGTGCGAAAAGCACAGATGAGGTTCTGAGACCACCCAAGTGGAGGCCTTCTGCCACTTGGCTACTCTTCGAAATTCTGTCCATAAAAATTCTGAAGAGAACTGGTGACGAAGAGCAGCCCTGGCAGAGTCCAACAACCACCAGTAACAAATCCGACTTTTTGCTGTTTGAATGCATTCAGATTTGTGAAATAAAAGCTTCCCTCAAAAGTAAAAACTAACAAGCCTGTTTTGAAAATGTAAAAGGAGTAAAAGACAATATATGACAGATATCTGAAGATTCAACAGAAAATAAAAAAGAAAATTTATTTTATGTCCAAAACAAATGTGTCACCCTGTTCGTTGGTGTGATAGGAAGGATTACATCTTTGATTGATTTTTGCTTCAGGGATCTACATTTGGCACAGTTACACAGAAAAACCTCATTTGTTTTGTAAATGACAGTAAATGAGATTTCAGCCCATTTTCTGATTGGTGCCGTATTAATAAGCTGATTTAAGCCGTTTAAATGTCCAGTCACCACATCTACATTTTCTGCATACTGATTAGTTTGCTCTTTTCTTCCACGTTGTGCAGTTTTCAGTCTTTTTTCCCTATGTACATTACAGATGCGGAGTAAAAATCCAAATCTTAAATCTTACCATCATGGTAGAATGACAGTACAGTTTCACTTTTAGGGTTTTACATATCAGGAGATAATTTCATGTTTAGGCTGTCCCACTTTAGTTCTAGTTAGTTTTGCCTCAGTGTCCATCTGCCTTTTGTTTTTTTACCAGCCTCTGATAAACGGCTCGCTGTTCGTTAAGTCATAGCTTTGCCTCCTTTTGGGTCCGCACCTGTAACTCCACACAGTCTGCAGCATCTGTCTCTGACAGCAGTTATGGATCAGTGTGACGTCATCAGTGTGTCTCATGTCTGCAGAGTAGTTTTAGTTCACTCTCCTGCCCAGAGATGCTTCAGCTCATTGAGGTTTGCAGCATTCATTCATGCAAAGCGCTCTAAGCTCTGCAGCAGCTCGGTTTGTTTTACAGCTGTTCTGTTGGAGATTTGCTGCTGTGCTTGGATCTTTGTCCTGTTGATGACACAGTTTGGTCCAAGCTTTAGCTGTAGGACAGACATCCACTCAAAGCCCAAATCATCGTCCTTCCACTGCGGTGCCCACAGTTCGTATGAGGTGTTTGGTTTCCTCCAAACGTGCTGCTGCTCATGATGGAGGAAACCCAAAATCCATGTTGGTCTTGCAACCTTTCCAAACCAGCCGCACTTCTTCAGTCTTTTTGTAATTGCGCTGTCGTGCAGCTCTTGGGTGTTCCTGTAAGCTTTGAACACGCTGACCTCTGGTTGAGTTTGCTGGATGTCCACGTTCAACATTGGAGTCACACTGGGTTAAATATGTACACTTGGGTTTTGAGGGGTATTTATTATTTTCTTCTTTTTTTGGGTTGTATGGAAGCCCCAAACGCAATTTCATTGTTCTTGACAATGACAATAAATAAATAAATACTAAATACTAAACATCAGAAAAATGCCATTGCCATTCCATTCCAACCATTCCATTGTTGTACCAACAAGGAAGAGAACGCTAACCACAAACTGGCTGAGCAGGTTTACTGTATGCGCATCAAAATAAATCTCCTAAATCAGTCTGTCACCGCTGCAGACACCAACCACGGTCTTTTATGGTTTGGTTCCTGCAAGCCATGTAAAATAAATCTGTTTCCAGCACTGCACGGAGCACATGTTTCAGGATTTTGAGCTTCAAACAAATGTTTCACAATAAAAACAACAGCAGGACAAGAGACATAGACGCAGGACACAGAAATAACCAATCACAGTTCAGTTTAGCACGTAGGTCTTTTTAAACTTTTTATCATTTGCTATATAACGTTTGTCTAATCAGTAAATCAGGATAAAAGTTGTAAATGTACTTACGAGCTAGTGTGTCGGCCATGTTTGTTAAAAAGCTTTGCACTGCTGCTCTGTGCTGTACCGACGGGATTGGTCCTTCCTTTAATACAACTGTATCTAATGCAACAACAACACTTAGTTAAAGATGCTGCAGGGCAGGTTCCAAAGAGAAACCCGCTGTCATTGGCCAGCCACACAGTGATGTCACAGTATAAACAACCTGAAGTCCCAGAATGACGCTGAGCCTGAAATTTCTCTTTTAGAGGAAATCTTACCCTGGTTTAGTATCAGACAGACAGCAGGTCACGCCACGGGAAATCCATCAGCCCCACCTGACCCCTCAACATCACAGATTCTGGCCATATAACCTAAGGTATGTTTCATGGAGCCATGCAAAATTCATGTTCATGCAGGAAGGTATCTTCTCTGTTTTATTCCAGGAAGAGGAGCAGATAGAAGGCAAGGTTAGACATGAACAGAGAGAGGAGAAGATCCGGCAGGACTGCCACGTCGCTTCCAGAAGAATATAATAATAGTAGTCATAATAATACTTCTTTTTCTTGTAGCATAAAACTGTAGGGCCTGCTGCAGGGTCATCCTTCGTGTGAAGCAGACGGCTGATTTCCAGTGATGGGAATAACGGCGTTACAAGTAACAGCGTTACCAACGGTGTTACTTTTTTCAGTAACGAGTAATCTAACTAATTACTATTCCTATCGTTACAACACCGTTACCGTTACTAACAAGAAAATGCGGTTGCGTTACCGTTTTTCAACAGACGGCTGAAGCTGTGTTCAGCTCACTGCAGCTTATATCAGCTGCAGGAAGTAGCTGTAAGAATCAGGACGCTGCAGCTTTAAGCAGCTGCGCTCCTGCGGACGGTAACCATCACTTTCTGGCACAACAGCTGGAGCTCAGGGGGCAAAACAATCGCACGAGTGCTGCTGTTTGACTGAGGAAGAATAAAGGAGTCGTGGTCAATCACATGACCACTTACAGACAAAGCAACAAGGTGACATGTACCAGTTTATAAACTGTGTTGATCGGACACATAACACCAGGGTCATGATAAACAATATACACGAGTGTTTTTTCCTCAATAGTTTCACGTTTACTGTCTAAGGACAGCGAGACCGCTCTGCTTATGAGCAAACAAAAAAAAGTCAAAAATAAAACAGCTCGTTCATGTTGGTGGAAAAATGCACCATGTTGACCAATCAAAAAATTATATGGCAACATGACATTTGGTTGTTTAGGAAGAGGCGGAGGTTTTAGGAGAGAGAGAGAGAGAGAGAGAGAGTTTTTTGGATGTGAGAGATTTGTGACGTTTAGCGTGTTTGGAGTGTGTAGTTAATGTGTTGTCTTGTGTAGTGTATTGTGTTTAGTGTGTAGTTAGTGTGTTGTGGACAGTTTTGTGTTGTGTGTCAGAACAATGAGGCGACTGCTGTCTCCAGGTAGAAACAGCAGTGACACACCTGCTGCTGTCAGACCTGCAGGTATCAGGCTGTGATGTTTCCTTCATAGTGGACAGAAATTATTTTTTTGGAGTGGGAGAAATAATTTGTGGCATCTTGTTGTTGAAGAACAGCTGATTGTTCTGTAAATAGTTTGAAATGGTTATTTAAAAAAGAGTAAAGGTTAAATGGATGCAAATAACTTTGTTGTTTGCAAAACGTGTGCATATAAATTAAAATTGACGATTTATATTTGCATCTAAAGTTATGAAATATGGTCATTAAACATGTTTGTGGTTGTTACAGTAAAACTATAACTTTTTTGATTTTATGTTTTTTGTCTGATTTTAGATCAGTTGTGTTAATACAGTAGTCAAAATGAAAACATGACTGTAAATTCAGACACGTGAGGCTGTGCTGAAAACAATGAGACCAAACAAGGTAAATCGTTTTTAAAGGTGAAATGTGGAGGAAACATCAAAAGTAGGTAAAAATGGCCGATTATACCCGGGACCCCAGAGGGTTAAATGTTTTTTTTCTAAGTAACGCAATAGTTACTTTTCAAGTAATTAATTACTTTTAGAATCTTGTGACTCAGTTACTAACTCAGTTACTTTTTTGAAGAAGTAACTAGTAACTATAATTAATTACTTTTTCAAAGTAACTTGCCCAACACTGCTGATTTTACACTGAGGTCCAGCGCTGTAAACTTGCAACTGCTGAAGCAAATGAAATCTTTTAAACGAAGGATCAATCAACCAATTATATCAAAATTAAATGGGAGACGGAGGCTAAAACCAACATATCAGAGGACAGTTGGTTAAATATATGCAGGACACAGATGGAAACTACTAGCTCAGGTTATTGGAGGGAATTCACGTGGAAAAATTTTATTAGGTGTTTTTATAAAACCCAAAATAAAATACAAACAAAAATGTCAACTGACAGATGGACACTGCTGGAGAAACTGTGGGGAAAACATGGCAGATCATTTCCATATATTTTGGAAAAGCCCAATAATCCTGTCATACTGGAGTGAATTGGTCGAATCAATTTACTTGGTGACTGGTCTCAAACTAAATTTGGATTTTTGTACTGTGTACTTGGGCGATATCCCATCAGCAGCCTCCTTAAAAGACAAACACTTGATAAACATCCTGTTGGGAGCTGGCAAAAAAGCGCTTACCAGGAGGTGGCTGGAGAAAGAGCCCCCAACAAAGAAAGATTGGATAGGAATAATGGAGGAAATATATAGAATGGAAAAACTTCCTTTTTTTTTTAACCTCAAAATGGACCAATTTCATAAAAACTGGAGGAAGTGGGAGAAATTTGTTGAAGGTGGTAACGTGGGATGAGATCTTCACGCAACTACTGGAAGAAGGAAGGTCTGCTAAGGACGTTTTATTTTATTTATTTTATTTATTTTAAGGTCGTTTTTAAAAGAGACTGGAAATACCCTTCCGAATATGATCGGGGATGGACTGTAAAGTGCTGAGTGGACAGTAGTAAAAACCTAACGACATGGGACCTGTAAAGAGGTGGAGGGGAGCTCCCCCAGACCGAGCAGATCTGCGGATTTCACTGAGCCACTATGTTATTGTTAGTGCGTAGTATCTTTGTTTGTTTGGTTGGTTTTTTGTTTTGTTATTTTTGGGTTTTTTTGTTTGTGTGTATTGCTAAATTAAAGTACCTTTTTATAAAAGAGCTTATGAGGTTCTCAGTGGCAGAATATAATCTGCAATAAGACGTTATTTTTTAGCAAAGCCAAAGGAAAATAAGAAGGTACAACCTGCACAGAAATGAACATTTGTGAGATATATAATGAATTTTGATTTTACAAACTTTTCCCTTCCTATTTTTTTTGTTATCATATCAAAGCTGAATGATACAGGGCTGGCGGTCCATAAAGATGACAGAGGCTCAAATTTTGTATCTCTATATGTAATCATGGGAAAAGAGGGATTTGTGTTTGGTCTAAACACACCATGAGAGTGAAGCGATGATCATGAGTTGTTTGTTTGGTTTTTTTTACTGTTTTTGTTTTTCTTTTCATGTGGATGACTGTCATAATTACAAAACCTTCAATTAAAAAAAAAATATAAAAAA
Source organism: Aulonocara sp. 'chitande type north' Nkhata Bay (assembly GCF_057382095.1). Taxonomy (NCBI): domain Eukaryota; kingdom Metazoa; phylum Chordata; class Actinopteri; order Cichliformes; family Cichlidae; genus Aulonocara; species Aulonocara sp. 'chitande type north' Nkhata Bay. Next base: position 8,990,647 of record NC_141353.1, read on the forward strand.
AAAATAAATCTTTTAAACGACACGTTTCTCGTGTTCTTCCTCAAGAGAACAAAACTGAACACGTCACTTTGCTTCGGAATGAAGCAACAACGAAACCGCTGCCAGATCCCAAATATGAATAGACCGTAATGCTCAGGCAGAAAACCTCAGGCCTGTTATAAGAGCTCAGGCGCCAGAGTCACCTCCATCTACTCTGGGAAACTGTTGGTTACATTAGTATAGTACAGGTTATATAGATGTTGAGGGTCTGTTTGATAACCAGACTCATTTATTATCATGTTACTAAATATTTAGGCTGTGACATCACTGTGTAACCAGCCAATGACAGTTTCTCTCTGGAATCTGCCCTGCAGCATCTAAGCGTTGTTGTGACAGCAGGAATGTTGTTGCATGCAGTAGAATTAAAACCAGGAACTCATTTTTGATTCACAGCCAGGGTTGAATATCCCCTAACAGTGACACATTGGGACTGCAGGTTATTCACACTGTGGCTGTGTGGTTGGTGAACCAATGAAAGCTCTCTTCTGTCTGCAGTCTGCCCTGCAGCAACTTTAACAAGTGCCTTAAAGTGACGGCGTCCTCGGTGTACAGCACAGAGCAGCAGCAGGAAGGTGTCAGTGCAAAGCTTTGTAATCCTGAGCAGCACAAACATGGCCGGCACCAAAGCTCGTAAGTACATTTAAAACTTTTGATTTACTGTTTAGACCAACTTTCTATCATAAAATACAATCTAGATGAAAAGTAAAAAAACAAACAAACCAAGAGCTACATGTTAAACTGAACTGTGATTGGTTATTTCTGTGTCCTGTGTAGGGCTGGGTATCGTCACTGATTTCTAGAATCGATTCAATTCCGATTCACAAGGTCCCGAATCGATTCGATCCACGATTCAATTTAATTTGATTCGATTTGAATCTGGGAAATTTTGACAGTCAGAAATATAATTCAGATCAGCACATTTACATATTTTTGTATCTATAAAAAGGAAGCTGACACACGCAAGACTTTATCAAAGGTGTGAGCGTCACAGCGAGGCCTTTGTGTCAAAGTAGCTGAAGATAAAACAGAAAAACATGAAGGTGATTTTCCTGTTCTGGATTTTATAAAAATATTCTGCAGTACATCAAAAACGAAAGAAAACCATTAATCAACATATGAACATCACCTCTGACGCTACAGTGGTTTTATTACAGACACAGCGTTTTGCATTTTGTATAATTTTAAAAAGTTTAAATTTGTTCAGTATTGAACGGCAGAAATTAGGTTTTATTTTCGGAAGAATGTAAAAAAAAAAAAAACAGCGGCCGACAGCGTGTAAACAACGGTAGACTTGTGCGTAACAAGCAAGCGAATAATGAAGAAAGGGAAACTGTTCTTGAAGTACAGAGAGAGAGAGAGAGAGCTGTGCATCGCAGTGGAAGCAAAACAGTAAAAGTCAGAGTGAATTCATGACGATGTTTATGTGAAGCGTAGTTTGGATCTTCTTTTGCTGCTGGTTCGGTCAATATTGTTTGGAGAGACATCAAACTAACAGCTTTAGAATCAGCGCATAAAGGGCGTGAACACAAAGCGCCGACAGATCAGAATCAGCAAGCTGTCGGCTTTCAGCCCCGACTGTGAGAAAGGCGACATCTCACTGATTCTGATCCGCGGGTCGCGCTGTGTGTTTAAGTCTATGTGCAGAATCCGTGTTCCTGCTCTCATTTACTGTCTTAGCTGTTTGGTGGTTGTTGAAATTTTGTGAGATGTCACCAGAGATTCTGGCATTTCGGGCAAAATAAATTTATATTAAAAAATCGATTCAGGATTTTAATGAATCGATTTTACGTTATCCAAGCCAGAATCGATTTTAATCGATGAATCGATTATAAAAACCCGGCCCTAGTCCTGTGTGACAGCACGGACACGCCGTCGGGGCTAAAAGCTGACAGCTCACTGACTCTGATGCTGCAGGTTTCATCAATCTGACCAACATTCACTGAAGCAGCAGCAAAAGAGGATGATGATAAACATCGTCACTCTCACTCTGACTGTTTTGCTTCCACCACGATAAAATCCCACTTCCTGCACGGCTCTGTCTCTGTACTCACAGACCAGTTTACCATCAAATCTCTGTTTTCTGCATTATTCTCTGCTCATTATGCACCAGTCTGCTGTTGTGTTCGTGTTGATTCATGGTTTGCTTCAGTTTTTGTTCTACTGCAGAATATTTTAAGGTTATTTGCTATAAGAAGCCAGAACATCTGCTTCATGTGTGTCTGTTTGATCCTCAGTTACTTTGACACAAAGGCCTCTGCTGTGGCGCTCACACCTCTGATGAAGTCTCACAGTGTCAGCTTCGGTTTAATATATGGATATTAAATATGGATAAGTGCTGATAAATGAATAAATAAGATGTTTCTGACCGCCTGAGTCTGAATTCAATCAAATTGAACGCAGAAGTCGACGTCGATAGCCAGCCCTACCACGCAGAGCTGGAAACAGATTTATTTTACACAGTCTGCAGGAAAACAAAGGCTTTGATTGTTCCTGCTGAGAAAACCTGTGGTTGGTGTCAGACCTGACAATATGAAGTTACAGGTGTTCATATTGAAAGGTCACAACCCAACAATGAGCAGCTGTTGGTGTTCTGACATGAAGAAACCACACACAGACAGTAAAGTACAAACTCTACTGTTTTTACTGATCGACGCTCACTGCGGTCCACAGCCTTTACCTGATGAGTGAAACTGAGCTCAGGTGAAATCTTTTGATCCTGTTCAGCCAGTTCGACTGTCGGTTCCTGTAAGCTCGGAGCAAGCTTCCTGCATTCCCTGGAGTTTTACAGGAAAGCAGAAAATACTCCAGATACCTCAGAAGCCACAGCTCTGCATTGATGTCGTTCTTCAGCTGAATACGTTTGAGGTTCTGTTTTGGTTCTCAGTGAGGAAGAGCGTTTAGAGGAGCCCTTTCAGATGCTTTCCTTTTTAACCGAAACACACTGTGGGTTTTTCCCACCTTGGTATTTATATGCCCCGCCCACAGTAGTCTTACCTGTGTCTTCTTCCACAAGTTGTCCCCACATGTCCAGTCAGTTCATCGCTCCCACACTTCAATTCAATTCAATTTTATTTATATAAATTCCTGTGTGTGGTGATGTCACCTCTCTCCTTCCTGTGTGTGGTGATGTCACGTCTCCCCTTCCTGTGTGTCGTGATGTCACGTCTCTCCTTCCTGTGTGTGGTGATGTCACCTCTCCCCTTCCTGTGTATGGTGATGTCACGTCTCCCCTTCCTGTGTGTGGTGATGTCACCTCTCTCCTTCCTGTGTGTGGTGATGTCACCTCTCCCCTTCCTGTGTGTGGTGATGTCACGTCTCCCCTTCCTGTGTCGTGATGTCACGTCTCCCCTTCCTGTGTGTCGTGATGTCACGTCTCCCCTTCCTGTGTGTGGTGATGTCACCTCTCTCACGTCTCCCCTTCCTGTGTGTCGTGATGTCACCTCTCTCACGTCTCTCCTTCCTGTGTGTGGTGATGTCACCTCTCCCCTTCCTGTGTGTGGTGATGTCACCTCTCCCCTTCCTGTGTATGGTGATGTCACGTCTCCCCTTCCTGTGTGTGGTGATGTCACCTCTCTCCTTCCTGTGTGTGGTGATGTCACCTCTCCCCTTCCTGTGTGTGGTGATGTCACGTCTCCCCTTCCTGTGTCGTGATGTCACGTCTCCCCTTCCTGTGTGTCGTGATGTCACGTCTCCCCTTCCTGTGTGTGGTGATGTCACCTCTCTCACGTCTCCCCTTCCTGTGTGTCGTGATGTCACCTCTCTCACGTCTCTCCTTCCTGTGTGTGGTGATGTCACCTCTCCCCTTCCTGTGTGTGGTGATGTCACCTCTCCCCTTCCTGTGTGTCGTGATGTCACGTCTCCCCTTCCTGTGTGTGGTGATGTCACGTCTCCCCTTCCTGTGTGTGGTGATGTCACGTCTCTCCTTCCTGTGTGTGGTGATGTCACCTCTCCCCTTCCTGTGTGTGGTGATGTCACCTCTCCCCTTCCTGTGTGTGGTGATGTCACGTCTCCCCTTCCTGTGTGTGGTGATGTCACGTCTCCCCTTCCTGTGTGTCGTGATGTCACGTCTCCCCTTCCTGTGTGTGGTGATGTCACGTCTCCCCTTCCTGTGTGTCGTGATGTCACGTCTCCCCTTCCTGTGTGTCTTGATGTCACGTCTCCCCTTCCTGTGTGTGGTGATGTCACCTCTCTCACGTCTCTCCTTCCTGTGTGTGGTGATGTCACCTCTCCCCTTCCTGTGTGTGGTGATACTTAGATCTTTACTTAGTTTTTCCCAAGTTTAGGTTTAAGTTTATTTCATTTTCGTGTTACTTTGCCTTTGTTTCTCATGTTTTTCCAGCCTCCAATAAACGGCTTGTATTTGATTGAACCTGCTTCCTGCCTCGAGCGTCTGTGTTTGGGTCCTCTTAAATAAACCCAAGGTTTCCCTCTGCATGTGACCAACAGTGATGGGAGACGGAGCTTATGCTGAACAGCAATTGTGGAAAGTTTCTATACTTAAAATAAGGAAATAACGAGATGTGTGATTAAGATTTTAATATCCCGAACAGTGTAAAATCTTTTCAGCCAATTAACCTACAATAAATCAGAGAAACCCAAACAATCATGTGACCCCCTATAAGCAAGCACTATGAGCAACAGTAGGAAGGAAAAACTCCCTTTTAACAGGAAGAAACCTCCAGCAGAACCAGCTCAGGGAGGGACGGGGCCATCCTGAGTGAGGGGAGAGAGCGGGACACTGACACGCTGCTGGAGAGCGCCTGTGTGATGACCTGTATGATGACCTGTGTGATGACCTGTGTGATGACCTGTATGATGACCTGTGTGATGACCTGTGTAATGACCTGTGTGATGACCTGTGTAATGACCTGTGTGATGACCTGTGTGATGACCTGTGTAATGACCTGTGTAATGACCTGTGTGATGACCTGTATGATGACCTGTATGATGACCTGTGTGATGACCTGTGTAATGACCTGTGTGATGACCTGTGTAATGACCTGTGTAATGACCTGTGTGATGACCTGTGTAATGACCTGTGTAATGACCTGTATGATGACCTGTGTAATGACCTGTGTAATGACCTGTATGATGACCTGTGTGATGACCTGTGTAATGACCTGTGTGATGACCTGTGTGATGACCTGTGTAATGACCTGTGTAATGACCTGTGTGATGACCTGTGTAATGACCTGTGTAATGACCTGTGTGATGACCTGTGTGATGACCTGTGTAATGACTAGGGATGGGTATCGTTTAGGTTTTATCCGATACAGGTACCAAATCAGTACTTTTGAAACGGTGCCGGTACTTAAACGGTGCTCAAACCGGTGCTTAAAGAATGGAGAACACAAATTGGTCCAAAAACCTCTCATTTTCAGCTGGTTTTTTGTAAAAAGATAACAATGTTAGCCTTTTCTGCAGCTATGGGGCATATATGGTATCACTCTTGGCTGGAAGCAGTGCTTAAACAATGGAAAAAACACAAACTTTGCCCAAAAACCTCTCATGTTTAACTGTTTTCCACTTTTTCTTTGGTCATTTTTGGCCAGGGTGAAGGGAGTATCTGCCATCAAACAAGAGGACAGCCGCATGTAGCTATGATGATGTTTGCTAGTTCACCTTACATGCATTAATTTAATAACGTGGTTAGCCTACTCAACGTAAATTACACACGAACAACATTAAGCTACTCACGCAGAGAAGAACGGCTGCTGCTGCCATCATCATTTCTGCTACACTGGCAGAGCTAGAGGCCAGGACTCTCCTCTTCAGGTTTTTGGGGGATGTTGCTCCGGGTCCGATAACAGGCAACCCACCCACAGTAGATGTGCTTGTTGTGAGTTCTCGCAGCAAGCTATCATACGGCGCATTTCTGGGCTTTTAAAAAAAACACTATGCGTCGCCAGGTGTTTCATCAGATTTGAGGAGTTACCTCCTTTGACAGTATCACAGTATCAGCTTAAAGCACTTGTTGCTGCTGAGTTTGCATCTTTTGCTGTGAAGTACAGCCAGACTTTGACCGCTTCGCCTTGGGCATTTTTAATCTCTAGCTCTGCTCTAAAAGAACGTACGTACCTGGCCCCGCCTACTATCCTCGGAAACGTAAAATGATTGGCTAGAAGTGTATCACAGCTCAGGAAAAAAAGCACCGAAATGTGCGCTGCTTTTTGGTTTGGTTACTACCGTTTATGTCACCGGACACCGGTACCCATCCCTAGTAATGACTTGTGTAATGACCTGTGTGATGACCTGTGTGATGACCTGTGTGATGACCTGTGTGATGACCTGGGAGTCCCACTAACGCTGTCTGTTTATGTTCTCCAGGAGATGCAGTGAGAGATGGGTTCCCACACCTGAGGATTGTGCTTGTTGGGAAAACTGGAGTGGGGAAGAGTGCATCAGGAAACACCATCTTAGGAAGAAAAGCCTTTGAGTCTATAACTTCTTTTTCTTCATCAGTAGTTGGGTGTCGCAAAGTAACAGGGCAGGTGGATGGTCACATCCTGGATGTAGTTGACACTCCGGGTCTGTTTGACACCCTACTGACTCAGGAGCATGTAAAGACGGAGATCGTTAAATGCGTCTCCTTTGTTGCTCCCGGTCCTCACGTGTTCCTGGTTGTGATCCAGATCGGCAGGTTTACAAAAGCAGAAGAAGAAACGATAAAAATCCTTCAGAAGATATTTGGGGTGGATGCAGCCTGTTACACCATAGTCTTGTTCACGTATGGAGACAATCTGCCAAACGGAATCGACATCGACAAATCAATCAGTGGAAATCGGCCTCTGCATCGCTTCATCAATCAGTGCGGAGGAAGATATCATGTTTTTAACAACAGGAGTGAGGATCGCTCTCAGGTCAAAGAGCTGCTGGAGAAGATCAACACCATGACTCAGAGAAATGGAGCAACATACTACACCAATGACATGCTGCAGGAAGCTGAGAGAGCCATCAGAGAAGAGATGGAACGACTTATGAGAGAAAATCCAGACATGGGAGAAGAAGAAGCGAGAAGACGGGCACAGACGAAGAACAAGATCCTGAGGGCTGCTGGGATAGGAGCGGGCCTCGGGAGCATTTTAGGGCCACTGGGAGCAGCACTGGGAGCAGCAGTGGGAGCAGCAGTCGTAGCAGCAAAGGAGAAAAAATGTGCCACACAATAAAATAAAGAACGTTTGATCACATTTTGATAATTATTGGTCATTAATGGCGCACACAAGAACTGTTAGTCCACGGTAATTTATCATATTGTGTAATACGTCATCTAAGAGCTGTATAACATGAGCCTGTATACACACAGATCTCCTGAACATCTTTGGTTCCTGGGTAACGAGCTTTTTCCTCCATTGCTTAAATAAAACATTTTCCTGAATTTTCTATATTTAACACAAACCTTTGATCCATCTGACTCATGCTGGCCCAGGTCTCAGGGACAGAGTCTGGTCTGTACAGAGACTGCCACACCTCTCTATCCCACCTACATCCTCCTGATGGTCTGGAGGAAAAGCTGCAGCATCCCCAAGCTAGCTGAGATGGACTTCCATGACCTCCTCCCAGTCGGACATGCCCAGACCTTAGAGAGCAGGTTGGATTAGCAGCAGCTTTGCTCAGGACGAGCTCGGAGGTTCTGACATGGTCTCCAGTCACAAACTGATTAAAAATAAAATACTGTTCACAAATGCAAAGTTTGAAAACAATATTTTCTTTAACTTTAAAGTATAATAAATATTTACACTTAAATGATGCAAATATCAATAAATGTTGGTATATGATGTGTTCAGGTGTTTAAAAATAATGTTATCATCTGTATTGCTGTGATTACTTCATAAACACACTCTGTGCAGTGAACCTGTGAGACAGGGTTTTCCTCCTTCCTGATTTTATTTTTCATATTTAGAAGACAAGCATTTTTCAGACCGTCAAACAAACTATCAGCACTGTTTCCTCCATGTGTGGATAACTGTGGTTCTCACTGTGGTTCTCTGGAGTGCTACAGCCTGAGGAACATTCCTGTAACCTCGACCAGGCCTGTGCTTCAGCAGGTGTGGCAGTAATCGGGCGTGGGTGTGGCAGAGAAACTGAACTCTTCAGAAAATGTCATATTTTTCACTGTAGTTTCTTAGTCTTCCCTGAGAACTTGAAAGAAGAATCAGCAGCACATTCTCACACAGGGCCAGGTACGTTTGGATTACCTTTCCCTTTAATAAACGAAAAGATTGTTTAAAAACTGATGGTTGTTTGTTTGTTTTTCTTGAACATGCTAAAATAATACAACAACAAGTCTCAGGAGCTTGCAAAGAAAAGCGTCTGGACTTCTTTTAGTTGCTTGAAGACGTTTCACCTCTCATCCGAGAAGCTTCTTCAGTTCTAAGGTCAAATGGTGGAGAGTCCCAGATATAAACCTAGTGGGAGTTTCCCCCCACAGAGGGACAAAAGGACCCCTGATGATCCTCTAATCGCCTGAGCCAAGGTGTGAAACTGGGTGTGGGTCCCAATGAGCCAGAGTTGCGGGTGTGTTCATTGTGAAACCTGGCCCCACCTTATCATGTGAATTCCTGAGGTCAGATGGCCCAGGATGTGAGTGGGCGTTAAGGCGTCTGGGGAGGATCTCAAAGCTGGATTATAGATATAATCGAGTTATATAGTTTTTAAAGAGAAAGATTTGGTCACAAATCGGGAAACAGTTGTAGTTAAAGGTTTCCATTCTCTTCACAGTCCAGGAATGGCAAACCAGGGAAGACAGAAAGGATAAGTTTGCCATTTAGGCTGAGAGGTGAAACTTCTTCAAGAAACTTAAAGAAGTCCAAACGCTTTTCTTTCCAAGCTCCTTGGACTACGATGACCTGAATGACTGAGAACCTTTACAGACAATATAACAACAACAAAGAACAGAAAAAAACACAATCAAAACACACACGAGGAGAACAGAGATCAGATTCCTAAAAATAACTGAACATGTTCAGAAATGTCAGCGTGACACAGAAGAAGGCAAACATACCAGCTCACCGTGTTCACAGCATTGATCCAGACAGTTTTAACTGGATTCTGTGTGGTTGACTTCTCCTATTAAAACTTCTATTTGGCAGCGAGTCATGTTTCAGCAGAGCATGGCCTGAGGATCTGAGGGCAGACCACAGCAACCTCCCTGAACAGGGTCCAGTAACCATCACAGTGGCAGATATCCAAGAAAGGGTCTCCAGTATGAAGAGTTGGACACCACCAGGCCCTGACATGGTTCACGCCTACAGGCTGAAGAAGCTGACTGCACTCCACGAGCACCTGGCAGCACAAATGAATCAGCTGCTAGTTGAGGAGAGACACCCAGAATGGCTAACCGAAGGTCGGACAGTCCCGATGCTCAAGGACCCCCAGAAGGGACCGGTCCCCTCCAACTACCAGCCAATAACCTGCCTCAGCACCACTCCTGTCAGGCATCATAGCGGCTAAGATGAACAGGCACATGGGTCAATACATGAGCGAGGCACAGAAAGGGATGGGCAGGAATACCAGAGGCACAAAACACCAGCTACTGGCTGACCAAGCAGTACAGTGCGGGATCTACCAAGGAGATGCTCTGTCCCCACTGCTGTTCTGCATAGGCCTGAACCCCCTCAGTGAGATCACTAACAAGACTGGTTACGGATACCGACTACAGAACGGAGCAGTTGTCAGCCACCTCCTGTACATGGATGACATCAAGCTGTATGCCAAGAGTGAACGAGACATCGATTCCCTGATCCACACTACCAGGCTATACAGCAATGACATCGGGATGTCGTTCGGACTGGAGAAGTGTAGTCGGATGGTAATGTAACCCAACCAGTGCAGGGGCCTCCCTACACCCCGGACTCTGCGTTGTGTAAGTTTGTGTTGGATTGGGGCGCACAGTAGAGAGACCAGTCGGACACAGGCGTTCAATTTGTGGCTCGGACCGTGCCGTTTATTCAGATGCTGGGGCAAACACCACTCCAACTCTGCTGCTGGCCCTTTGCAAATCACAGTAAACACTGCGTGATTATCAACATTGTAAAATACAACAACATATATATATAAAAAACACATTAAGCAAAAATAATCATGTTTTTACAAAATTCCACGGTCTCGGGAATGAGTATGACACAAAACTAACATAGCAGGATTACCAGCAAACTGCAGCTGAAAAGCTAATGCTTCATCTTGCATTACTTTGCCCAAATTGGTGCTCTGCTAACTAGCGGGAATGTAGCCCGAAATTGCGGCAGATATTACCAAATGAAACATGCACACAAACTGCTCATACTCTCATCAGACAATACATGAACCTCTCAATAAACAAAATATAGGCTCGGCTTAAATGACAAACCGCTATTTTACACAGTGGAACACTTATTTTTAAACAAAACCAATGCAGTTCGCCACTGACAGTGCTTACCTTTGCAAATCACAGTAAACACTGAACCAAGATGGCGCCCGCGCGAACGAGAAATCTGAACTACGGTGTCCTGCAGAGGACAAATGGTCAAAATTGCTAAAATTTACAACATATGTGCAGCTCAACAGCGACACCTTGTGACTTATTCCAGTCACTACCTTACATCAACAAAGAGAGGGAAGGTAGTCAGAACAGAGGGGATCAAACTACCAGAAGGCAACGTTGCAGACATAGAGGACAGTTATAAGTACCTGGGGATCAGCTCTGTTCTAGGATGCCCTCTGGACCCAGTGGAGGTGGTGAGTGACAGGAGAACGGCGGCTAAGCTGTCATCCCTGATGGACAACATCTCCCACCCCATGCAGCAGACTGTGACAGCACTGAGCAGCTCCTTCAGTGGGAGACTGCGGCACCCACGGTGTGGGACGGAGAGATTTCGCAGGTCTTTCCTCCCCACTGCTGTCAGACTCCATAATAAAGACTTTAACTGATCAAGCACACACATCCATACATATGCAATAATACTAAGTGCAATAATCCTTTCTGTCATCGTTGTATTTTTACTCAGTTGTATATAGTATTTGTATTTGTATTCTATTTTTATCTTATTGTATATTTATTTTATTTTATTCTACTGTATATAGTATTTTATTTTATTCTATTCTGTACAGTTGTGTACTGTATTTATTCTTATTGTATTCTAATTTTTGCCTCATAACTTTTGCACTGTCCACTTCCTGCTGTGACAAAACAAATTTCCCACGTGTGGGACTAATAAAGGTTATCTTATCTTATCCCGCAGGCGAATGGGAACAATGAAGAGGCCGCTAGAAAAGCTGCAACCACCAAGTACCTGCAGAGGGTCAGGCAAGTCCTGAGGAGTCAGCTGAATGGTAAGAACAAGATCCGGGCCATCAACACCCTGCCCTGACCAGGTACCCAGCTGGTATAATAAGCTGGCCAAAGTAGGAGATGGAAGCCACTGACATAAAGACAAGAAAGCTCCTTACCATGCATGGAGGGTTTCACCCCAAGTCCAGCACCCTGAGCCTGTACGCTAAGCGGAAGGAAGGGGGCCGAGGACTGGTGAGTGTCAGCACCACAGTCCAGGATAAGACAACGATCATCCACGAGCTTCTTGGAGAAGCTCATGGCTCTGCAATATAGATGAGATATTGGAGCAGAAGAACGGTAATTGAGATAATTGAGAGACCTGGTGACCAGTGACGGACATTAGATCTACTTTAAAAATTGGATGCAGTTGTTTCCATTAAACCCAAACATTCACCATCTTGGCCCCCTTGGCACCAGCTGGATACTCAAGGTAAAAGCTGATGGGAATAAGAAAATTCTCTCTTAGATAACGAGACTGTGTTGTGACTCCTCCCCCTCATT
>NC_141353.1:9012494-9029994 GCF_057382095.1 Aulonocara sp. 'chitande type north' Nkhata Bay
TTTTGTGGCATCCCTCTTTGATAAATCTTGTGGGTCTATGACCGGGGAACACCACAAACGAGTGCAGGAGACGTTTCAGTGCAACTGTAACATTCCTGACTGCCCGACAGACGGTAGCCTTGGAAACGTGCTCAGCGTCACCAATATTATACAGAAAGCTCCCGTTTGCAAAAAACCGAAGTGCAATACAAATAATATGTACAGAACTGAGAGGATGTCCACGATGTGTCACATGCGTAATATATGGCCTGAGGATGTTATCCAAATAACTTATAGATTGTGCTGAGAAACGGTAACGTTCACACAGAAAATCATCAGGAAATGATAAAATGTCCAAACGCGCTCTGATCACTCTCTCCCGGCGGAGAGCTCTGCGGAGAATTTGGGCTTCACGATCTACTGGCTCTTCAAGGAAGGGACACGCCATGTCTGACACTTCCTACTGTCAGCTTTCCGACAAAGGGGCGGAGACAGTCAGGGTTAGTTGTAGTAAACCTGCTAGGGGGCAGATTAGCTTCACGGAGTGTGTCGTCATAGTGACTCACTGAGGCTTCATCTGAACTCGCTTTGTGAAACCGAAAACCCAGAGTTTTCGTTAACTCAGGGTATACTTACTCAGTTTTTCCACTAAACCGGCTTCCTGAAACAGGGCCCTGGTTGCTTCGTTTTGTGTTGTTCTGTTTTGGTGTTTGTAAACATTTAAAAAGAAAGTTTAAAAAATTCTTTGGGTTTCCAAAGGATCTTTTGGAGTGGTTGAATTTTAATTAGATCTAAAAATTTGAATCTACAAATGGCTGGACAAAGTGCACCAACAATATCGATATAATAGACTCCAATTTGTTCATGGGTTAGCATGTCTTTATCCTGTTTTCCTTCTCTCACCCCAACAAATCACAGCAGATGGCCCCGCCCCTCCCTGAGCCTGGTTCTGCCGGAGGTTTCTTCCTGTTAAAAGGGAGTTTTTCCTTCCCACTGTCGCCAAAGTGCTTGTTCATAGGGGGTCATATGATTGTTGGGTTTTCTCTCTAGCTATTATTGTAGGGTCTACTGTACAATGTAAAGCGCCTTGAGGTGACTGTTGTGGTGATTTGGCGCTGTGCAAATAAAATTGAATTGAAATACAGACAGTGTTTTGTGACAACTTCCTGTTATCCACTGCTTTCCCCCTGAGTTTCCCAGACATCAAACAACTGGCTCCAATCAAACCTGACCTGCGAGCGAGTCCAAAGTTTGAAATGTCGGTCAAAGAGAGTTTGGCCATTCATTTGGAATGCCTCGCTTCCTGGTATTTCCAGCAGCAATAGTGATAGCGGCAGTGTCTTGTAGAAAAGACGGTGCCCTCGTCGTTGTTGTCACACCACACCTCACAACTGTAGATTTGGCCACTCCTAGTATTGTAGCAGTTTCTCAGATGTTTTTTTTCTGTTTTGGCAGATTAAGGATGGCTTATTTCACCTGCATGGAGAGCTCCTCCTGATGTCTGTTCACAGCAAAATCTTTTATTTCATTGTTTTTGTTCATTAACAACTTGAAAACTGTCAGTGTGACAACAGTAAAGAGAGCCTATAACACAATAACTTCAGCAAGTTAGAATGAATAAATGACTCATATAAATGTGCTGTGTCTCATTATGAGTGATAATCAGCACCACCTTCCCCACTTGCATGTTTCATATTCGTGTGTTTGTCTAAAAGGAGGATTTTACTCTACAAGCTCATGTCCAGCTATTCTGTGATCAGCTGCTGACACAGTGACGTCAGACCTGGTTTCCTGCTGATTCACAGATGTGGGAACAGCTGGCAGAGCTGCTTCATGATGACATCAACGAGTCACACAAACAGGAACAAAGATGCAACACTTTCAGACCCTCGGGAGAAAATAAGTGAAGAATTTTATTTTCGATAATTCATCGATCAGTGATTTGAAGGAGGAAAAAAACTGTCACGTGACTTTGTGTTTCCCTGCTAACAACATGGCTGCGGAGGATCTGCCGTCTGAGTTTGACGTGGTCATTCTGGGCACAGGTACTCCAACACCTGGTTTTAGGCTGTCTTCTATCCCGGACCATGTCGTGGCCGGGGCTCGGTCCGAAACATCCCGGGATCCCGGTGTAAACCGGACAAAACAGGGGTATGAGTAGGGATTAGCTTGCAGCTAACGGCCAATGCATTTTCAATAGCAGCGGCTAGCCGTTAACCCTCGGCCAGCGGTTAGCCCCTGGATACATACATAGACTCAGCGCCCATAAGAGATATTTTTAATAAATGTCTGATCACTCATTGATCACTTTAATAGGCAGGACAGCGGCTGTTGGGCTGACGCTAACGTTAGGTGCTTTAGCTTTTATCAGGGTTAGCTCGCAGTGCCGCTAACAGAGGCTAGCACTCCTAACATCCATCTGTTTCTTATGGATAGGAAGCTAACGGCTAGGCTACGTGATGCTAACTGTTTGTGTGCCAGGATGAATCAGCTGTCTGTGTGATCGAGTTATGGTATCGGAACAGAACCACTGAACCACTTTGAGTCCTAATGATCGACAGTCAATATTTAGGGTTTACTTTCATAATTATCAGTAGTAAAGTGATCACATGTTATCAATAACCTGATCGATACAGGATCAGTGCCTTCTTCTCTCCTTATCTCCTGTCCTTCATTTGTCTCTCGTTTGGTTCCCTCATCTACTTGTTTCCTTTTTCTTTTCAAGTTCCTTGTTTCCTTTCTTCCGTTTCCTGACCTTGTTTCCTTGTCTCCTGCTCTTGTTTCTGTCCTGTCCTTGTTGTTTCTAATTGTTCCCTCTCCTCCATTCCCTGTTTTCTTTCCTTGGTTCTTGTCCTAGGGCTGCTCGATTATGGCAAAAATGATAATCACGATTATTTTCACTGAAATTGAGATCTCGATTATTTGACGATATTTATTTAACCCTTTAAGACCTACTATAGAACCAATTCCGCCAGAGCTTATATTATTTTTTTACATGTTGTAGTGCCATTGGGAGCATTTCAAGTTGTTATACATCAATACAACTGTTATAGCCCATATTTTAATAATATGTATGCATTAAGTCCATAGTAACTACATTAATTGCAAAAAAGTGCAATAAACTAGAAAAAAAATTGAAAATCATTTTTGTTTTTGTTTTTTTACATATATTTCTACTTGGAGAAATTTAAGAGGTTTATCCCTCAAAGCTTTAAATGCAAAAAATAGTTTACAACAACAGGGGATTAATTTTGAGTGTCTTCATAGTTTTATTTTGGAGATACAGCAATTTTTATATACTGCAGGAAAAACTAAAAAACAATCCTATGATTCAAATTTGCAAAGAAAACAGCATGTGCATCAAAATAAACTATTTCCAGCAGTGCAATTTGAGTTCTAAGCATCCCAGCAACTATTCAGAAAAGTCAAACATGACTTATAAAAACACCAGTATAGGTTTTTAAGGCCTACAAGTAAAAAACTACATTTTCCGCGAAGATGACGTCACTTCCGGTTTCTGGCAGGAAATGGCGGACATTCGATAGTTCGCGCTGACGTCTGTTTCACTGTGGGAAGTGTTACGAACAGCTGATCGGATCGGCAAAGCGTGTTTCTGGAATATTATGTTTTTGTTGCTGCAAGAGCTTTTTATGCAATTTTTGCAAAGCTTTATGTGGAAGGAAACCGTGACCGAGGACAAGCTGATGGCATCAGATGTAAGTACAACTCCTCTGGTTTCATATGCAAAACAAATTATTGTGCTAGCTTACGCAGTTCCGGTTCTACAGGGATTTAAAAATAGTTACACAAAACGGAGCGTGCTGCTCTGACCGGCTTTAAAAGGTTAACAATAACAATGTGTTGAATAATGACTTTAAAAAATATAAAATAGTGTGCAAATACTAATAACAGTGCAAATGTTTGCAATACAAGAAAAATGAAAAATGTAAACATCTATGTTTAGTGAACTTTGCAGTGTTGCTCTGTGGTGCAGCTACGACACCGTAGCAAAGTTTACACACTGTGTCTACTTGATCCACGTCTGACTGAACCCATAATGTTTCCACACCACTGAAGTTTTTTTAACCCCTCTTTTCAACCAACGGCAGTCACTCTCCTCTCCAAATAACTTCTGCTTAGCTTTCCGAGCTTCCCTCGGGTCCTCTTAATTGTTGTGACACGTGTTCGAAACGAGAGGTGCGCTCGATTTGCCACATGGAGCAGCGCAAGAGTAAAGCACGAGGGAGGGGCTAATAATCGGCTCAGTCACTTTTAATGATCGTTGAAAGCCCAGATCGTAATCGTGATTAAAATTCGATTAATTGAGCAGCCCTATCTTGTCCCCTTGTCTCCTCTTTTTGTTTTCTCTGCTATCTTGACTCGTTGTCTCCTTGTTTCCTCTCTCCTTGTGTCCTCCTCTCATGTAACTTCTTGTCTCTTTTCCTTGTTTTTCTTCCTAATTGTGCCTCCTAGACGTCTTTTTGTCTCCTCTCCTTCTGCTCTGTCCTTATTGTTTCTCCTTGTTCATTCCCTCCTCTGGTATCTCTCCTTGTTTTGTCTCCTAGACTTTTCTCCTTGTTTCCTTTCCTGTTATTATTGATGATAGATTTTGTGTGCAGGTTGTGCTGAGGCCTGGTTTCTGTCTCCTTGTTTCTTTTCCTAGCTTTCTCTCCTTATGTCCCCTCATTCCTGTTGCCTGCTGCTGCTTATTGATTATTGATTGTGTGATCAGGTCTTGCTGAGTCGGTGGTGGCAGCCGCGTGTTCCAGAGTTGGACAGAGAGTTCTTCACGTCGACAGGTCATTACTTATTCATCAAGAACACTTACTGATTAATAATCAATGTTATCAATTACAGAATGTTTTCAAAGGTGAGGTAAAATCAATAAGTATCTGCTGAATTGATGTATTTGTTTATTGATAACTGAGGGCGTTGCTATAGAAACGCTTTCACATTACAGAAATAAAATATTTTATCAGAGATAGATCAGTCAGTTAGATCAATTGATTGATGTCAGAGTGTCAGAATAAGAGCATAGAGCAATGCTTTTATTGTGGAAGTGACAGCTTCCTGTGTGTCTTTAGGCGGAGCTACTATGCAGCCAATTGGGCAAGCTTCACCTTCAACGCTCTGCTCACCTGGATACAGGAGCATCAAGTAAGAGTTACTGATTGTCAGGTTGTTGATTTGGTGGGCGGGGCCAGATGCCCAACAGGAAGTCATCAGTGAGTTTCCTGTGTGTTTGTAGGCAGGGTCTCTGTCAGAGGAGGTCCAGGATCGGTCAAGCTTGGTGGAAGAAGGGGAGGAGCTGATCTACCTGTCAGGCTCAGACTCCGCCTCCATCAGTAACCTGCAGGTGTTCTGCTACATCAGGTAAACTCCTGCATACCTGTAAGGTCACATCAGCTAGAGATCAGTTTATTGATTAAGGTATCAATACGTCTCAGTGAAGAAGCCGAGGAGGAGGAGGAGCCTCCAAACACCACAGAAGAAGAAGAGGCTGGAGCAGCAGGTGAAGACGCTGCTAAAGAGCCATCAGAGACCGAATCAGCAGGTCTGTCTTATATTGATCCTGTATCGACTCTCTGAGCTTCGATTAGCAGGTTTTAAACCAATCAGCTCTTTCAGGTTCAAAAGAAGAAGAAACAGGTGAGGCCGCTGAGGGAGACGAGCAGGTGAGGAAGAGCAGCCCTCCCCTGACATTCACATCAATTCCTGATTGGCCGAACAATAATAACTGCATACTTCCTCCAATCACAGGCTGCTCAGGAACAGGGGGAGGAGCCAGAAGCGGATCAGCCACAGCCCTCTGCTCCTCCCAGCCAATCAGAGCCAACCAGGAAGAAAATCAGCTACACCCAGCTGGAAAAGGAAGGACGCCGGTTCAACATCGACCTGGTTTCTAAGGTAACATGACATCAGCACAACAAAGGACAGTCCTCTCGGCCAATCGTGCCCCTCGGTGTATCCCACTGCTTTTTGATTGGTTGTTTGACCCGAGCTCCGGTTGCTTCATCTTCATCTCCCTCCAGCTCATGTACTCTCGCGGCTCATTGGTCGACCTGCTCATCAAATCAAACGTCAGTCGCTATGCAGAGTTCAAGAATGTGACCAGGATACTGACCTATCGCCACGGCAGCGTGGAGCAGGTACGAGCTGCTCTGTCTCTGTGTGTCGGTCATGTCTGCATGAGAACAACAGAAACAACAGTCGCACTCAGAAGAGTGAAATCAACACAACAAACACAGGTGTCATCACATCAGCACCTGCTCTGACAGGTCGAAACTCTTCACAAGCTGACAGGTCACAGCCTCGTACTGTTGTGTGAACTACTTCCTCTATGTTCGTGTAGGAAACAAAGTCAATGTTGAGGTGAAGTAGGTCTTAAATGGTATTGGCATCGACCTGTGAGAGTGGCCGCTGTGTCGCCTCCACGTTTGGCTCGGTGATGGTGCCAGTGACCGGGCTTCTCTTTGCTGAGCTCAGAGGTCTGTCGTCTGTCAGAGACGGGTTTGTTCAGAGGTCTGTGAGGGTGGTCTCGGGCCTGGGCAGCTAAGTTTGGTTGACCTGCGCAGGCTGTTTTATAAGAGTCAAACCATTAAACTGCACGCTGATGACAGCAGCTAACCTAGCAGGTTCTGTCGGGACTGAATTAGATAAATAATAAACACCTGTCTGTGTTTACCTGTCTGTGTTTACCTGTCTGCGCTCACCTGTCTGCGCTCACCTGTCTGCGTTTACCTGTCTGCGCTCACCTGTCTGTGCTCACCTGTCTGTGTTTACCTGTCTGCGCTCACCTGTCTGTGCTCACCTGTCTGCGTTTACCTGTCTGTGCTCACCTGTCTGCGCTCACCTGTCTGCGTTTACCTGTCTGCGCTCACCTGTCTGCGTTTACCTGTCTGCGTTTACCTGTCTGTTTTTAGGGCTGCCACAAATGATTATTTTGAGAGTCGACTAGTCACTGATTATTTTTGCAATTAGTCGAGTAATCAGATCATCATCCATTGGACATAAAACTTACAGCTTATTGCACCAGCAGCATCTGCTCTTATATAACTATCATTAGCTTACAGCTTTAAGTGTTTAAGGTCTGTGCTAACTAAAAATAAAGACAAGATGATAGTTTATTAAAGATTGTCTCGGTTAGGGATGGGTATCGAAAACCGGTTCTTTGTTGTCCCACACGGCGCCTAAGCAGCTCAAACGCTCAAAAGTTTGGTTACACTTTACGAGAACGGATGACAACAGGGCAACTTGCGATACTTGCAAAGTAGATATTTCATTTAAGGGAGGAAACACTACGAATATGCAAAAGCATTTGCTCACAAAACACACAATGACCTTAAATGAATGTCGTGTTTTTAATTCCGGACTCGTGAATCTCAACCCAGCAGCAGCGGTAACGTTTGCACGTCCTCTCCCGTTAATGCGGCAGGTAAATAATCAACTAACAGAGCATATTATGTTAGCGCGATCTGCCTTATTACAAACCTGCCATTACTGTGCATTTAGTGACCATGATGAGAGAGACAGAGTCTGGCTCAGATGCTGGCAGTTCTCGCTGCAGTCTGCCGGCAGCGTCTCCTTTCAGGCAGGATAGACGAACGTCACCGAGCAGAGACTCAGTTTGTGGTCAAAGGTTTGCACCCGTTTGCCACAGCAGGTGATTTTCAGTAAGTGAATGTGTTTAATTGTAGGCGGGGACATTACTGGATATTCTTGTGTAATTGCTACAGAATAATTTATGTTATACTTTGTTATTGCTACAGAAGAATATTTATTTTATTATTTTACATTTACAATCTTTTTCCTGGGGACCCTGTGACACCCCATTGAAGAGCCGTAGGCTGGATCTCTTAAGATCTCACTGCTGGGTTTGTAAGGCCATGTTACTCCTAAATTTCTATCTTGTTCAAAGAGAAGATATAAAACAAAGTTCTAAGCTAATCGACCTTAGTGTTCTCCTTTTTTAAAAAGAATCGATAAAGAATCGAAAATGGAATCGGAATCGTGAAAATATTATCAATACCCATCCCTAGTCTCAGTGGAGTTTAATAAACTCATCCGTCTGCTCCTTGCTATCTAAAATATAACAGGACACCGGAGTAAATTCTCCAGCATCTCACACTTCTGATGATCAGCTGTCTGCTTGACGTTTATTCTGCTGTGTAGAAACTTTAATCTCAGCCAAACCGATTTACTCAGGAACAAATAAAATACTGAAAAAAGCCAAACAATAACATTTTTAAGTTATCTAAGTGACTCATATATCATGTTTAACCTGAGCAGCGAAAGACAGCGGTGGGTTTGAAAACGTTTTGCCGGGAGTCCGGTGTTCTCACGGCTCTAGCGAGCCTAGCCCCCGGCTAGCTATCGAGCTAGTGGGTAACAGACGTCTCCGAAAACGTCGGAGCGCTTTTGAAAATATGTGGTGTCTTGATAAACTGAGCAGATATTTGAGGTTTACACAGCTACATTCTCGCCTGAAAATATGTTAAACGTTTATTTTGTGACCCAGAAAGAATAATAAGAGTAATGTTAAAACTAACTAGCTGCCGCCATTGTTGGAAACTGAGCTGGGCTGCGCTATGAATTCTGGGATAGGTTGGGCCATGAAGGATACACCCGACCCATCCTTCAAATTTGTTGGCCGCATTTGTTGGAGTCTTCAAATTTGGACCGTCTTCGTCGTGTCGCTCTTACGTAATCGGCCTACAAATGCGGGCACAGGAGGATGCGAATTTGGACACAGCTATGATAACGGACACTGCTGCTTCTTCTTCTTCGGGGTTTAACGGCAGCTGGCATCCTTGTACATGCAGTGCTGCCATCTTCTGTTTCAGTCCGTTATTACACTCTTAAATCCTGCTATTATTCCTGCGTCTTTTGTGATCTTACAAAGCTTCAAACGACGCGTTGACTATTAAATCAGTCGTTGACGATTTTGATGGTCGACATAATCGTGACTAGTCAACGTGATCGTGGCAGCCCTACTGTGTTTACCTATCTGTGCTCACCTGTCCGTCAGGTGCCCTGTAGCAGAGCAGACGTGTTTGCAAGCCGTCAGCTGTCTGTGGTTGAAAAGAGGAAGTTGATGCGCTTCCTGACTTCCTGTGTGGAGGAGACGGAGGAGCACCAAGGTGAGATGCCTCACCTGTCCACCTGCTGACATCATAAGGTCACTCTCACCAACATCAGATGATTGTGGGTAATGATGCACTTCCTCCCCATCCTCTAGCTTACAATGGTCGGCCATTTTTGGAGTTCCTTCGCGAGCAGCAGCTGGGCGACAACCTGCAGCACTTCCTGCTTCACTCCATTGCCATGGTGACAGAAGACACACTCACCGAGGTGGGGCTCGCCTCCACGCGCCACTTCCTGCGCTGCCTGGGTCGCTATGGCAACACTCCCTTTCTGTTTCCTGTGTACGGACTTGGAGAGATTCCCCAGTGTTTCTGCAGGTAAGAACCAGTATTACAGTACTACTGTCAGTGAGTACTACTGTGCTCAGCTAGCAGGCTACTCTGCACCCTGAGTCGCCCAAAGCTCACCTGTTGCGAGAACTGTTCGAGTTCTGATGTATTGAGTGTGACGTGGACGTGATGAAGCCACCAGAGTGACAAACGCGATGAGTAGCAGGGTACAGGTAACCAGGTACGTCGGTCAGATCCGAGGCGAGGATCTGAGTCTCGGCTGTGTTCTTTATTCTTCTGCAGGAGCAGCTCTGCATGATTCATGGGTCATAATAATCTTTCTTTGTCTGATGCTGGGCCTCTGTGCAGCTGCTTTAGCCCACTTCATTCTAATTGGACAGCTTCTGGAAGCCTGCAGAGGGGCAGCAGCCTGTACTTGGTGGTTCATGAGCTGATTTTATTTGTGTGATTATTTTAGTTTCATTAGCAGTTTTTTTTTCCAGATGGAAACAGATGCTGAGCGGGCTCAGAAAAAGGTCAAAGGTCATGTGACAGATGGTAAATGGCCTGTATTTATATAGCGCTTTACTAGTCCCTAAGGACCCCAAAGCGCTTTACACATCCAGTCATCCACCCATTCACACACTGGTGATGGCAGCTACATCTTAGCCACAGCCACCCTGGGGCGCACTGACAGAGGCGAGGCTGCCGGACACTGGCGCCACCGGGCCCTCTGACCACCACCAGTAGGCAACGGGTGAAGTGGACACAACGACCGAGACTGTCCAAGCCGGGGCTCGAACCGGCAACCTTCCGATTACAAGACGAACTCCCAACTCTTGAGCCACGATCGCCCCACAGATGCTGTTATCACACCTACACACACACTCACACACACAGATTCCTGATTAAAGGAAAACAGAGCACTGTGTGTGTGATTTGGCTCGCCATCAAATAAATGAGAACACACACACGCTGTGATTAACACATGATGACACATTGATGTTACGTGTGTGTGTTAGCTCTGCGTGAGAAGGTCGACACAATCTCTCTCACACACACACACTTACAGCTGAGTGGAGTGTGTGTGTTTAATGAGAGCCCTTTGCTCTGATTTATGGAGCAGCTGTAATTTCATTATGTTATTAATCTATGGCGGTGCTGGAGGGGGAGGGGCCAGTAATACAGACAGACAATTGGCTGAGACACCACGGTAACCACACCATCAGACATCCTGCTCCATCCATCCATCCATTCGCTTCTGCTTATCCTTCCGCTACTACTGCACATTCACCCAATGTGTATATATATATATATATATATATATATATATATATATATATTAATATATATATAACACCCAGCACGCCCCTGCGGGCGGTTTATCCTTCCAGCTCGGGTCCTCTACCAGAGGCCTGGGAGCTTGAGGGTCCTGCGCAGTATCTTAGCTGGACAGAGATCTCCGATGTTATTCCCGGGATATGCTGGAGCCACTCGCCTAGCTTGGGAGTCACCGCACCTAAGATAAGATAAGATAAGATAGAACTTTATTAATCCCTCGGGTGGGTTCCTCTGGGAAATTCGATTTCCAAAAAAAGCACAGCAACGACCGAAGTTACAGTTACAGAACTGTTATATATATATATATATATATATATATATACCTAGTGCTCCGATTACCACGGGGACCACCGTTACCTTCACCCTCCACATCCTCTCGAGCTCTTCTCTGAGCCCTTGGTATTTCTCCAGCTTCTCGTGTTCCTTCTTCCTGATATTGCTGTCATTCGGAACCGCTACATCGATCACTACGGCCGTCTTCTTCTGTTTGTCTACCACCACTATGTCCGGTTGGTTAGCCACCACCATTTTGTCCGTCTGTATCTGGAAGTCCCACAGGATCTTAGCTCGGTCATTCTCCACCACCCTTGGGGGCATCTCCCATTTTGACCTCGGGACTTCCAGGTTATACTCGGCACAGATGTTCCTGTACACTATGCCGGCCACTTGGTTATGGCGTTCCATGTATGCCTTGCCTGCTAGCATCTTGCACCCTGCTGTTATGTGCTGGATTGTCTCTGGGGCATCTTTACACAGCCTGCACCTGGGGTCTTGCCTGGTGTGATAGACCCCAGCCTCTATGGATCTTGTACTCAGAGCTGGGTGTTGTGCTGCCATGATTAGTGCCTCTGTGCTGTCTTTCAGTCCAGCTTTGTCCAGCCACTGGTAGGATTTCTGGATATCAGCCACCTCCTCTATCTGCCGGTGGTACATACCGTGCAGGGGCCTGTCCTTCCATGATGGTTCCTCGTCTCCCTCCTCTTTCTTGGGTTTCTGCTGCCTGAGGTATTCACTGAGCACTCGGTCAGTTGGGGCCATCTTCCCAATGTATTCTTGGATGTTCCTTGTCTCATCCTGGACTGTGGTGCTGACACTCACCAGTCCCCGGCCCCCTTCCTTCCGCTTAGCGTACAGCCTCAGGGTGCTGGACTTGGGGTGAAACCCTCCATGCATGGTAAGGAGCTTTCTTGTCTTTATGTCAGTGGCTTCTATCTCCTCCTTTGGCCAGCCTATTATCCCAGCAGGGTACCTGATCACGGGCAGGGCGTACGTGTTGATGGCCCGGATCTTGTTCTTACCATTCAGCTGACTCCTCAGGACTTGCCTGACCCTCTGCAGGTACTTGGTGGTTGCAGCTTTTCTAGCGGCCTCTTCATGGTTCCCATTCGCCTGCGGGATCCCCAGGTACTTGTAACTGTCCTCTATGTCTGCAATGTTGCCTTCTGGTAGTTCAATCCCCTCAGTTCTGACTACCTTCCCTCTCTTTGTTACCATCCGACTACACTTCTCCAGTCCGAACGACATTCCAATGTCATTGCTGTATAGCCTGGTAGTGTGGATCAGTGAATCGATGTCTAGTTCACTCTTGGCATACAGCTTGATGTCATCCATGTACAGGAGGTGGCTGACAACTGCTCCGTTCCGTAGTCGGTATCCGTAGCCAGTCTTGTTAATGATCTCACTGAGGGGGTTCAGGCCTATGCAGAACAGCAGTGGGGACAGAGCATCTCCTTGGTAGATCCCGCACTTGATGGTGACTTGTGCTATGGGCTTGGAGTTGGCCTCTAGTGTTGTACGCCACATCCCCATTGAGTTCCTGATGAAGGCTCTTAGGGTCCCATTGATCTTGTACAATTCTAGGCATTCCAGTATCCAGCTGTGGGGCATTGAGTCATAGGCCTTCTTGTAATCAATCCAGGCAGTGCACAGGTTGGTCAGTCTGGTCTTGCAGTCTCGGCTGACTGTTCTGTCTACCAGTAGCTGGTGTTTTGCGCCTCTGGTATTCTTGCCAATTCCTTTCTGTGTCGCGCTCATGTATTGACCCATGTGCCTGTTCATCTTAGCCGATATGATGCCTGACAGGAGCTTCCATGTAGTACTGAGGCAGGTTATTGGTCGGTAGTTGGAGGGGACCGGTCCCTTCTTGGGGTCCTTGGGGATCAGAACCGTCCGACCTTCGGTTAGCCATTCCGGGTGTCTCTCGTTAACTAGCAGCTGGTTCATTTGTGCTGCCAGACGCTCGTGGAGTGCAGTCAGCTTCTTCTATATATACATATATATATATGTATATATATATATACATATATATATATATATATGTATATATATATTAGGGCTGCCACAAACGATTATTTTGATAGTCAACTAGTCACTGATTATTTTTGCGATTAGTCGACTAATCAGATCATCATCCATTGGAGGTAAAACGTACAGCTTATTGCACCAGCAGCATCTGCTCTTATATAACTATCATTAGCTTACAGCTTTAACTGTTTAAGGTATGTGCTAACTAAAAATAAAGACAAGATGATAGTTTATTAAATTTTAATGAAATTTGCAGAGTGTTTCGGTGAAGTTTAATAAACTCCTTGCTATCTAAAATATAACAGGACACCGGAGTAAATTCTCCAGCATCTCACACTTCTGATGATCAGCTGTGTAAAAACTATAACTTTAATCTCAGCCAAACCGATTTACTCAGGAACAAATAAAATACTAAAAAAAGCCAAACAATTACATTTTTAAGTTATCTAAGTGACTCATATATCATGTTTAACCTGAGTAGCGATAGACGGCGGTGGGTTTGAAAAAGATTTGCCGGGAGTCCGGTGTTCTCACGGCTCTAGTTAGCCTAGCTCCCGGCTCGCTATCGAGCTAGTGGGTAACAGACGTCTCCGAAAACGTCGGAGCGCTTTTGAAAATATGCGGTGTCTTGATAAACTGAGCAGATATTTGAGGTTTACACAGCTACATTCTCGCCTGAAAATATGTTAAACGTTTATTTTGTGACCCAGAAAGAATAATAAGAGCAATATTAAAACTAACTAGCTGCCACCATTGTTGGAAACTGCGCTGGGCTGCGCTATGAATTCTGGGACGCTGCTTCTTCTTCTTCGGGGTTTAACGGCAGCTGGTATCCTTGTACATGCAGTGCTGCCATCTTCTGTTTCAGTCCGTTATTACACTCTTAAATCCTGCTACTTATTCCTGCGTTTTTCAGGATCTTACAAAGCTTCAAACGACGCGTCGACTATTAAATCAGTCGTCGACGATTTTGATAGTCGACGTAATCGTGACTAGTCGACTAATCGTGACAGCCCTAATATATATGTTCTTCCTCTTCCTCTACACCCCCCCCCCCCCCCCCCAATTTTTTTGCACATGTCGAGGAGCGTGTCAGGCTACATTTCACTGTGTGTTATACTTGTATACAGTGGGGCAAAAAAGTATTTAGTCAGCCACCGATTGTGCAAGAGGTACACTTCAACTGTGAGAGACAGAATGTGAAAAAAAATCCATGAATCCACATGGTAGGATTTGTAAAGAATTTATTCGTAAATCAGGGTGGAAAATAAGTATTTGGTCAATAACAAAAATACAACTCAATACTTTGTAACATAACCTTTGTTGGCAATAACAGAGGTCAAACGTTTACTATAGGTCTTTACCAGGTTTGCACACACAGTAGCTGGTATTTTGGCCCATTCCTCCATGCAGATCTTCTCGAGAGCAGTGATGTTTTGGGGCTGTCGCCGAGCAACACGGACTTTCAACTCCCGCCACAGATTTTCTATGGGGTTGAGGTCTGGAGACTGGCTAGGCCACTCCAGGACTTTCAAATGCTTCTTACGGAGACACTCCTTTGTTGCCCGGGCGGTGTGTTTTGGATCATTGTCATGTTGGAAGACCCAGCCTCGTTTCATCTTCAAAGTTCTCACTGATGGAAGGAGGTTTTGGCTCAAAATCTCACGATACATGGCCCCATTCATTCTGTCCTTAACACGGATCAGTCGTCCTGTCCCCTTGGCAGAAAAACAGCCCCATAGCATGATGTTCCCACCCCCATGCTTCACAGTAGGTATGGTGTTCTTGGGATGCAACTCAGTATTCTTCTTCCTCCAAACACGACGAGTTGAGTTTATGGTGGCTGACTAAATACTTTTTTGCCCCACTGTAACTATGCATGTGACAAATAAAGAACCTTGAACCTTGAACCTTTTCAGGGTCGCGGGGGGCGCTGGAGCCTATCCCAGCTGTCATAGGGCGAGAGGCAGGGTACACCCTGGACAGGTCGCCAGTCTGTCGCAGGGCCAACACACAAGGACAAACAACCATTCACGCTCACATTCACACCTAGTGGCAATTTGGATTATCCAATTAACCTATCCCAGCAAGCTGCATGTCTTTGGATGGTGGGAGGAAGCCGGAGTACCCGGAGAGAACCCACGCAGACACGGGGAGAACATGCAAACTCCACACAGAAAGGCCTGATGGTGGAATTGAACTCAGGACATCCTGCTCCTTAATCCTTAATACTGCCTTAATAAAACTTTTATTTTGAAAGTCTCGCTGGAGGTCAGGAAGTGCGTGTGGTGTCCACATACTTGTGCACAGACAGGTCACATGTTCTCCTGCGTGCTGATTGGCTGCTTTGTTGTTGTGTGTTTCAGGATGAGTGCTGTGTTTGGAGGGATCTACTGCCTGAGACACTCGGTCAGCTGCCTGATCGTGGACAAGGACTCCAACAGGTACACCTGCCGTACCTGCAGTACTGTAGTACTGTCGGTGCTCTGTATAATTCTGTAGTACTGGTACTGCTCTATGTAGTACCTCAGCCAGCACGTACTTGGCTCGACTTGGTTTTAAGTGTTTTGCCTAAGATAGCTGATAGTACTGGTACTGGGTACTTTATTAGTACCTACTCAGCTGGGGGTCCGAGTGAGGTGAGTCAAGCTGACAGTGTGATGTCATCAGACTGTGAGTGATGTCACTGGATGGGTCACAAGAGCAACTCCATCACTAGAATCGTAAAGAGTAAAGCGCAGTAGAGTAGACTGTGACTGACAGCTTCCTGTCGGGCTGGCGTTTGGCCTTCGCTTCCTCCCCTCTGTTCTCTGCTCTGTTTAAAGTCTCGCTCATCGTTAACCTGCGCCGCGTCATGCTGGTCATACAAACAGCACTTCCTGTGGCATTTCAAATTAAATGTTTGTGGTTGGATGTTTCAGGAGAAACGTTTGTTTCTTATACTTCACAGTTTTTCAAATCTAAAGTTGACAGAGAGAAAAACCAGAGTTATAAAATCAAACATGGAGGTGAGGAAATATGTGTTTACATCAACCCCACATCCCTGTCCTCTGACTGTCTCCATGGTAACACATACACATGTGTGCATCATGCTAAACTGCAGGGTGTGTTCGTTTGGTTTGGCCACGCCCCGAGCGTTTCTGGAGCTTTTAATTGGCCGCTGCTGTGAATCACTTCCTGCTTAGTTATTATCATTTGTGTTTAACCTTTAACTTAATTAAAGGCTGAACAAAGAGCACTGATCACACAGGCTGCCACGGCAACCACTCTGTGTGTGTGTGTGAGAGAGGAACCTTCCTGTGCTGAGCTGTGATTGGACGATAATTTATGATCAGTAAAATATTCAATTTATGGAGAGGAAATGAACATCATAATTTAACCTCTGAGGCTCTTCATCAGCCCGCGGCTGCCTCCCCCTCCTCCTCTCCCTCCTCCCCCTCCTCTCTGATAGATGACTCCTCTCTGCACGCCTCCCTCTCTCTCTCTCTGTCAGTGTCTCTCTATCATTGTTTGCAGCCTCATCAGTTTTCTGATTAAATGATTGATTGACAGGCAGGTTTGTATATGGAAGGTCACACATGCACACAGACACACACACACGCACACGCATAGACACGGCCTGTTAGCCTGTTAGCATCCCTCCTGGTAAATTAAAGTTATAAATCACAGGCGGCAGTAATCAGATTACTCTGGGTCAGCTGCTGGTTTCCTGTGTTTGTACTGAACCACAGACGACTGTATGAAGCTAAAATCAGACAGATTGTCGGTGGACTGTTTGTTCTGATGTTCGCATCATTTCCTGCAGTGATGACAGAGCTCGTTTTTATTCTGCACTGGTTCAAATGTAACCAGTCAGTCGCTCGACTGTGTTTAGCTGAAAACCTTAAATGAGACAGATTCTTAATGGAGTTCTGTGTAGCTGGTGTTTCATGGTGTCCTCCTGGGAGCTTCAGTTTGATCAGTTTGTTGATGAGAAAACGTCAGAGACGTTTCAGTTACAGCTGGAAACAGGTCGTTGTGACTGATGAGCCGTCTGGTTGTTGTTCGTTACTGAGACTGTGGAGTAAAAATGCTAACGCAGCTAAAAGGCGCTCTGACTGTGTGTGTGTGTGTGCAGGTTATGGATGAGGCCCGTGTACATCATTATTCCCAGTAATCGGGTGGAGCTGTGTGGAGGCGGCCTTGAGAGGCTGCAGAGTGGAGCAGGTCGATCCATCATGGTCTCCCTGAGCCCGGCGCTCATTATGACTGCGGTTATCATCGGTGTTTTAATAAAGCGGGCTGAGCGGGTCACTGCGCGTCTCGAGGACGACTCAGAGTTCTTAAAGTCTCAAACTTCATAAAGCAGTTCAACATTTATCTGCTGCCTCAGACTCACAGTCCGAGGTGGTTACAGCTCATACTTATTTATCTAGTAAGCGGTTCAGCTCCTGTGTCAGGTGATGATGTCATAGCGTCATCAT